>NW_016807278.1:732842-810902 GCF_001698545.2 Rhinopithecus bieti
GGAGGGAGGGAGGGAGGGAGGGAGGGAGGGAGAGAAATACCAAACTCTAAACCTAAGTAAGATCTGGAGCAGAGGGACAATTTTCACTTTTCTTTATAAACTTCTAAATGGGCTCTTTATTGTAATGAAACTGTACAATTTGATAAGCTTTGGCATATCCAGACACCCATAAAACCACCACCTCAATTGAACTGTGAACATACTCAGTAGCCCCAGCAGTTTCTCCTGCTCCATTTTAATCCTTGTCTCCTGCCCTCTCACCCACATCCCCACTCCAACCCTGCTCAGGCAAGCACTAATCTGCTTTCTGAAAGTATAGACTAATTTGGGTTTTCTAGTGTATTATGTGAATAGAATCATACAGTATGTAGTCTTTTTTGTCTGGTTTCAACGAAACATAATTATCTTGAGATTTGTCCATGATGTTGCATGTATGACCAGTTCATTTCTTTCTAATGCTTAGTAATAGCCATTATGTGGCTATGCCACAATTTGTTTGCCCATTCTCCTTCTGATGGACATTTGAGCTATTTCCAGTTTAGAGCTATTGCAAATAAAGCTGCTACAAACATTTCTGGAGAAGGTTTTTTTTAATAGACATAGGCTTTCCTTTCTCTTGGGTAGATACCTTGGAGCGAAATTGCTGGATCATATAACAGATGTCTGTCTGACTTTTCTTTTCTCTCTCTCTTTTTTTTTTTTTTTTTTGAAATGAAGTTTTTCTCTTATTGCCCAGGCTAGAATGCAATGGGACGATCTCGGCTCACTGCAATCTCTGCCTCCCAGGTTCAAGTGATTCTTTTGCCTCAGCCTCCCGAGTCGCTGGGATTACAGGTATATGCCATCATGTTCAGCTAATGTTTTTGTATTTTTAGTAGAGACGGGATTTCACCATGTTGGTCAGGCTGGTCTTGCACTCCTGATCTCAGGTGATCCACCCACCTCAGCCTTCCAAAGTGTTGGGATTACAGGAGTGAGTCACTGCACCCAGCCTGTCTGATTTATTGCTATTATTTTTTTAATTCTCAATTAGGATATGAAAGTATTCAGCAATGACCGGGTTCCTCACTATGGGTGCTGGGCCAAAGAAGTCATGGTCAGGAGTGCAGAGTACCCCTCCACACTGACCCCTCCTTAGTGCTACTTTCATGGCCACTTATGTTTGAGTCCCTTGTAAGAAAGGCAGTCGCTAAAAGGCACTAAGCTGCTGGCACCATAGAAATTCTCCGGTGATGCTTGTCTCTTCACGGTGACATACTAACCTCTTTGAAACACTTCAACAATGCCTTTAGGGGTGAAATTTTGCATCAATATCTAGCTTGGTGGCTTCCCTAGTGAGATATCCATAAGTTCTTTCTCCTTCATGGTATGACTGACACCATGTGGGAGTCCTGGTGTCTGCTGTCTGATTTTTTTAAGAAACTGCCAAACTCTTTTCCAACCTGGTTGTAACATTTTACTTTCCCATTGACAATGTTGTAAAAGCCCCTGTTCCTCTTATCCTCACCAACACTCAATGTGATCAATATTCTTAAATTTTAGACATTCTAATACATTTCAATGTCGATATATCTTGTAGCTTTAATTTGCATTTTTCCCTAATGACTCAGATCATTGAATAACTTTTCATGTGTTTATTTACCATCTGTATAATTTTTCTGATGAGGTGTCCAATCAAATGTCTTGCCCATTTTTAAGACTGAGTTGTTTATTTTCTTATTATGCAATTTAGAGAATATATTTTCTGGATACAAGTCTTTTATCAGATATACGCTTTGCAAATATTTTCTCCCAATCTGTGGCTTGTATTTTGTTTTATTTTATTTTTTATTATACTTTATGTTCTAGGGTACGTGTGCACAACGTGCAGATTTGTTACATATGCATACATGTGCCATGTTGGTGTGCTGCACCCATTAACTCGTCATTTACATTAGGTACATTTCCTAATGCTATCCCTCCCCCTACACCCCACAACAGGCCCCGATGTGTGATGTTCCTCTTCCTGTGTCCAAGTGATTTCATTGTTCAATTCCCACCTGTGAGTGAGAACATGCGGTGTTTGGTTTTCTGTTCTTGCGATAGTTTGCTGAGAATGATGGTTTCCAGCTGCATCCATGTCCCTACTAAGGATATGAACTCATCCTTTTTTATGGCTGCATAGTAATCCATAGTGTATGTGTGCCACATTTTCTTAATCCAGTCTGTCATTGATGGACATTTGGGTTGGTTCCAAGTCTTTGCTGTTGTGAATAGTGTGTGGCTTGTATTTTAATTCTCTTAACAGTGCCTTTTGAAGAGCAAAAGTTTTAAATTTTGGCCAAGTCTTATTTATCAATTGGTTCTTTTATGGATTTTGCTGTTGATGTTATATTTAAGGACTTTTTGCCTAAGCCAAAGTCGCAAAGATTTTCTTCCATATTTTCTTCCAAAAGCTTTATAATTTTAGATTGTACATTTAAGTCTATGATTCAATTTTAGCTAATTTTTGCATATGGTGCAAGGTAAAGATCCGAGTTTTCTTTTTAATATAATATCCAATTGTTATAGCCCCATTTGCAGAAAAGCTGTCCTTTTCCATTGATTGCCTTCACACCTTTGTTAAAAATCAGTTGTCCATATGTGTATGGGCCCATTTCTGGCCTCTATTCTGTTTCATTGATCCATTTATCTGTCTTTATTTGCCTTGATTACTGCACCTTTGTAGTACATCTTGAAATCAGGAAGTGTTAGGCTCCAACTTTGTTATTCTTTTTAAAAATGGTTTTTAACTATTCTTAGTCCTTTGAATTTCTACATATTTTAGAATGAGCTTGTCAAATTCTACCCACACACAGAAAACTTTGGGATTTGTTTTTTAATCTGTAAATTCAACAAATAACAGTCAAAATATCAGCAGACTTTTCTTTTCTTCTTTTGAGGCAGGATCTCACTCTGTTGCCCAGGCTGGGCACCATGGCTCATCCCTGTAATCCCAGCACTTTGGGAAGCTGAGATGGGAGGAACACTTGAACCCAGGAGTTTGAGACCAGCCTGGGCAACATGGTAAAACCCCATCTACAAAAAAAAAAAAAAAAAAATTAGCCGGGTTTGGTAGGGTACTCCTGTAGTCCCAGCTACTCAGGAAACTAATTTGGGAGGATCACTTGAGCCCAGGATGTCTAGGCTGTAGTCACCACTGTACTATGGACTGGGGAACAGAGTGAGACCCTGTCTCAAAGAAAAAAAATAAAATAAAAAGTCTACTGGGATTTTGACTCATATTTGTTGAATCTATAGATCAACAGAATTGCTATGTTAACTATTTGAGTCTTCTGACTCATGAACAAGCTGCACCTCCCTATTTATTTAGATCTTCCTTAATTTCTCTCAGCAATGTTTTATAGTTTTCACAATACAGGCCTTTTACAGTTTTTGTAAAACTTATTAGGTATTTCAAATTTTTATGCTATTGTAAATAGTGTTTTAATTTCAGTTTCTGATTGTCCGTTGCTAGTATACACGACTTGATTCTTTTTTTTTTTTTTTCAGTTGCAGTCTTGCTCTGTTGCCCAGGCTGGAGTACAGTGGTACAATCTTGGCTCACTGCAACCTCCACCTCCTGGGTTCAAGTGATCCTCTTGCCTTAGCTTCCCAAGTAGCTGGGACTAAAGGTGTCTGCCACCATGCCTGGCTAATTTTTGTATTTTTAGTAGACATGTTGTTTTACCATGTTGGCCAGGCTGGTCTTGAACTCCTGACCTCAAGTGATCCACTTGCCTCGGCCTGCCAAAGTGCTGGGATTATAGGCATGAGCCACTGTCCTCGGCCTCAAACTTGATTTTTGTATATTTTAAAACAATCATTTTTTATATATTAGTTTTGCATTCTGCAACCTCTCTTGACTCACTTAACAATTTCAGAATTTTTTTAAGATTCCATAGAATTTTCTGTATAGACTGAATAAAGATAGCTTTACTTCTTTCTTTCCAATCTGGATGCCTTTTTTGTTTCCTTGCCTTATTGCTGTGGTTAAAATCTCAAGTACAATGTTAAATAGGAGTGGTGAGAGTGAACATCCTTGTATTGTTTGTGATATTAGGAAGAAAGAGAAAGTTTTCAGTCTTTCTCCATTAAGTATTATGCTAGTTATAGACTTTTCATAAATGCCCTTTATCAGATTGAGAAATTTTCTCTAATGTAGGCATTTGGTGTTATAAATATTCTCCTATTGCTTTAGCAGCATTCCACAAATTCTACATATGATATTTTCATTATCATTTGGTTCAAATTACGTTGTTTTTTGTTTTTTCTGTTTTTTTTTTTTTTTTTTTTTTTTTTTTTTTTTTTTTTTTTTTGAGATGGAGTTTTGCTCTTGTTGACCAGGCTGGAGTGCAATGGCATGATCTTGGCTCACCGCAACCTCTGCCTCCTAGGTTCAAGCAATTCTCCTGCCTCAGCCTCCCAAGTAGCTGGGATTACAGGCATGTGCCACCACACCCAGCTAATTTTGTATTTTTAGTAGAGATGGGGTTTCTCCATGTTGGTCAGACTTGTCTTGAACTCCCAACCTCAGGTGATCCACCCGCCTCAGCCTCCAAAAGTACTGGGATTACAGGCTTGAGCCACCATGCCTGCTGTTTCAAAATACTTTCTAATTTATCTTTTGATTTCTTCTTTGATCCAAGGGTTATTTAGAAGTATGTTATTTAGTTTCCAAATATTTTGGAATTTTCCAAATATCATTCTGCTATTGATTTCTAATTTAATTCCATTATATTCAGAGAGCCTACTTTGTATGACTTGAATCCTTTTAAATTTACTGAGATTTGTTTTATGGTCCAGAATATGGTCTATCTTGGTAAAGATTCTGTTTGCACTCAAAAAAGATGAACATTCTAATATTGTTAGGTAGAGTGTTCTATATATGTTAATTAGGTCAACTTGGTTGACAGTGTTATTTAGGTCTACTACATCCTTGCTAATTCTGCCTACTTATTCTAAGGATTATTGAGAAAAGGGTATTGAAATCTTCTACCGTAATTGGCCGAGTGTGGTGGCTCACGCCTGCAATCCCAGCACTTTTGGAGCCTGAGGCAGGCAGCAGATCACTTGAGGTCAGGAGTTTGAGACCAACCTGACCAACATGGTGAAACCCCATCTCTACTAAAAATACTAATATTAGTTGGTAGTGGTGGCACACACCTGTAATCCCAGCTACTCAGGAGGCTGAGGCAGAAGAATTGCTTGAACCCAGAAGGCAGAGGTTGCAGTGAGCCAAGATTGCACCACTGCACTCCAGTCTGGGCAACAGAGAAAGACTTTGTCTCGAATTAAAAAAAAAAAAAGAAATCTTCTACCATAATTGTAAAATTTTCTATATCTCCTTGTAGTTCTATGAAGTTTTATCTACTTTAAAGCTCTGTTATTAGGTGCATAAACACTTAAGACTGTTATGTCCTCTTGATAAATTTACCTGTTTATCATTATGAAATGACCTTCTCTATCCCTGGTAATATGCCTCTCTGAAATATGTGTGATATAGATATAGGTAAGATTTATACCTCTAGATAAATAGGTAGACATATATGATAGCCAGCTTTCTTTTGACCATTATTAGTGTTACTGCACAAAAGTGGCTCGCTGCTGGATGTGCTAGAAGCCAATATTATGACATTGAGTTTTTGAGAAAAAAAAAGCTTTATATTGTGAGTTGACTCACAAGAAAAGAGTGTCAAGCTCAAATCTGTCTCGTTGTGCTGGCTTCAAGGCAATATTTTCATAAGGAAAAGTTCAGGGGGTGGATTCTGAGATTAGTAGGTGATTGGTGGAAGAAAAGGGGAGGGCTGGAAAGTCCTTAGGCATGCGCAGTTATCTCTTCACGTTAACTCACAGGTCATATGTGCAAATTCGGAGGAGTTAGTATGAAACATAGGGTGGAAATTTAGGCTGTGATGTCAGCAAGCTCGTTCTGTGCAAACTCCAGTAGACCATCTCAGTTCCAACTGATTCAGTCAGTTTTTTTCTTGATATCACAAGCCGAGGGAGTTTCAGCGTTTTAGCAAGTTGCTTCTTATCTGATATCCTGCCAACTCAAGAATTTCTGTTACTGGTTTCTTACTCTTCGGTGCACAGTTTCAGTTTCAACTTTTCAGCAAGTTGTTTCTTTTCTTGCCTGCTATCCTATAAACCCAAGAATTTAGTCATTGGTTTCTCTAACTCATTGAGGGACAGTTTCATTAGCATAGTGTATCTTTCTCCATTTTCTGCATTCTTTTACTGTTAACCTATTTATGTTTTTAAAGTATGTTTCTCATATAGTTTGTACCCATGTTTTTTTTTTAAAATTCAATCTGATTATGTCTGCTTTTAATGGTCGTATTTAGGCCATTTGTATTTAATGTGATTATTGATATGGCGAGGTTTGGGGCTATCCTCTGGCTATTTGTTTTCTATTTGTACGATCTATTTTTTTAATACATTTGCCCCCTTTTTCTGCCTTCTTTTGATTTCATTAAGTATTTTCATTATTCCATTTTATCTCCTTTGTTGACTTATTATATATAACTTTGTTTTATTATGTTAGTGGCTGCTTTAGGGTTTCATATATACCTTATACTTTTAACTCATCACAGTCTGCCTTCAAATCATACTATATATTTCATGTAAGGTATAAAAGCCTTATGATAGTGTACTTCCATTTCTTCACTCCCAGCTTTTATGCTATTATTTTCATAGATTTACCTATACCTATTTTATAAACTCCAAAATACATTATTTTAAAAAATAATTATATTTTAAAGATTTTTAAAAAATCTTATACACTTACCCATGTAGTACCATATCCAGTGCCCTTTATTTATTTGTGTATATTCAAAATTCCATCTGATATCATTTTCTTTCTGCCTAAAGGACATTAACATTTCTTGTAGCGCAGGTCTGCTTGCAATGCACTTTTTCAACTTTTATATGCCTGAAAAGTCTTTCTTTCCTCTTTATTTTTCAGAGATAATTTCACTGGGTATAGAATTTTAGGCCGGCAGGTTTTTTTCTTTCAGTACAGTAATTCCTCACTTAACTTCATTGGTAGATTCTTGGAAACTGCAACTTGAAACAAAACAACCTACAATAAAAGCATTTTTTTCTCATCAATGTTATAATGAAGCAATGTCAAAGGAAACAACGTTATTCAAGGGCCTGCTGTACATCGTTTTGCTAAAAGTTGCCATTTTCAAGAACCTATCTACAATGTTAAGTGGGGACTTACTGTACTTTAAAGATATTGCTTCGCTGTCTTCTCATTTGCATTGCTTCCAATGAGAAATTTGCTATCATTTTCATCTTTCTTACTGTCCCCATAGATGTCTCTCTTATATAGCTGCTTTTAAGATATGTCTGGTTATAACTTGCTTGGTGTTATTTTCTTACCAAGACTATGTTTCATATAGGATTATGCTACTCCTTTTTTGCTGATGTTAATCTCCAAAACCAAGGTGGATAACCATGGTGGATAACTAAAGCCACCCAATCCAAAGAGAACTACATACACTTTATTTAGCAGTTAACTTGGCCAGTTAGGAATTCTCAAGAGTAAAATTTTGGCTGCCTGTTCTAATATTTCCTCTGTGGCCATTTTAAAACATGGTCCCAAAATTCTTTGACATTCTTCCCACTAAGACATGACGTCTATATCTCCTGCCCTCGAATCTGAGTTCTGTGACCACTTAACTGATAGAATCCAGCAGAACCAAGTTTTTTTGGTCCAGACATTAAGACTCTGTCAGTTTCTCATTTTCTCTCTCAGGCTGTTTGTTCTTAGAACCCAGCCATAAATGATCCCAAACATCCTGGAGATAGACTCACGTGGGAGAGGTTCATAGCCCACTGCTCTGGCAGAGCTCCCAGAGAGCCAGCCTCAGTCATATGAATGAGATATCTTGAAAGTGGATCTGGCAGTCCTCGTTGAGCTGTTTCAGCTAACATTATATGGAACAGAAATGATCTATCTGTACTGAGCCCTGTCCAGATCGTATATTTGTGAGCAAAATAAATGATTATTGTTGTTTTAAGTCTCTAAGGTCTCAGATGATTAGTGACACAGAACTGTCTCCAGTAAGTAACTTCTGCTGTGATCCAGGGTGGTTTCCTCTCTTCTAACTTCTAATCTTCTATTTGACCCAAGGTGTTCCATTCTGTTTTTCTTCTGCACTGACATAGTCCTGTCCTAGTAGTACTCATACTGCTATTCATAGAAAGTAGTTGTGCTTCCACTCTGCATACGTTCAAAGTGAATTTTGTGTGTGTGTGTGTGTGGTGTGTGTGTGTGTGTGGTGTGTGTGTGTGTGTGGTGTGTGTGTGTGTGTGACAGAGTCTCACTCTGTTGCCCAGGCTGGAGTGCAATGGCACAGTCTCAGCTCACTACAACCTCCGCCCCCCAGGTCCAAGAGATTCTCACGCCTCAGCCCCTCAAGTAGCTGGGATTACAGGTGCCTGTCACTATGCCTGGTTAATTTTTTGTGTGTTTTTAGTAGAGATGGGGTTTTGCCATATTGGCTAGGCTGATCTCAAATGCCTGGCCTCATGTGATCTGCCCACCTTAGCCTCCCAAAGTGCTGGGATTACAGGTGTGAACCACCGCGCCAGGCCCAAAGTGTTCTGATTCCCTCCATTATCCTCTGCAGAATGCCGCTTACCTGTTCTATGTGTTAACCATTGTCTCTTGCTGCTCTTCTAACCTACATACTTGGGTTTGCCATATTCTCTGCCTAAGCAATGTTCTATTAATATTTACTGGCTGCAATCTCTGCTCATAATTGCTGTTCAAACTTACACTTAGTATAGGAGTCTTTATTGAAAACTTCCAATTGTGCATTGCTTGACTCACTTAGAGTTCAGTCAGGAGATGGAAACCACAACAGTTATTTAAATACATGTAAATAGGTACAAATATTCTAACTAGATAACTATATCAGTCAGAGATCTCCAGAAAAACAGAACCAGCATTTCTTACTATATACAAACAGATTTATTTCAAGAAATTAACTGATACAACCATGGGGGCTAGCAAGCCTGAAATCTGTAGGGCAGGTTGGCAGGCTGGAAACTCTCAGGAAAGAGGGATTTTGCAGTCTTGAGAATTTCTTCTTCCTCCAAGAAACCTCAGTTTTTGCTCTTCAGGTCTTTCAACTGATTGAATGAGGTCCACCCACACTATTGAGGGCCATCTCCTTTACTTGAAGTCAATTTAGTGTAGCTCTGCAAGATACCTTCGCAACAATACCTGATTAGTGCTTAATTAAATAACTAGGTACTACAGCCAAGCCAAACTGATATATAAAACTAACAACCACAGTAACTAAAAAAAGTTAAAAGAGAACTCTAAAATATCATAAAGATTGCAACTGCTGAGAGCCAAGAGGCAAAGAGAAAAGGTTGAAATTACTAAAAATTAGAAACTTAGTAGAGAAGCCCCAAGGAACTGAAACTCAGATCCGTAAGAGGCATTGCTTGGCCGGTGCTTGTTGTCTGAGTTCACAGGGAGGGATCCAGGGGATTAGGACCCAAATCTCTGCAGAAAGGACACTGACTGGCTATTGCTGGTGTCCCCAAGGGAAACATGATGAAGCTGATTCTGCAACTTAGAAAAACTGAAAACTACATTTAGCTGCTGCTATAAGGAAAAAAAAAAGTTGTGATGAAAAAGCTTCTCTGGGGTAACACTCACAGGAACCACAAGCGACAGGAAGCCCTCAGGAAGCATATAGAAAGGAGAAAACCCCTTGTTCTGCCTCCAGCTTTGAAGTCTCCATCTAGTGCCCCTATTGGCAGAGCCAGCTGGCAATGCAGAAATGTGGTTTTTAGGGTCTGGGCTCTAGGATAACAAAGCAGACTATAGAAGGGTGGGTTTAGAACTGAGAGGCAATAACTGATACAGTTCACCCCTTTGGCTATTTAGCATTCATTACACTGCTCCACAAAAATTTGAACTTTGATACAACCACAAAACAATTCATTTCCTCCCAACAAAATGCAACTATTCAGCATATAAAACAGGCGAGCATCACCTTCTCCCCAAATTCAGAATTATAAAGTATCAAGTCATTGTATCCATCTCTGAGAAATGTTGATTCTCATATTCAGTCACGGTCCCATCTGAATATGTTTTCTAAAAACCAAATTGCAAAGTTAACTTCCAACAAGACCTGTATGAAATGATATGAATTAGATGAAAAAATAAAACAATTAATATATACAAATACACACACAGTAAACAAGTAACTAGTCATGAGGCCATAATTGATATTTATAACTTCCTTCTTCCACTGCCTATTTTATGTTTCCTTTGCCTTCATCCAGCACCTCACATGGTTGGGGTTTTTTATGTGGTGGGGTAATCCATCTGGCCTGAAGGGTCTGAATCATCAGTGGTTATGCCTTTAACCAGGGGCTGAGGAAGTTGTCATCTTCCGTTAACTTTTACTATTGGACATGAAAATCCTAAAAGGCACCCCAGAAAACCCCCCTGGGTTCCAGATATAGTCCTCTCTGGGCCCATGGAGTGGCAGCAATCCAATTTCACTTTGGTAATCAATCACCCTAGTCATAGAGTAACCTTCTTCTTAGCCTGTTGATTTGGCATCATGAGGAGCCCCAAATGGCCAAATGGTAGTCTCATCTTCCAAACCAATGGGACATTGATGTATTTCCTGGTAGAGACATTTGTTCCTTAGGAATCAAGACTCCAAACCAACAGAGTTCAAAGGCACAGGGATGAAAAGCAAAAATTCCGTGAGTAGGCTATGAGATGCGAAAGTGTGAAGAGCTAGTCCCCCTTCCACCCCTGATTCCCAGACCTGTGCAGTCTGGCTATGGGAAATATGGAACCATATAGTTGTCTGTGATTCCAAGTATAATCTACACCCTTTGATGTAGAACCCCATCTTTTCAGACTGTAATCTCCCAACTGGTACCATAACTGAATCTTCAGTAGACCATCAAATCTTTCTATTATGCCATCTGCTTCTGGGGATTAGGATATGTGGTTGTACCAGTTAATTCCATGAGCATAAATCCATTGCTGCAGTTCTTTTGAAATTACTTTCTTGATCAGAAGAAATGTTGTATGCAGTACACCATATTTTGTAGTCACAACTACCAGAAGATTTTTGGACAGGATAACAAATCTGTACTGAGAATTCATATGTCCTACAGTAAAGAAACATTTTTGCTTCCCTCTATGATGGAAGGGTTGCACTGTAATCAACCTGCCCCTGGGGGCTGGCTGGGCCTTTTAGGGAGTTGTACCATAACAGAGGCTTAGTTTAGTTGGCAAGCTAGGCATTCAGCAGTGTTGGTAGTCAGAAAAACCTTGACTAGGGTAAATTCATGTTGTTGAATCCATGCATAGTCCCCATCCCTGACATTATGGTCACTTGATGCTCAGGGCCATTGAACAAGCACGAGAATAGCTGGAGAAAGATACTAACTGAAATCCACAGGATGCATCATTTGTCCACCTTCAGTCAAGAGATTCTAAGTCTGGAACTGGCCTAGGTCTGGAAATAGAATGAAAGGCAGCTCGAGTTTTTGGTTACCAAATTTTTTTTTTTTTGAAATGGAGTCTTGCTCTGTAGCCCAGCCTGGAGTGCAGTGGCGTGATCTCCGCTCACTGTAAGCTCTGCCTCCCAGGTTCTCGCCATTCTCCTGCCTCAGCCTCCTGAGTAGCTGGGGCTACAAGTGTCCGCCACCATGCCCAGGTAATTTTTTTTTTTTTGTATTTTTAGTAGAGGTGGGGTCACCAAACTTTTTATATAGCTCAGATGACATTTTAGTAAACTGGCCATCTTTTTCATTCCTAGATGCACCATGATCAATTCGCCTCACTAAAAATCTCCAGGTTTCAAAACAGTTTGATTATCATTATGCCCTACCTGTTTTTTATGGTATTTGTCTTAGTCTATTTTGCATTGCTATACAGGAACACCTGAGGCTGGATACTTTATAAAGAAAAGAGGTTTATTTTGGCTTGCAGTTCTGCACACTGTGCAAGAAGCATTGCACTGGCATCTGCTTCTGCTGAGGGCTCCAGGAAGCATCCAATCTGGTGGAAAGCAAAGGGGGCATGTTACATGGTGAGATAGGAAACAAGAGAGATGCCATGCTCTTTTAGACAACTAGCTTTTGTGTGAACAAATAGAGTGAGAACTCACTCATTACTCTGAGGAGAACACCAAGCCATTCATGAAGGATCTGTCCCCATGAGTCAAACACTTCCCACTAGGCCCCACCTCCATCTCCAGCATTGGGGATCACATTTCAGCATGAGATTTGGAGGGGACAGACATCCAAACTATGTCAGTATTTGCAGCCCCCTTGTCTCTAATGGTTAAATTATAGCATTTGGCCTCTGCTGTATGGGAATCTCATCATTTCTATTAAAATCAGATCCAACTCAATGGAGGTGTCTCACCATCATTCCTGGCTTATAGAAGACAGCCACCACAGAGTTTTTCAGATATGCAAGTGCTACCTTTGTCAATATGTTTCTCAATGTCTTTATGAAGGGATTGTCCTCTAGGCATTCTGGGGGATGGATTTGAGTGCGGTAAATGTAGAGATTTCACGTGATAAAGTCACTCCATCATTCCTTCCTCCTTGAATCTTGGATGCCTTCCTCTACATTGTGTCAGGGAAGTTCTGGCATTCCAGGCTTATTGAACATATGCCACCATTGGGTCCAAGGTTTAGTCAGCCAACCAAGAAATTTTAGAGCCACTTTCAGTTGCAAGAGCTAGCACACTAAACCCAGAATGTCTCATAAATATACCCAATAAATTCAATCCAATCCAGTGCTATATTCTATCTTTCTTGGTCTAACACCCTTAGAATCTATTCTCACACATATTTCCCAAGATTCTGCCAGTATTTATTAGTAAAATCTTGCACTTCTTTTAGTGTATAAACTATTCTGAGTCAGACTTTGTCCATGCCCTCCAACCCCCAAAGAAAGGTGAGATCCGACCCTAATGGTGAGACTAGTGGCAATAAAGAGAGGTTGGGATGGGTCTTGAGAGGAAGGAGAATTTATTCCCTTAAAGGAAATTGCCCCAAGTGAAGTTGTCATAAGGTTTTTCGCAAACGTGGATGAGATGGTTGATTCTACACCTGGTGGTGATTGCTCAGCTGCAACATGCAATCCACTGATGAATCTGGGGAAGTTCCTGTCAAACTCATTATGAATGAAGGACAGTATCTTGCAAGTCATCTAATGGAAATTTGTCCTTATCATTATCCTGGGCCCAACTCCACCTCCCAGCTACTATATTTCTTGTTTGAAGCAGGTCTCATCTAATGCACTGAGACTGCTATGGTGCCATCTAGTGCCAATTGAACAACCCGCCTTATAGTTTACATGCTACTTACAGTCGATCAAGAGGACAAATTCACCTTTTCTGGTGATTTTCCTAAAACTAGATAGATGTCCAGAGATTGGTATGGTACTTTTACAGTCTACAGTGGTGCAGTATAAAATCATCTTTTAAAGTCCCTACCAGAGCTGTGGGCTGGGCAGAGAAATATTCTACCCAGTTGGCCAACAGAGTCTTCCTTTGAGGCTGAGCTAAAGTGAAGACCTGCAGGAAAAGCCAGTGTAGGTCAGGCCCACAGACAGCATCTTCTGAAGCTCATGCCCACCCACCCCACACCAAGTACAACTAACAGTACAGACTACAAAGCCTATCACATATGGAGATCTGACATAGGGATGTGGAAATCATGCATTATTATCCCTTCCTTTCAGATGAGAGCAGTCTTAAGATAATGAACCAGCTTGGATTTACACAGATAGTAAATAGCAGAGACAAGTATTCCAGCCCAGGTCTGCTGCCTAGGAATGCTTTATCTACCACTCTTCACTGCTCCTAGGTGCTCCTGTCTGCAGGTAGCAATGCCCATAGGGGCTGCTTTGAGGGACATCATGATCAACATACACAAAGACTGTTTGCCAAGAATAGAGAGCAGCTTTGTTCTCTCCCCCTAAACAAGACCTGCTTCTGAGTTCATGGGGAGCAGTACAAGTTTGTTTCCAGAACCTTCTGCCTTCCTTCTCTGTCATACAGAATCCTCAGGCACCCTCTTCACTCATGATGCCCCACCCAGGCTGTCCTTTCCTGGCCAGCATCTCTAGCTCCTGCAGCCTCTTCACTACATCTGTCTCTCACCTTCTTTGTTGCACCACAAGGGGTCCTTATTGTCCACAGACCAAATGCGCTGGGAGCCTTTTCTCAGGACTCCTGCTAAGACTTGTGTCAACTGTAGGCACACATACATAGCAACAAGCCCCTCCAAAGTGGATGCTTTGTCCTCATGGCAACACTTTCTACATTACTCTCTGTGAATTTAACCTACCGCGAGTTCTCTTGTACCTGGAAGTCTTAGGTGCTCCTCACCCTCCCACCTCACTCCATTTACTCTGTCTCAGTGCCAGATCTCTGCTTACCTAGTCTTTTCCTACCTCACCCCACCACGTGTGCACCTGTACGCGTGTGCACACACACACACACAAAATTCCCTTCATACCTCTCCCTAATTTTCTGAATTCTATCCTTCCTTCAAGGCCACAATCACTCTACATGCACAGTTAATTTTACTCTCAGAGCTTCACATCACGTCAGTCAGTATCTTTTGTTTGGTAGAGTTTTTTTTTTTTTTTTTTTTTTTTTGCTGTTGTTTGTTTGTTTTTGTTTAGATGGAGTTTCACTCTGTTTCTCAGGCTGGAATGCAATAGTGCAATCTTGGCTTACCACAACCTCTGCCTTCAGGGTTCAAGTGATTTTCGTGCCTCAGCCACCAGAGTAGCTGGGATTACAGGCATGTGTCACCACACCCGGCTAATTTTTGTATTTTTAGTAGAGACAGGGTTTCGCCATGTTGGCCAGGCTGGTCTCGAACTCCTGGCCTCAAGTGATCTGCTTGCCTCAGCCTCCCAAAGTGCTGGGATTACAGGCATGAGCCACCACACCTGGCCTATATCAATTTTTAAGGCACCAAATTAGGAACCAAAAGCACTATATACTTAATGTGTTTATTTACTCTTTTAAATACGTTTTCTGCTCCATTTTTTAACACCATAGTTCATCTCTTTAATAGAAAAAAATGTTTACCATCACCTTAGAAATTATAGTTAAATCAATTCCCATAATGTATTTCTATATATTTGTTTCTATATATAGTTACCCCATTTCAATGTTTCTTCTTGCCTTACTCCTACAAATATAAATTGCACACCATTTCTGTGTCATGCACTGTGCTAAGACCTGGGAATTCAGTGGCAAATAAATTAAACATGGCTCCTGCTTTTGTGGGGTTCATACTCTAAGAGAAGACAAATGTAACACAAGTAAACACATAAATATATAGCTACATTTTGTGATTAGTGGTCTGAGATAAAGATGCCAAAAAAAAAAATTAAAGGAAGCTTATTTGCAGATTGTGAGACCAGAAAACATCTGAAGAGGTGACATAAGTAAGCTGAGATGTAATGAGAAAGAAGAAGCCAGGAAAAGAAAGGGTTGGGGGAAGAGAGTTCCAGGTCTAGGGAACAGCATGAGTGAAGGCCCTGACAGAAGAAGGAGCTTAGCATGTGCACAGCAAGAACTGATCAGTGGCTATGTGACTATAGCATGGTGAGTGGAGGATAGTGTGGCTGGGCTGGGAATAACTGCAGAGGTAGAATCAGGCAAAGTCTTGAAGGTCATAGCAAGGAGCTTGAATTGACTCTACATGCCGTAGGATATGGTTTGGCTGTATCTCCACCCAAACTTCATCTTGAATTGTAGTTCCCATAATCCCCATATGTCATGGGAGGTACCTGGTGGGAGGTAATTGAATCATGGGAGCCGTTACCCCCATGCCGCTGTTCTAGTAATAGTGGGTGAGTTCTCATGAGATCTGCTGGTTTTATAAAGGGCTTTTCCCTCTTTGCTCAGCACTTCTTCCTGCTGCCATATGAAGAAGGACGTGTTTGCTTCCACTTCTGCCATGATTGTAAGTTTCCTGAGGCCTCCCCAGCCCTGCAGGACAGTGAGTCAATTAAACCTCTTTCCTTTATAAATTACCCAGTCTTGGGTATGTTTTTATAACAGTGGGAGAACAAACTAATACCCATAAGAAACTGTAAATTTATTTTAAGCAAGAAAGTGACACGATCTGGTTTACTAGACCATTGGTGACATGTAGAGAATGACTTAGAAGGGCTAAGAGTGGAAGAGACAGGCAAGTTAATAGGCTGTGGCAATAGTCCAGGTAAAATATGATATTGACTTGGACTAACAGCATACCAGGTTGATAGTGGAAAGGGGACCAATTTGTAGTGTATTTCAGAAGTAGAATGATAGGACTGGGTGATAATTTGTACCAACTCTAATTTATCCTTATTGTGATACCTTTTTTACTAGTTTGCTCAGGGAGAGTCCTGGGAATTGTATTTTCCTAGTGCATATGTTATGCATATGTTATGAGTGACAATTTACGTAGGCACACCCCATTTTCCTCTGGCGATCTCTCCCTTATTTGCAGTCCATATGACAAAGCTGACCCATCCTCTCATCCCAGGAGTGGGTATGTGCTGCCAGTGAGATTAAGGCAACAACCCTTCTCAATTGCATAGATTGATTCAAGGGTGAGTACATGACCCAAGCCAAGCCAATCAAAATCAATGAGGATTAACCCAAGGTTAATGGCACATGTATTAGGACTCTCTTTTCCACTGGGATTGGCAAACTGGGAGAAGGTAAGTCTGGAGATACTGAATGTCACCCTACAGGAGCAACCCTCCCAAGAATGACGGCAACCCAGAGAAAAGCAAGAGCAGCAGGGATGGATTCCTAGTGAACCCTTGGACTTCGTTAAGTGAACCAGCAAAATTTCTTTTTAGTTTAAGCCAGTTTGAACTGACCCTGACACAACCCAGACTACTGATGAATACAGTAAGCACATTCAGTTTTTAAAATAAGATTTTACTTAAAGCCATTATATTTTCTACATATGGCTTCTGCTCCAAAAGAGTCTGTTCATTATTTTTAGGAACTCCTGTTATGTGTAGGTTAGCTCTTTGATATCTGTATTTCATGTTTACTCTATTCTTTCATTTTCATTTCTTTATCTTTTACTTTTGTGTTCTAGGAAATTTATCTTCAGTTTGCCTTTTACTCATTATTTCAGTTTTCTGCAGCGTCCATTTGTAAGCTATGGCTTGCATTTTGGAGTTTAATTCAATAACTGTATTTTCCAGCCTGATAACATATTTCTTCCATTTGGATTGTTTCCTTTTTATAATGGCTTGCTCTAGTCACACACATGTAAATTGTTTTAGCATCTAGCACATGGCATTCTTTGATAAACAGAAAAAAGTGAATGAGGTTATTATTCATTTTTCAGGTCAATGATTTTCCTGATTCTATCACTTAACTCCCCTTAGCCTGCTTTGTCTTTATAGCCTCTACCACCTGGTATATATTTGTATCAAGACCTAGAGCAGTGGCTGCACAAGTTGTCACTAAAATCTATTTATTGGACGTGTAAATGGGTCGGTACAGATGTGTTTTCACTCTTAATTTGCTCAAAGTCCCATTGAGAAGGTAAAACTAGCACAAAAAAGTAAATAACCATCCCAGGCAGCTGAGAGCTATCAGAAATACATACATGATTAATAGCCAAATAAATTGTGCCAATACAGGTGTGTACTCTAGAATCAGAGCCAGGGATGCAGACAGCAGGAGATCATTTCATGCTTGAATGATCAGAACAGTGTCCACAGAGGATCCAAGGACTGACGGGAACTTCGAAGAAGGGTATGATTTAGAAAGGAAGGAGTCTGGTGGATTCTTCTAAAGAGCATTTCTCTGGGATTCAGATAATTTCACCCATGCAGTTAGCATTCATTCTATCCCTGAAAGATACAGCTACTCTTCCTATAAGGTAAGAGAATTTCAGGCTCGAACAGAGAATTTTAGATTGAAAAATCCAAGCCCATTTTCTGTTCCTCCAACCGCAAATAAAGGTGTGGAAAGCAGTTGAGGAAACAGATTGAGGTGAGTTTCATTGAAGCCTTGCTCTCTTACATCTCTGTTTGATCCCTGGGTCATTCTCTCAGGCATCTCTGGTTGGAAACACTTTCAAACCCCAAATCTCATCCTTATTGGGTTTGCATTGTGCTTAGAAAGATGTTGACACCAATAAAAGCTTGTTGCTTAAAGACACAGCCTATGACTCACACAATGCACACTTTATACACCCTAATTGCTTCCGTCTCTAGTAACTTTCAGCTTCTCATTACCTAAATTATTTCATTGCACTCAACCTGGGGGTTATCATCATATAGGGAATCAAAGGAGGTGCCAGAAACAGATAAAAATCAAGAAAACAACCATTTGAAAAGGTTATCATCGGCATCAGGGAATGTCCATGTTGGAAAGGATCTCCAGGTTCATTAGCCCCCGCTCCCAGCACAGGAACCCTCTTTGTTATGACTCGGACAGATGTTATCCAATTTTGCTTCACAACTTTCAAGGCCTGGGTGCCACATTCTGCAGCTGTCATATGCAGACTTGACAGGCAGGTGAATGTGGCAAGCAACCCATATTTAAATATAGTTGAAGCCCTCCTGGAATTTACACAGCTACATCTTTCCCTGTACTGCCCCGCAAGAAACATGAGAGAGGAAGCTCTTCTGAGCCTCATGCCATGTTATACAGAGCAAGAAAGAGAAGGGAAGAGACAGGGTGAAGAGAGAAAGGATGACTTAATATTGTAGTGTTCAAGCTGGAATAATTTTCCCTCCCACCTTACTGGAGTGCTTTCCAAGTGCTATTTCCTGGAGCAATGCTAGATTAGTTATTCCAGAATTCCCGGGGACTTTGCACAGAGTCCCAGACCCCATCCCTGAGAGATGAATTTGGTACATCTGGGATGAGGCCTGGGCATCTCTATTTGTTAAAGCTTCCGATTATTTTGAAGCGCAGTCAGGTTGAAAGTCACTTTATTAGAGGGCTCTGGACTAGGTCACCCCATTCCTGGTGGTTGAAAAACCTCATGCAAGCAGATCACTCCTATGTCCTCTGGCAGTTTTCTGTAAGCATGTTTTTGTGTTGCTGAAGGCAGCCCCATCAGCCCCTGGGGGAATAATCCTTTCCTGTTCTCTCCAGCCATGCCCTACAGGATCACCTGAGGCCTGTGTCTGGGCCTCTTTACTGCAGCACAGCATCCAGCTTGTACTCTTTGTTGTGGGCTGGCCAAGATGCTGACAGGAACAAAAATGACTTGTTTTTGAGAGTAAAGATACAAGCTTTGACTGAGATGACGCACACATGTTCATGGAGGGAGACTCTCACATCCGACCTACCTTCTTCCGTCCACAGAGAGTCACGTTGCTACTCTAACCACATCACTAATTCCGAAAGATGGGGACTCCTACACAGGGCCTGAGGTCAATGCCTCTGATTAGGGCAAGGAACTGGAAGGCATCCAACCCCAACTTCCTGGCACTCCAAGTTCTCTCAGCAGCAATAGAGAAAGCCCATGGATGTAATTGCATTACCGAAGGCAAGGCCCTCAATGTGTAGACTCTCTGGGGTGCTGGTTTTAAAAAGGCAAACTCTCAAGCCCCACAAAAAGACGTTTTGAAGATCAGAGTGAGGACAGGAAATCCACCTTTTGAGCAAGCAGGAATAGGGAATTCTGAGTAAGGCTAGTATTTGAATTTTACCCATTTGGGACTGAACCTCAAAGGAAAAAAGGGATCTGGAAAAGGAAATGACGTCCCCTCTGCCCTTCCAGGGCCACTGGTGCATCTGTTCTTGAGATATTGGCCAGGCCCCTTATTTTTCTGACATTCCCCTTGCTTTCCTGTCGCCTCATCTTCCTTAACAGGCCTTCTTATCTGCCAGAAGATTGGTCTTTCTTTAAGGCTAGCAGTTAGCCTTGCTTGGGGATCCAATTCTATACATGTGGGCATAGAGGACAGAGCAAGAAGACAGGGCAAGTGGGCAGAACTGTACAGGGAAGGGAGGGACAGTGTTGGAAGTGAAGCCCAGGCTTGGAACTTGCCTATGGCAAAAAAAAAAAAAAAAAAAGGAAAATTTATACCTCCAATATGTCACCAGGGATTGAAATTAAGTTATGACTCACGACTTACCCATGAAGCTCTTTCCCAATTAGTCTGGGTTGTGTCATCAAACGACCTGAATTTAAGTCATGGCTCCATCGCTTATTGGCTGTGTGATCTTGGGAAAATTATTGAACTCTCTGACATTTAGTTTCCTTATCTATAAAATAAGGGTAATCGCTTGATAAAGGTGCTGTTCGTTTTGATGAGGTGATACATAAAAATGCTTAGTCCAGGTTTTGGCACATGGAAGGCAGAAAAAAAAAAAAAACACCCTAGATATGAATAATATAATTCTGTCATGTACACCTTTCCACACTTAACCTCCTCTCACAACCTACTCCTTACTCTAGGCACCAGGCAACCTGAATTACTAAGTGTTCTCTAGGGCCCCAGTAAGCCATGGGTTTTAGAATCTAATGGAATGGCCTAATCCCATCTCCATCACCAACTCATGAGCTGTGTGACCTTCCTGGGCCTCTGTTCCCTTCTCTATGGATCAATGCCAATACATCAAGTTTCTGCAAAGGCCTGGTACATTCACTGATGCACACAAGGAGCCCGGGACAGTGCTCAGAGCACCCTGTGCTGCAGCCTCCCTTTCCCCTCCTTTCTTGCAGGCTCTCATGTTTGTCCGTGCCTTTCCACGGCAGTGCCTTTGTTCAAACTGTTTCTTCCACCAGGAATGTCCCTTCCCTTTTTCTGCTCATTGGAGTTCTTCCCAAAGCTGCCTTCATCCTACCTCAACCCCAACAGTCAAGATACCCAGATAATCACCCTTCATTGACAAATAGAGTATGTACTGAGAGTCTGTGATGTGTCAGGCACTGTTGCTCATGACCAGGGATACAGAGATGATTACGATCTAGTCCCCAAGAAATTCAGTCTACTTAACATAAGAACATAAGAAGAATAGGAACATAAGAACAAATAACTGCCCTCCAAGGAAGTGGGGGGTAATAATAGAAGTGAATCAAAAGTGCAGGGACAGCACAGAAGAGGGAGCTCTTGGGTCTGACTCAGGTGGGATGGAGAAGCCTTTATAGAGACACAGACTTTTGACTGGAAGGGTGAGTGATGTTGGACAGGCAGAGAAGGGGGAGTAGTAGTTTGTCTAAGACTGACCCAGAGCAATAGAGGTCTGAGACAGACAGGTGGGCCAACAGTGCTGGAGGCTGACCAGGAATTGGGAGGGCACAGAGACAGAGCTATAAAGAGAAGAGGACCAGGTGCCAATGGCCTTGAGCCTGGCCAGGGAAAGGTCCAGGAAGTTGCCTCCATTCCACCCCTGCCTAGGCACATGGGGACAGTGGAGAGCAGATCCGTCATCTGTGAGGAACATTCCAGAGCAGGAGCAGTCCATGGAAATCCTTCATCTCTAGTCCCCCTCATATCATTGGCTAGAAGGCCATGGGCTACAGGCTTGTAATTCAAAAGACACAGGGGTGTGGAGGCAGACTTCTGTTTCTTTTTTTTTTTTTTTTCTACAAATGGACAACTTTCTTTGATTTCTTAAATTCAATTGCAAAATTTAGAAAATCCCACTCCACTAAGGAGAGAGTGAAAGTTAGAATATCCAGTGCTTCTGAGGAAGGTTGCAATATAAGAGTGACAAATTTCACCAGAATCTCACCATCCAGCCATCTCCCTCCATGAGCCAGAAGTCAATGACCTCAGGCAGGAGTAATGTCTCATCCTAAGGCCTTCTGGAATATGTTTCTGGCCAGAGGTAGCTGGTCTCCAGGCTGTGCCTCGTCCTCATGCCCAGCCAACATCATTGCCTTCCAGACCCCAGGGCAACTGGCAGTGTCTACTTACCCACTGCCTCCTGGACTTAGCACACAAGGCCAGAAAGGGCCAGGGCCAATTTCCCCATTCTTTTCCCCATATTTTTTGTGTGCCAGATATACTAAATGTCTCACCTTCCTCCAGACACAGCAGCTCTTTCACAATGCCTAAAATCTTTTTCCAGATAAATGACTTGATCTGGAAGGGCTTGATCACCATCATTCCTATCTCCTTTCCCCATCCCGGTTCCCTAAACACACGCACACTCACATACTCAACTCCCACTCTCCCTGGCAAACTCTTATTCACCCTTCAAGTTCAGTCACGTGTCACTGTTCTCAGCAAAATCTCCCTTGACCACACCCTCCTCCTCCAGGTGGTAAATCACTCTCTCTTTGGGGTCTTACAGCACTTCTTCCCCAACCCTTAACTAATAATACTGTCATGTTCTTCACCAATACACTGGAAGCTCAATGGGGTATGGACTTTGTCTTGTTCAGCGTTGTGTCCTCGGCAGTCTGGTATGTAGAAGGCACTCAATAAAAATTGGTTGAATTAATTGCATTTAATCAAGCCAGGACAATTTTCAGTGAAATGAAACACTTGCCCAAGTTGCTTAAGTTCCTGAAAATTGATTTATCTGAAGAGTATCAATGACTCTGGATAATTATTGAATATATCCTTTTTGTACAAGCTGAGAAATATATGAAGATAAACAAACTTGCTTATAGATAGGTGGGAGAGGGGACGAGATGTTTATAAAAATAACAGTAACACAAAATAGAAAGCAATACATGCCAAGAAGAGAAAGTGCTGTCGGGATTCAGGAGAGAGGGCACTTCTTCCATAGGATTGATCAGGAGTCTTCACAGAGGACAAGCCATTTAACTTGGGACACCATTGATGATGTTTTCTACCCTGAACTTGGTCCACTGGCAGCCATGTGACCCTGGTCTCCTGGCTATAGCTGATTAGAAACTGGATAACTGACCTAAGCTGAGCTGTTGGTCTCTGTCTCCCAGTGATTTGGTCTTGGGACTTTAGAGCACCAGTCAGTCTTGGCTGGTCCCTTGAATTAAAGACTGGTAGCCTCTAGAGCTGTGTAGTTGCAATCCTCTGCAAACTGCTAAGAGATGCAGAGAAAACTTCCAAGGAAAGCAGAAAGGTGTGACCATGTGGACTCAGAGAGCGAGAAGCTGAGTCCTGGCTTTCTGATGACTTCTACTCCTGGTTCCAATCCCTCAGTGTCCTGCAGCAGCTTCCATCCCACAGATATTCCAAGACACCCCAGGCTCTTTACAGTAAATTCCCCCTTTTTACTACAGCTAGCTGGACTGTACCATTGCAGTTAGCAACCTTGGTGAAGACTTGTTTGTGTGAAGAAATGGGCCATGACCAGTATGGGAGCTGATAGGGAAGGGGTATGCAGATATGGTTTATTTGTCTTCCTTTCCACCCTACACTCCCTCACTCACCCTCAGCATCTCCAGTCTGGTAACCCCTCTATCTCCCCTAAACGTAGCCAGCAGTCTGTCAAAAAGGAACCTTATGACAGACAAAGGTGTCATAGGTGTCTGGAAGTCCAGTCTTCCAGACTCTTAAAATAAATTGGATATCTCTAGTCCCAGAGAATGGCTCCACATCCACGGTCCCTATAGCAGAAGTTACTCACCCCATGGAACAGAGCCCCAAAGCACTGGCACACACACGGATATATGTGTACACACATGTGAGAGGTAAGGAACATGCAGATCTGTGTGGAAACGCTCCCTTAGTGCACATTCTTGGACTCCTGTCAGTGTGTACAAGCACTGCTCGATGGAGAAAATCATAGAGAGTCATCATTACAAAAAGGTGCACTCAGCTCCCTCCTTCTGGTGGCTTTGAGGTCGGCAAAAGTGCACACACGGCAACCTCTTTACAAAAATTCAACCCAGCTACTCTGAACCGAATCACACCCTCAATCAAGGCTTGTACTGTGTGGGAGAGCTCCAGGAGGACAGTGGTGTTTCTCAGGGCATTGTGGGACTCTGACATTTGGTAAATCGGATCGGGGAAGAGGGTGGCCAGATTTTATGAGGCCCAGAGGCATACATAATGGGAGGGAGAACTGTCTTTTAAGGAAAAAAAAATGTATATATATTACTTTGGCTGTGGAAAGGACCAATGCAAGTAAGAGACCCTGAAGCTTTTATTAGTGTCACAGGAAATTGACTTGGGGGTGGGAAGGTGGGAGCTTAAAATTAAACCCCGATTTCCTTTGCTCTGTGCTTGTCATTTCTATACAAATTGAAGCCCGCAAGGACTGCAGTTCCACAACAGCACCACTTCCCTTGCAGAGGGGATGCCTAGGCTGGAGTGTGGGCTTGCACACGCCCCCTGCAGGCTAGCAAGGTCAAGATCGGATGGAACAGTGAGCCAGGTGAAGAATGTGAACTAGGCAGCTTGGAGAGAGAAATGAACCACTCCTCTGACACGGCAATTCCCAAACTTGATCTTGATCCTTTTATTTCTACATCTCACAGATCATCCCCGCTCTCTGGATCCCCAAGTCACAAAATCCCTTCCTTTGGTGGGGGTCGGGAGGTGGGGCAGGTGGAGGCAGGAGGAAGATGTACCATTATTCTGTAGTACCGCCTCTAGGTCTGGGAGACAATGAAGCCAAGAATGGGAGCTTGGAACCAGGCTTCCTGGGTGTGGAGCCCAGCTCTGCCACTTAGCTGGATGACCTTGGGCAAGTTATTTCAGCGTTCTCTCTGACTTTCAGTTTCCCCTCTGTAAAACTAAAATAAGGTTAGCCCCTATCTCATAGGGTTATGTGAAAATAATTCGGGGAAAATGTCTAACACAGTAGGGCTCGTGAGGTTGACTCTTATGGGTCATAACTCACCAGCCAGCAGCTGTTGGATTTTAATGCTCTGGCCTCCCAACCTCGTGAGGATCGTGCCCTCTTGTTGGACAAGTCTCTTTCCTCAACCCTCTCTCTGAGGAACTCAAATAATTTCTAAGATATACTGCCTTGGAGCAGAAGACAAGGAACTTGGGGCAATTCTCCCCATTTTACAGCCAGGCAAAATAAGGCCGAGAGCTGTTAGGGGCAGGGCCAAAGGCTCAGAGAAAAGTAGAGGCATGTCTACAAGTGAAGCTGAGGCCTCATGGCTCCTCGGTAGTATTCTCTGGACAGGGAAGGTGGTGGAGGTGTCCCGTGGAACACCACCACTCTGCCTGCTACTCTGCTAATGAGGAGGGGTCGTTGGCAACAGTGGCTCGCCCTGTAGTCCCAGTGACTCAGGAGGCTGAGTGGGGAGGATTGCTTGAGCCCAGGAGTTCGAGGCTGCAGTGCACTATCATTGCACCTATGAATGAAGAGCCATTGCACTCCATCCCAGGCAATATAGTGAGACCCCATCTCAAAGATAATTCAAAGGGGAAGTAGACAGCAAGAGGTCTGGGGAAAGTCATCTGACCCCATGACCTACAGCAGGTGTGCCCTGCTTCCTCCTTCAACTCCACCTCAGCACAACCAAACACAGAAGGTGCTGAGCTCTCTGAGAAAGGACTGCCTGTCAGGAGGTTTGTGGCCTGTGAGTCACAGCTCTGCCACTAGCTAGCTCTGAAATCCACTTCTTCTGCCTGTAAAATCAGGGATTAGGCTGGATGACATCTAAGGTTTTTATCTTAAACCTCTTCAGAAATTGCTTCATCTCATAGCCACATGAAGAAAGAGCCAGAAGTCAATATCCCTGAATGTGGCACTTCCTGACAACCACGACACCTTCTCCGGACTCCTATCATGTCCCAGGGAGTCCTGATCCATGTGGGGACATAGCCTGAAACGGTCAACTGCTGTCCTCCTTGGGCCATGGAACCTCTAGGGTTTGTGAGTGGTAAGAGTAGGTCTGAAGGAGGCAGCAGGAAACGTCCTTGAGAAAAAAAAAAATCAGGAAAATGATTTTTCCATTTAAAGGGCAATGTTTCAAATAATTTTTTAAGACAGATGAACACAGACAACTGCCCATTCCCAATATACAAATTCCCAAACATTTTTCTTGTTTTCCAGGAAAAACAGGAAAGGGCTCTGGATAAGCTACAGTAGCAAAAATGGAGACATTTGCAAGAATACCTGAACTCTCGGAGGTGAGGAATGTGTAAATGGGTGACTGCAGGTCAATGTGGAAACCCTCTGGTGCCTCTGACGTCCATGTGCCTGCTTAGGAAGATGTATGACATAACCTCCACCTCACCCCACCCTCCGCCATGAATTCCCTTCCTTCCTGAGAATTCTAGAATTCTACACCAGTTGAGCAAGAAAGTACAAAGGAGGACTGACTTGGCAAAATCCCATGGGGCCCTGGTGAAACGAACAGGTTTGGCAATGATTGTGTCACTGTGACCCCGGACAAGTGACTTAACTTGACCATGCAAAAGTCAAGGATGTTCACATCCTGTCCCGCAGCAAAGTCTCTACACTGCAGGGAGTGACCCTGACCCTTAGAGAATGACCCCAGCGACGGAGTCAGGGAAGGTTCTTCTTCCTCCAAGTCTTACCCCAGCCTCAGCACGAGGAGGCTTTGTGATCTGGTTATCGGGCAATACTTCCCATTTACTGGGCTACGAATATCCCTGAGTCTGTAGCCCTGGGCTGGACAAAGGGTGAAAATCCAGGTAAAGATTGCAACACAGTCATTACTGTTGGGGCCTCCCAGAATGATGGAGGAAGCTGCCAGACTAATGAAGGTAATATAGAACACATTAAAATTCAGTCATGTGTCACTCAACAGTGGGGATATGTTCTGAGAGATGCCTTATTAGGTGATTTTGTCATTGTGCAAACATCATAGAGTGTATTTACACAAAACCAAGATAGGCCATACAGTATAGCCTATTGCTCCTAGGCTTCAAACCTGTACAGCATGATGCTGTACTGAATACTGCAGGCAACTGTAACATGATCGTAGGTTATTTGTGTATCTAAACATATCTAAACATAGAAAAGGTATAGTAAAATACAGCATCATAATCTTATGGGACCATCATGATATATGTGGTCCATTATTGACTAAAACACCATTACATGGTGTATGCCTGTAATCCTACAGGAACTCATGGGGGAAAAACAATGGCAAGTGAAAATTAACACAGCACAAGCCACCGGCCTAGAAAAGAAAGGAGGATTGTGATGGCTAATTTATGGTCAACCTGACTGAATCACAGGATGTCCAGATGTCTGGTTAAGCATGATTTCTGGGTGTGCGTGTGAGAATGTTTCTGGAAGAGATTAGCATTTGAAGTTGTGGACTGAGTGAAACAGATTGCCCTTCTCAGTGTGAGTGGGCATGGTCTGATCTATGAAGGGTTCCAGTAGAACAAAAAAAAGTGGGGGAAAGGAGAATTCCCCCTCTCTGTCTGACTGCTTGGACTTGCACTGAAGCATCCATCTTCTCCTGCCTGGGAACTTCTTCTAGTTCTTAGGCCTTCAGAACTGAACTAGAATCTAGCCCATGGGACTCTCCAACTGGCCTTTGAACTATACCATCAGCTTTTCTGGGTCTCCAACTGCAGATAGGTGATCATGGGGCTTCTCAGCCTTCATAATCACAT
Organism: Rhinopithecus bieti; assembly: GCF_001698545.2. Lineage (NCBI taxonomy): Eukaryota > Metazoa > Chordata > Mammalia > Primates > Cercopithecidae > Rhinopithecus > Rhinopithecus bieti. The sequence goes on from NW_016807278.1 coordinate 760,372, forward strand.
GATCCATACCTTATACCTTATAATAAATCACACACACACACACACACACACACACACACACACACACATTTCTATTGATTCTGTTTCTCTGGAAAATTCTCACACAAAAATGAACTGAATTAATCAAAGAAGGCTTTTTCTTGGAGAAGGTGAGTTTCAAGACTGCTAATAGAAGGAATAAAGAGAAGGGAGCCTTTGATTGAGACACAACTGATGGAACAACAGTGGGCTATGGGGGATAACTTGAGGGCAGGCCCTGATCCAGGAGCAGGAATGTACACAGCTATCCATGTGTAGAATGTAGAGGTTGTAAGAAGCTCATAGCAAATCACCCCCAAGGCTTGGGTCTGTCTGCCCATCCATAGAATGAGGAAGAATGTAGACTAGCTAGTCTCTACAGCTCCTTCCAACTCCAGCATTCTACAGTTCACAATCCTAAAAGCGTGGGAAGGAGTCAAACGGTGAGTTGGCTTGGGTTGAGTAGAAAACAGGTGGTTAGTAGAAGGGGAGTAAGTCAGGCTCTTGAGGCATCCAATCTGAGAGTAATTTAAACATATCTGCTTGGGCTGAGCAAACTCAAACCTCATCCCTGACCAAACATCATCCAGAACTAGTTCTTATAAAGCAGCCTCAGAGCCGAAGGCAACTTGTGTATATGACAGAATATACCCAGCTGGATGCAAAAAGACTAAAATGTTCAAGAAGGTGGGCTAGGTCTAGAAAAGTGCTGCAGCTTCAAGGTGACATGTCCGTCCCCTTTCACAACAGACCACTGTCTGAAGACTGTTGTCAGGCTGAACTGTACCAACCTTGATGGTCAGGCATTACTCTACTTCCCAATTCTCCAGCTGGCCCTTCTGTCTGGATCTAGACTGGCCTCTATGCCTAAGCTTTTTGTGGAGAATGAAAGGCCCTGAGAGACACCTGGGCCAGAGCATAACAGCCAAGGTTGCTTTAGCTGGCATGGAGAGATGGAGGAAGGGTTTTGGTGACCTGCCGGGCATGAAGCAGTTTTGGGACTCCACATCCTGCCCTGAAGGATGTACTCACTGACCCTTTTCCCTGAGATTCCAATATTTTCCATCCCACAGCACTTTTGCCAATTCACATGAGTGCTATGGGCAGAAATAGGTATGGAAAGTGGGGAGCATAGGAGGATTCCAGCTTAACAAAGCACCAGGCTTGGTACAGGTCATGAAACGTGGTCCAGGGAAATCCCCAAACAGAAGTGCCCCAGATGGTTTCCCCATTACTTTGGGTAACTTTCCATTGCCACACACCCACCCCTACCCACCTCCCAGGTCTCTTCTAAAGAACCTATTGCTCACCTTGTGACTTGGCAGGCATGAGAATCAAAAGAAGCAATGAGCCCAGTTCCTGAACTTGAGAAGCTAAAATCTATGTGAGAATATGAAACTTACACCCGTTCTACAAGTAGGGAGGACCCAACAGGAGGAGCCGGGGCCACCCGTAGTATAAGAGCTCAGAGAGGGGGTGTCGACGTGAGCTGGAACAGTGGGAAGAGGCTTCACAAAGGAGGGACACGGGGTCATGGGAATCAGTGAATGTGTGGGAGGCAGGGCAGGAGTCATGGAACAGGTGACAGACATTGGAGTACAAGATGTGATGGACCATACACAGAAATAGAGTGAAATAAACCACCACCTACTGAGTGCCTACTGTGTGCCATGCCAGGCACTTTCCATCTGTTATTTCATTTTATCCTCCCAATAACAGCGGCAGTATCTTTATTTCCAAGTTACAGGTGGGGAAACTGAAAGGTTCATACGAATTTAGAGTTGTTCTGGTGGCCTATGAGAAGTCTTTCCCAGTGACCAAACTGGGGAATAACTTGATGGTGATGGTGATAGAATGAGATTGGCCTGGCCATGGTGTCCAAAGTACTGGAGAACATTGCCCATCCACCACCTGAAGAGCCATGAACCAGGAGCCCCTAGATGTCCTTGGAACATTAAGTGGTGGTCTCTGACTTAGGGATCTGTCCTCTTGACTCAGGTGCACTAGCGCTAGCCTTAGCCCAGGCTTCCACCCACAGTTCCCTGTCCCACTCTCCTTCCCCTTCTTCTCAGCCCCTGTTTCTTGTCAACAGGCACACTCCTCCCTAGCCCTTTGACCAGATGATGTCATTAATCACTACCAACTGCTAAGGAAGCCACTGAGGTGCTATCATAACAAGCACCCAAACTATGACTATGACTAATCGAGTGGTGTTAGAGATGCAGAAAACATTAATAATTATTATAATTATTTTTTTCTGCGTTGTGTTTTTTCTGCTGTTTGAGGTTCCAGGCATGAGATGGAGGGTGAAAGGAAGGCCCAACCTTTCCGGAGTTGAGAGGATGTGCCTTTTGTTCAGCCTCCCAACCAGCCTTGCAGTGGGCAAGGGGATTGCCTGCTGCAGCCTCTTTGACTCTCCAAGCAGCACCTTGACAGAGGTCTGAGCGATGCAGGGTGAGTCAGGCCAGCTGGGGGAATCGGAGGCATTCGACCAGAGTGCGACTGCCAGGCCACACAGTCGGGGAATCCCTCAAGGGAACCAGGGACCCATGCTGACCAAATCCGGCCTGTAGGAAAGCCCTGTCTTGCTACATGACCCCTGATTCATGGCTTTCCCCTCCTGGGGCCCAGCTCACATGCTGCCCCTAAAGCAGCCATCACCAGCTGCCTTACGTTATTTTTAAAACTGTTACCCCCAAAATCCTCAGAGAACCACCTCCCTGAGATGAAGAGACTGAAATGTCAGAAGCTATAAAAGTCATTGGCAGAAGGCCCCATTGGGATTTAGCTCCAGGTATAAACCTCTGAGGACGGGGCTGACCAACCCAGATGATTGTCAGCGGCTTGTGTGGGTGTCCCACAAGCGCATTCATGCACTCAAATGCAAATCCTTTTAACTCTAATGGATTCTGAAAGCCCTTCATTCCACTGTCATTAAAATGCAAACCATTCCTGGGGCAAGGGAACTAACATTTATTGTGGTACCTTTGTGCCAGGTACCACAAAGTACTTCATTCCAGCTAATAATATGCCAATTAGTTCCCCATAGCTTTGTTAAGGGACAACAGAGTGTGGCCTCTGCAGCTACACTGCCCAGGGTTCAAATCCTGGTTTTGACACTTACTAGCTGTGTGGGCTTGGATTGGTCACATCACCTCTCTGAACTCAGTTTCCTCACCTGTAAGATGGGCTTAAGAGAGATACATACATCTAGCCAGGCATACTGGCTCACACCTGTAATCCCAGCACTTTAGGAGGCCAAGGTGGGCAGATCACGAGGTCAGGAAATCCAGACCATCCTGGCCAACATGATGAAACCCGTCTCTACTAAAAATACAAAAATTAGCTGGGCGTGGTGGCATGCACCTCTAATCCCAGCTACTCTGGAGGCTAAGGCATGAGAATCACTTGAACCCAGGAAGCAGAGTTTGCAGTGAGCCGAGATCACCCCATTCCACTCCAGCATGCACAACAGAGCAACACTCCATCTCAAACAAAAAAAAAGGGGGGGCTGGGGGGAATTGTGAAATTGTGAATGTGCTAAACCACAAAGGGTCAATCAGAGCATCATGTTTTTGTCATTACCCAATTTTTTCTAGGGTGGCCCTGTGAGGGAGCATCCATCACTGCTCATAAATATAGCCTTTAATGGCGGGGTGGAGGGGTGGAGGGGTGCGAGGCCATGCCAGGTTGGGAAAGGGAAGAAAAAGATGGTTAAGGAATTTAGGTCTGCCCCTGACTCAGGAACACTCAGCAATGTTCACTCAGGAAGTGGGTAGGCAGTTGGTTTGCTTGTATACTATTTCCAGGGTAGACTTTTATGCTGTTCCCCAGGCTTTCTCAGAATCTTGGAACCAAGAGAAGGCATCTCAGACTCAGCCCTCAGAAGCCACAAATATTACCAGGTTGGGGCAATTCCAGAGAAGTGGGCATCTGCCCGTGAGTGGCACTGCTCATCTTAAATGTTGGGAAAGGCAGATGAGCTGATAAATCCAACCAGCCTGGGAAGACCCAGGGCCTCCGCACCCCCACTCAAATGCACATACACGCACACACACACAGGGCCAAGGATGTGCCAATTTAGATACCCTGTCTGGGATATTACCAGTGAAAATTACAAATCTTTTTCTGGGAGGGTGAAAGGTGCAGTTACAACCTATTTTTAAAAATGTTCAGTTGGCCAGTTACCTTTAAGAAAATGGGGCTTTTACAGGCGGAGGAGAAAGGAGCTTCTGGTGAGGGTGAAGTTCTTGGTGAAGGAAACCACACTGAGGCTTTGAAAGCCAAAGCACCAGTGAGAGGGCACTGGGGCTGGGGATGGGGCACAGGAAGCTTTGGGACTGAGCACAGTGTGCAGAGAGCCAAAGTCAAAACCTAGGGACCAGTCACGGTGGTTCACGCCTGTAATCCCAGCACTTTGGGAGGCCAAGGTGGGCAGATCACTTGAGGTCAGGAGTTCGAGACCAGCCAACATGGTGAAACCCTGTCTGTACTCAAAATACAGAAATTAGCCGGGCATGGTGGCGGGCGCCTGTGATCCTAGCTGCTCGGGAGGCTAAGGCAGAAGAATCGCTTGAACCCAGGACGTGAAGGTTGCAGTGAGCCGAGATCATGCCATTGTACTTCAGCCTGGGCAACAAGACTGAAATTCCATCTAAAAAAAAAAAAACCTAAGGACCTCCTGGTCACACCCAGCAGCAGAGCTGCAGGGAATTTGCCCAGCTCCATCCTGATAATGAACCAATCACTTTCCAATTAGTCCTCTCTGTCTAACTCTACAGTTGTCCCTTGAAACAATCTCTTTCTTACCAAAAAGGAAAAGGAGGCCGGGCGCAGTGGCTCAAGCCTGTAATCCCAGCACTTTTGGGAGGTTTCTGCAGTTGCTTTCAAGCATGTGATGATTGTACCTAATATACATTTTTGGGAAGAGGATCATAAAACCTTGGAGTTGTTCGAGCGCACAGGGTAGTTATTCATGGTATGATTCTATGTAGACCATCTCTGACTATAGCATCTGGGGTTAACGCGGTGGTTTCTCGTCGCGTGTTATATCTGTAATATTTTAACAGAGAATAACATAAAAAAGAGAAACTAGGCGCGGTGTCGTAGGGTGGGCTGCGCCTGTATAGTTCCCAGAGCTACTATGGCGAAGGCTAATGGTCAGTTGTAGAGATGGTCGTGAATATCCGCGGGCTAGTGGATTTTGCTGGTGGATCGCCTGCACTCCGCTTGGCGCAGAGCCAGACTCGTCTCAAAAAAAAAAGGGAGCACCCTGGCATTCTGATTGGTATTTTTTGGTGGGATACGACATACACGGTCCATCTTCGTATCTTGATCAGCAAATGAGGTGGTAAAACTGACCAGACCCGGGAAAGCCCCTCTACCTAGAAATGCCTTACACACACAGGCACTGCACAACAGAAAATAACTTAGCAAAAAGGAATGAGGAAAGATATCAAAGGTCATCTACCATGTCATCCTCAACTTTCTGGAATCTGGGCTAAGAGAAACCCCTATGGAATCAAGGCTCTTGCCTCCGTCCTGCCTGCACTGCCTTAGGTTGAGGCATGTGCTAAGCAGATTCTGGAGATGGTGAAAACCCTAACAACTTTCCAGCACCTCTAACTGCTTCTGCCTCAGCTAGTCTGGTCCTGGGGCAGTTGGGGGCAATGGGGGAAGGGGATGAGGTGTCAGAGGCCCGGACAAGTTCGTAAACCCCCAGACACCTGTCAGAGCCTTAAACTTGCGTCAGAGTCTGTCTCCACCAAAAGGAAAGAAACCAAGAGTGCCACAACCAAATCACAGTAGCCGGAGTGGAAAATGTAGCTCTGACACAGGCCGTTGGCTCTGGGGAAAATTCTGCCGATGAACCATATTGAGACTCAATGTTGTTTATCTTCTATAGTTGCCGAGCTTGGGTTTTTACATTTTACATTTTTTCCCTCTTTTTCTACCTGGGAGGTGCTGGGTATTTTCCTTCCCCTGCAGTAGAGGGGGAAGCAGGCCACAATCAGAGACAGAAACAGAACATGCCATGGGGCTCAGTTTTTTTTTCTGGGATAGTGAAAGGATGGCACAATGAGAGGACCACGCCCTGATGGCATTTTTTAGCCTTTTAAAAACTACTGGAAGGACCACAATGAGATACCACCTTACCCCAGCCAGAACGGCCATTATTAAAAAGTCAAGAAACAATAGATGCCGGTGTGGATGTGGTGAAAAGGGAACGCTTATATGCTACTGGTGAAATGTATATTAGTACAACCTTTATGGAAAACAGTATGGAGATTTCTCAAAAAACTTAAAGTGCATTTACCACTCAATCCTGCAATCCCACTACTGGGTATCTATTTAAAGGAAAAGAAGTCACTATATATATATATCAAAAAGACAACTAACTGCAAATATATGTTTACTGTAGCACAATTCACAATTGCAAAGATATGGAACTAACTTAAGTGCCCACCAACCAATTAGTGAAAAAAAATGAGATCATATCCTTTGCAGGGACATGGAAGGAGCTGGAGGCCATTATTCTTAGCAAACTGACACAGGAACAGAAAACCAAATACCACAGGTTCTCACTTGTAAGTCAGAGCTAAATGATGAGAACACATGGACGCATAGAGGAGAACAACACACACCGGGCCTGTCAGAGGGTGGGAGGAGGGAAAGGATCAGGAAAAATAACCAATGGGTACTAGGCTTAATACCCATATTAGTAAGACAGCAAACTCCCATGACACAAGGTTGCCTATGTAACAAACCTGCGCATGTACCCTGAGCTTAAAAGTCGAAAAAAACTACTGAAACATAAAAAAAGAAAATATGGTATATATACACCATGGAATACCACTCAACCATAAAAAAGTATAAAATAATGTCTTTTGCAGCAACTTGGATGGAACTGGAGGCCATTATTCTAGGTGATATAACTCAGGAATCAAAAACCAAATATCCATGTTCTCACTTACAAGTGGGAGCTAAGCTATGGGTTCGCAAAGGCATACAGGGTGGTATAATGGTCATCGGATCCTCAGAAGGGCAGGGGATAAGGGTTTTAAAATTACCTGTTGGATACAATGTTTAGCAATTCCAAAAAGGGAACTTCAGTGAGAAGGTTTCATAGTGTCTAATGACCCTAATGGTCAGAGCATCTTCTTCAGTTCGACAAAGATCTCTCGTACTGCACTATAAGCCCAGAGCAACCTTCTTGGAACGCCAGGACTTCAGATCATCAAATCACTTTCCAGTCAGTCCTCTCTATCTAACCCTACAGCTGTCCCTTGAAACAATCTCTTTCTTTCCAAGGAGGAAAAAGAAAAGGTCACTCTGGCATTCTGATTGGTATCTGATTATTCGTGGATACGACGTACACGGTCCATCTTTTACATCTTGATCAGCAGATGAGATGGTAAAACTGACCAGACCCAGGAAAGCTCCTCTGCCTGGAAATGCCTTACACACACAGGCACCGCACAACAGAGAATAACTTAGCAAAAAGGAATGAACAAAGATATCAAAGGTCATCTATCGTGTCATCCTCAACTTTCTGGAATCTGGGCTAAGAGAAACCCTATGGAATCAAGGCTCTTGCCTCCGTCCTGCCTGCACTGCCTTAGGTTGAGGCATGTGCTAAGCAGATTCTGGAGATGGTGAAAACCCTAACAACTTTCCAGCACCTCTAACTGCTTCTGCCTCAGCTAATCTGGTCCTGGGGCAGTGGGGGGCAATGAGGGAAGGGGATGAGGTGTCAGAGGCCTGGACAAGGTGCACTAAAATCCTAGACTTCACCACTGTACAGTTCATCCATGTAACCAAAAATCACTTGTACCTCTAAAGTTGTTGAGACCAAAAAAAAAAAAAACCAAAATTTAATTATTAGAGTCACATTATTTGTCTCTGCATGGAGATATGGGTAAAAGAACGAACTGATTATCAGGAGACTTGAGCCTTATTTTATGCTACTGTAAAATAGAATTAATGATTGGATCAAATCTTTACATTGTTGTAAAACTTAAAATGAAACAATATGAAGTGTCTTATACATAGTAAGACATCAAAGAGCGATAGGGGAGACCAACTAAGACAGGTAGTAGTTTGCCATTGGCCTCGCCTGGGGTCTAGGGCTTGGGTCAGCACATGTCTCAGTCTATAGCATATGGTGGGCACACAGTATACAGTATCAGATAACTGGCATCAGTTAGTCATAGGACAGCTGCAAAGAGTCACACACGCACACACACGTGAGCACACTCACATAACAGATAAGATTGCTCAAGCCACCTCCGGGATCGTGAAGATGAATAAGAGGTCTGCAGACCAGTGTGTTTCCCCAACCATGTCACAAGGAAGGAAGGTCCACAGGGTCCCCAGGAACCCTGGGCAGAGGGGGATTTTAGAAGGAAGCTTGCTGAAAAACACGGATTCCCATGGCTATGAATGTGGCTGGTGGAAAGGAAAGCGAGACCTGACGGGCTGCACCACATGGTGCGGTGGAAAGGATAACACAGCCCAGGAAAAGATTGTGTGGCTTGGTGGTTTGTGGCATGGCTGGGGAGGAGAAACTCCTGGATCCTAGTCCTACCGCTGGTTCTGAGAAAAGCCACCAGAGCCTTCCTTCTTGAGTCAAGGACAAGACCACAGAGGGGCTCTTTCATGCATTTAGCTATTTTGTGGCTTTTAAGTATTTCAACCTATTGACACATCTCTTTGATCCTCTGTAAAGCAGGAGAAAGAACTGAGGAGTCTCTCCATTTCACAGAGACAGAAATCGAGACTCATTGAAGGTGGAAGACAGCTTCACAGTCACACAGAAGAAAGACAAAAACCCGGGCCTTCTTTTCCCAGACCTAGGTCTTTACCATTTGAGAATAGTAAACCTGTGCCTTAGCCAAAATGAGAAAAATATACACACCAAGCTAGACTGTGTCTCCTCTCTATCTCTGGCATATATAAAACATGGGTCCAGGCCACAGGGATGAAATACACACATATGCATATGTGCACACATGCATCCATGCAGGCAAAGACATTTCACAACTCTAAGGCAGGGTACACAAAATACTGCCAAGGATGGTCATAAGCACTGGAGGATTTTTTTTTTAATGAAATCTCAGTGGAGTCAGGTTGTTAAAGGAAGGCTCATGGAAGAGGTAGTGCTGAATTGAAAGAATTCTGTTGGAAAAAAGGATGGTGGTTATTGCAGGCCAGTGAAGCCATGCATGGAAGTAAGGAGGCGGGAGAGTACAGGGTATATTCTGACAATAGTGAGAGCCCCCTTGTTTTGGTTAGAGATCTTGTGCAGAGAACCTGTGGGAAGGAAAGTTGTGAAGGCATTTGGGAGTGCAAATGTCAAGCTAGGTTGGGCTGTGTTCTGAAAGCCCTGGGCTGCCACTGATGGTTTGTGAGAGTGGAGTTTTGCTGATAAAATGAGTGCTTTGAAAAGTGAACCTGTCTTGGTGGTTTGAAAAAACTAAGACTTTAAGAATGCTTTCTGTTCTCCTGTGGCTTGGGGGCTGGAGAACAGAATTTAACATGTTAACTTGGTTGTTCTCAGAAGGTTGATGGCAGTAACTACAACTGAATGAACCTCCATGTGGCCTTTAGCTTAGCTAGGGTGGGAAGTACTGGGGAGAAGGGTGGGGTCAATGTGAAGAGCTCAGAATCCCTCGCACCATTTCCACAGGACCACACCCTGGTTACAGTGGCCCTAGCAGCTTCAACCCCAATTTTCCTACCACTGCAGCCTATAGAGAAGCAAGTTCTGGTTCAATGTGGCCTGCTGCAACTCAGTCGCTCCTCTTCCCCTCCCATTTACTCTAAAGCCCTCTGATTTTACCTGAAATGAAACAGAAGCCCCAGCTATGGTCACAGTGACCAGAAGCTCCTGCGTCCCACTCCACCAAGGACCTTGCCTTTTAGTCCCCAGCCAACCTTCACTCACACAGAAAGCACTGTGGGGACATTAACTCTCCCTCCACTTGCACTAGTCTTTGGATGTTCAAAGTCATTTCAGGAAGCCCAGAAGAGAAAGAGAAATTGTGGTGGTATCAACAGTCATAGCTGTCCTGATAGTACTGGCCATAGTAGCTGTAGTAGTCTCAGTATAGTTACAGTCATTGTAGAGCAAGCAATGGTTTGTCAGGTAAAAGTCACTGAGTGCTTGCTATGTGCTGTGCACTATGACAAGCATTTATCCCATTTTTTTCTCATAGCCAGGAGGTAAGTATCATTATGTTTTCCATCTTACAGATATGATAGGGTATCCTTGGTGAAGACATATATGGGATTCTGGATTCCAGTGGCAGAGCTTTGGTGAGGCCAGCTTGCCCATGACACCCTCTAAGGATGTCCTATATCCCTCCCCTTTCCCTTCCCCACCCCAAGTCCCCGTCACCACCTCTCCCGAACACACAGTTTATATCGTGCAACCCCTTTGACAAGATATATGTTTATACACTTTGGTGCAGGTAGCTTTCCAATTTTGCACAGATGTCTGTAAGTCACTTTTTTGGAACTTGGAGCAACATCTTTGTAGAAACTCTACTTATAAATGTTGATTCATTCCCAGTCTACAAAGCAATTGGGTTACACTATAAATAGCATCAAACTTAGTTCAGGTTCTTGGGAGCTAGGGGTCTATGAGATTTACAAAGGACAGCTTCTTTCTCCTACTGGACATATGAACAGCCTCAGGCAACATCTGAAATAGTCAAGGTCGTCTTGGGTCAACTTCTGTCACACTCTACTCCCTCTCCCTAGCTGCCCTCTCCGGAGGTCCCTCTGAACTTTCTCCTCTGAGGGGCTGTAGGCCCTCCATTGAAATGCTAACCTTCTGCCCTGCTTAACTACCTGCTCCCAGATGACCTACTCTCCTCCTGACCTGCCCCCACTCACCAAATCAGCCCCACAGGATCTCCGCCTCCAGGATTAGAACCACCCAGGGATTTCAGCATCATTTTCATGGCTTCTTTCCCACCACTGTATTTGACCTCCTGGCTCTCTAGCAGTTGCTGGTGATTTCGTAAAGGATTTCTCACAAGCAGGGTTAAGGAAGAGCCAATGGTTGCCACTCAAGTCCATAGAAAACAGGCACTTCTAAATTGGGGGTGGTGTATGTATTCTTTTTTTTTTTTTTTTTTTTTTTGAGACGTGAGTCTCGCTCTGTCGCCCAGCTGGAGTGCAGTGGCCCGGATCTCAGCTCACTGCAAGCTCTGCTCCCGGGTTCACGCCATTCTCCTGCCTCAGCCTCCCGAGTAGCTGGGACTACAGGCGCCCGCCAGGTCGCCCGGGCTAGTTTTTTGTATTTTTAGAGTTAGAGACGGGTTTCACCATGTTAGCCAGGATGGTCTGATCTCCTGACCTCGTGATCCGCCCGTCTCGGCCTCCCAAAGTGCTGGGATTACAGGCTTGAACCACCGCGCCCGGCCATGGTGTATGTATTCTTTTGCATTATCCGTATGTTTGTGTTTCATGGGTCTTCAGTCTACCTGAAGTCCATCTGCATGGACATTCCTTCAAGGATCCAAGAATCTGCTGATCCAGAGCCTGCATGGCCTGAGTGTTCATACACAGTGGTTTTCACAGGGGTCAGATATCCTGTTTCCAGCACTGGCCATTCCTCCCTACCTGCTTGGCTTTTCCCATGGGATGCAATGGAGGCATTGGGGGACTTTAAGACTTCAAAGCCCAGAGCAGCTGGCAACTCCTGGGACTGAACCAGCACCCAGACTGGCCTCACTGTGCTCTGCCATGGGAATTCAGCATCCCATGGTCGCCTCTCTCAAGGGAATGTATTATCTGAATCCCATGTCGGGAGTCAACTACGCCATGAACACTTCCCCCTCGGCATAGGCCTGCGTCGCGCAGGCATCAGAGCAACACAGACATTTTACTGCGTGGTGCAGATAATTGCTTAAGAATGCAAAGTTCTTTCTGAAAGAGATGTGAAGCGCTTTCTAGGGCTTTCCAGTAATCTTCTTTTCTCCCTGAAACAGTCAATGTGAGAAATCCACTTCCGGAAGGTGACCACCTCCCTTCCACACCCCCGCCGCCCCCAGGGCCATGCTCTTGAGGAAAAGGCAGCATCACGTCCTCCCCTACCAAGTGGAGGCTCTTCTGATTTCCACTGCTCTCAGCAGGCCTGACTCACAACGAAACTGCAAGCTCAAAGTGCTGGGGGCCAGGATTGCGAGAAGGAAATACAGGTGAACACACGCAAAAGCTGCCGGAGGAAAAGGTTTTGTTTCTCTTACAGAATGGCACTTCCAGAGCTAGGCAGAAGCTATGAGCTAGAAGAGGCTGACAGGGCCTGGTCTTGTGCTGACCTGGTGGGTTTGGAAAGGAAGGAAAATGTGTATCAGAACCACTCAGGTTCGCTCACTCTTGCCAAGGGGAACAGAAGGGGCAGGCTGGGAGGAGAGATAGGGGAATCACAAAATTCAAGGGCAGTAGCTTTGGAAATCTTCTTAGAAAAACAACTTTGGCAAGCCCTTGGCTCACTGATGCAGAAAGCAAGGCCAAGGGATGAAAAGGAACTTGTTTGGGATCTCACAGTAGAAGGTCCGGGGCTGGAAACTGGATCTCGTAAATGCCTGAGCCAGACAGTCTTTCTACTATGAGACTGACTTCTCTGTCTCCCTGTAACATCCTCAGAATATGGGAGTTGAAACCTGCTCTGTTCCAAGTCTTCAGATACATGAAGAGACATACTTAGCTTTTAGCAGCTGAGTATTCCCAAGGAAAATCATCAGCCACTACACCTCGGATGGACTGACTACTTGCCATATGTCAAGTATTCATCCAAGCATTGTGTACAGTCACTCATTCCGCCCTTGCAACACTATGACACTGCCAGTTATCATCTCCAATTGTATATAGATAGTGTCCCACAGGGAAGCTCAGAAACTTGTCCAAGGTCACACAGATGGGAAAGGGCAGAGCTGGGTTGCAAATCCAGTCTGACTCCAGGGCCCGCACACTTAACCACCATGCTCTGCTGCAAAGACAAGCCCAAAGACAGAGCACATCTTGGGGTTTCCAGTAACAGAACACTTGGACCCAGGGTAGGGCTGGGGATTGAGCAAAGTGGGGAAGGCATTTCCAGCCTTTGCTGTCAGAGGTATATAAGGTCTGCCACATAAGAGAGGCTCAAGTGCACAACCCTTAGCCACTTTCATGAAACCAACTGACTACCTGATACCAATTTATATCCAACCCACTGCTTGAGGCACCTGAATTCAAGGTTCTTGCTGGGAACAGTCTCAGATCACCCAAAAGCCAAACAGTACAAAAGGTACAAACAGATTATCCTTAATTACTTGAAAGAATAATACTGTTTAGAAAGTATTCCTTGTATTTTAAGTAAGTATTTCAAGTATTTTAATCTTAAAAGGAATACTTTTTAAAATCATCAAAAGAGTATCAGAACCTTGTTGGGTCTCCTTAAACTATTTTGAACTGTATCTGAAGGTTGAAACAACTTAGGGCCTCTGGAGTTCTTAGTCCAGCACCAGGGGAAAAAGAGTTTTTTTCCCCTCCTTCTATAGATGGTCTCCCACAGTCAGGTGGGCAACCAGGGATTGAGCTTTAATCTGACCACACAATGTCTGACCCAGTTCCTAAAAGGGCGCCCTCCTTATGAAATGATTTCTAAATTCGCCAGAGCACTTAGAGCCCACCTACTGTGTGTGCCAGGCAAATCTGCATGGGATGAGAAGAGAATGGCAAGCCAATGATATTGATTTAATTGGATAAATTCTGGCCAGTGGGGCTAGGAAATGTCTGTTTTTATTTTCAATGTTGTTCTGAAAAACTGAGAAAGCACAAGGGTTACCAAAGACTCAGCAGGGTTTTTAATGCCCCTTGGAATTAAAGAGGAGGGAGAGAGGAGAACGAAAGGCAGAAGAAAAAAGCAGAGCCCAAAATAAGCCTGCAGCAGAGTCTGTCCAACAGCTCTGTGCCCCTTGACCACGCCCAGCCCCTAGAACCTAGTCCTAGGCCTGGGGCCCCTTGGAGAAGGGGTTTACAGTAATGCTAGGTCACTGCTAAATCAACCCCAGAACTCCCATGGGTTTTGACTTGAAACCACAAACACTGCTTGTGAGGCACTGTAGCTTCCGTGACATGTGAGAGGCTCACAGGAGCTGCTAAACTGAAAGACCACCCTGGTTATTTGGAAACTCTGAATAAAGAAGACAGCAGTGGGCTTCTCCCTTATCTACCCAGGCCAGGTACCCTGTTGGTACATCCTCTGCACCTGCCTCTGAGACCACATTTTGATCATTCTCCTCCCGCTCGTCCTCACCCAGAGACTTCTGTGAAACACTTACAGCATTCATTCTCTAAGGGTGGTCTGAGAAACCCTGAGAGGTCTTCCCTTTTCCATGGGAAAATTTTTATGCTCTGACTAAAACGGCGTATTACAACAGACCGGATGTAGGAGCAGTTGTGAGGATCCTGCTTCTATCAAGCCAGAGAATTAAAGAGGCTTGGGAAAAAATGCAAAACAATGCCACTCTTCTCACTAAATGTGTTTTGGTTTGGAAAATAGTTACATCTCATTTAAAAATGTCATGTTAACATGTAAGGGTTTATTATTGTTTATGACTTTAAAATGATGTCATAGGAAGTATTTTTAAAATTTCTCAGTTTTACTTTCTAATATGATAAATGTTTATATATGTGTGTGTGTGTGTATATATATGTGTGTATGTGTGTGTGTATATACATGTATGTATATATAACCCACATAAGTGAAAGTTCTTTGGGGGTCCTCAATAACTTTGAAGACTGTAAAGGGATCCACATAGTTCTCCAATAGCTGACTTAGGGAACCGAGGGCAAGGCTGGACGCAGTTACTCGCACCCACTCCCTTTCCCTTCTTCCTTAGTCTATGAGCTAACCAGTAAATGACAGTCATAGTGGAAGTAGCATGAATCCAAGGTTGGAGGAAGCACCTGCATCTTCACGTGCAATGCAGCTGTGCATCCAAAATGCACAAAACAAACAGAGTACAGGGAAGATTGAGAGTCAGTGGCACATTTTAGAGGTAAGGACCAGAATGGCCAAGATGATGGGAAGTGCTCAACTTTCTCCTTTTTTTTTTTTTTTTTTTAATGAGACAGAGTCTCGCTCTGTCACCCAGGCTGGAGCACAGTGGTGTGATCTCTGCTTACTGCAGCCTCAGCCTCCCGGGTTCAAGTGATTCTCTTGCCTCAGCCTCTGCAGTAGCTGGGATTACAGGCACCCGCCACCATGCCCAGCTAATTTTTGTATTTTTAGTAGAGACGGGGTTTCACCATGTTGGCCAAACTGGTCTTGAACTCCTGACCTAGTGATCAACCCACCTCAGCCTCCCAAAGTGCTGGGATTACAGGCATGAGCCACTGCGCCCAGCCCCTCTCCTCTCTTTCATAAGGTTTCTGGAAGGTGTTGCTCCTGTAGGGGTACTGCAGTGGGAAGGCAGGCCAAACTACGCTTTTTAATACTGTGACACTCATGGATCAGAGACAAAATAGAAATGCTGTTCTGTCTGAAAATATTCCAAGGCTCAAAATCTTCCCCTAAGACAAAAATATCTAAGCCAACCTCACTATCATCCCCAATTCCTAAACCTAAGGTACCCAAGGAGTACAAAATAGATTCATAACTGTTTAATGGATGGAAACTTATTGTCACAGACTTCCAACTTCTTACCACCACAACCTCACACACTGTATACATTTTAGACAACTGCCCCTAATTGTTGCTGCAGGCCCGGAGAACTCAGAGTGATTTGATACTTATGTGAGTAAAGGAATTAGGTACTGATTTGAAAAAGAATTGCGTTCAGATTCTACCTTTGCCATTAACTACCTCTAGGACCTGGGAAAGTCTTCTTCAGGCCTCTGTTTGCCCATTTGTAAAATAAGACACGTGAATTTGATAATGTGTAAGACTCCCTCCTCTTCTGACATCCTATAGAATTTTTACATTCCAGCGGCCATGGGAGAGTTAACATATGCCTGGAAGAGCACTAATTAGTAATCAGATCAATTCTTTTAAAAACTGGAAAAGCTATAATGGGTATACGCATATAGTTTGTAAGGATAGTGGTTTCTTCAGATGAATCCATTCTCTACTTATACTTTATAAGAGATGGAAGAACAATAGACATACAGCCATGTAGCACTACAAAAAGTTTAGGAAGCACATGCTCAGCCACGCAGTCAGCCAACAAATATTTAGTGAGAACCTTGGATGTGCCCAGAACCATGCTGAGTACTGAGCAAACAACACTCATCAAAAATAGATACAGGCCCTGCCCTCAAGGTGGCCACAGTCTAACAGGAGAGACAGAGGTCAATCAAATGATCACACAGCCACATGTCTAATTCAAACCGACATAAATACTATGGAGGGGCAGGAGCAAGGTGCTCCGAGAAGATACACCCAGGGGGCCTGACCTAGACTGGGGAATGATGAACTCATTTGAGGAAGGAACATCTGAGCTGAGAGCTGAAGGATGAAGACAGGAGGAGAACAGGAAAGGAGAACTAAATGTGCAAAGGCCCTGTGATAGGAGAGAGAGGGGATAAATCACTGGGCATAGTGGCTGATGTATGTAAGCCCAGCCACTTGGAGGCTGAGGCAAGAGGATCACTTGAACCTAGGAGTTCAAAAACAGCCTGGGCAACATAGCAAGACCCTGTCTCTTTAAAAAAAAAAAAAAAAAAAAGAGAGAGAGAGAGAGAGAGCATGTGGATCATTTGAAAAAAAAGAAGAAGAAAGTCAATGAGGCTGGAGTGCAGAGGGAAGTAGAAAGTGGAGAGTGCCGCAAGTTGAAGCAGAAGAGATAGGCGGGGTCAGATGATAAAGGAAGTTATAGAAAACATTAAGAATATGAGTCCTTATTTGACCAAGAGAGGGAAAGTGGGAAGCCATGGAAGGGTTCAAGTAGCAACAGAGTCATGATCAGATTGGTGCTTGGAAATAATGACTTGCTACAACATGGAGAACGTCTAGAGAATGGATATTAGAACACCAACTTGGCATTTATTTTGGAGTCCAGGAGAGATAAGATAATGTTGGGGTGATGAGACCCAGCACCAGGCCATGGGGGCTACAAAGTCTGGTGGAGTCAAAGGAATGAGCAAAGACAAGTTAAGCGTGCATAAAGTGGGTCCAGGGGGCCAACGCTGGTACGGAGGCTGTGAAGGCCCCAAGTTTTGGGAGCCCACATTATTTATTGGTGATCGAACAAAGAAGCAGGTGGTGAGGACTTGGGGGTAAACAGTTGAGGGCAAGAGGATGTGGGGGTAGAAAGGTAGTGGTACATCAAGCATAGCTGTGACAGTTTAGCATTTTCTTTGACACATATAGAATATGCTGTGCTGCTCGAGATAATGGAGAGCATGTTTACGAGCCTGGGAGAGCAACCAAGTCTGTGCACATTCCAGAGGCTACGATGGATTTTATGCCCTAAGCCCTAGCCACGAGGGGTTTTATGTCCTGGGCTTAGATTTGTGGTGCAGCAGGGCAGCCTTCCACCCTTTGGCACAGAGCTTGGTGTTCCAAAGGCCACGAGCAGTTTGAGACCCTGGACCCTGGACATCTTCCAAGACTCTTTTATATTATGACAGACAAGCCAGTCCTGCCTCAACTCTTCTACCAACAGATAGTAACTTGAACTAGACAGTCATTGTTGGTGATGATGGAAATGGAGACAAATCAGTAGATTAGAGAAATGTTTATGAAGAAAAATCTGGAGGTTCTGGTGACAGATTGAACATAGATGGGCAAGGAAAAGGGAGGGACCAACAAATCATTTCTAGAGTTAATTGATAGTTCCATTTACTGAGCTAGGGTGCACTGGAGGAAGGTGAAAGCAGAGAGAGATGATTTTACTCTCAGATCCAGAATCAACTACATAAATTGGCAGGGGAGGGCAGTACAAAATAAAAATGTGGAACCTCCTGCTCAACAGTTATTGAGAATTTCAAGATGGTGATAGCAGAGCAAGGGGAGGACTCTTTTAGTCATGGGACCTTGTATGACTGCAGAAGTCACTTACCTACAGACCCAGCCCTGCTTGGATATGTTGGGTTGGAGGTGCCAGTCATCCAGTGGAGACTGGAGCAAACTAAAGCCCACCAGAGGGACTGTCCTGGAGCTAAAAGAATCCATTTTTGCCCACACTTAGGGGCCCACTGGTTATCCTAGGTAGTCGTAAAGATAGAGCAGAAATGGCTATGGTCCTCTGGGTGGCCAAGGTTCCAACACCTGGTGTCCTGGTCCCTGATAAGCCAAATTTCTCATATGAGAAGTTACAGAGCACAGTGTCCATCCCCTAAGGAAAATCCAAATTGCCTGATGTGGTGCCACAGTTGCACAAAGGGGAATTCCACATTGGCTGCCCAAAGATCAGCCCTCCCTCTCATCTGTGGTTTGCAGTGTCTGCCAGCCATGATCCTCGGAAGGGCACTTAATCCGGTTTGCGTAACCCTTGTTCCATTCCACCTAAGGGCCATCCCCAGCCCAGGCTCCTCCTAAACTTCTGGCCCACCAGGCCTTTATTCTGAAGTACCCCAGACACTATCAAAGCCAATGTCAAGACAGCCCAGAGGAATATGGTGCTCACAGACCCCTGGCCCCTTGCACCCCAAGCTGGCCACACTTTGGGTGTGTGATGGATATGGGGTCTGTTGCAGCACAACTTCCGAGGAAGCCTCTGTCCAAGGAGCTGAGGAAGGTTATTCAAGGGAATACTAGAAATTTCAAGCTGGCGAAGCTATTTTACACACTAAATGTCCTGGATAAGAAGAAATGAAACTTCCGTTATCAGCCTTAAAAAATAACTACTAATGGCAAGTAGGAGTCAAGCCCCGAGCTTCTTCATCAGGACAGTTGTATCCCCTCCCCAAGATGGCCACAATCTCACCTTCTCTGCCTGCATCATCAACCTGCCTGCTCTCTGCTGGCTGACCCTGTTGCCCAACAAGCTGTCTAAACTCAGAGTTCAGCAAGCCCAGATCCCTGAACCTTCCCTCTGCAGTTCCAGAGCCACCCTCACAGGGCTCCTAGCCCACTCCCAACTCTTGGGTTTGAGCTGTGGAATTGCAGTAAGGCATGGGGTAACTACACCAAGAAGGTTGCCATTTTGCTTAGCATGAGGGTAGCTGGGAGGCAGATTCCTCTTTTTTTTTTTTTTGAGATGGAGTCTCACTCTGTCACCACAGGCTAGAGTGCAGTTGTCGCAAGAGTCTCGGCGTCTACTCGTCGACCTCCATCTCGCAAACCTCCTGGGGTCAAGCGCTGATTCTCCTGGCCTCATCCTTCTGAGTAGCTGGGACTACAGGTGCTGCCACCACATCCTCTCTGAGTCATAATTTTTTTGTAATGTTTGTTTTTAATGTTGTTAATTGTGTATTGAGGTAGAGTACCGCGGGATTCATCATATTGTATATCCGATGGTCGAGATATGAGATCTCCTGTCCTTCGCTGAGATCCACCGCACCTCGGCCTCCCTAAGAAGTGCTGGGATTACAGGTGTGAGCCACCACGCCCAGCAAGGGAGCAGATTCTTTTTTTTTTTTTTTTTCAGTTGCAAGATTTAATAGAGTGAAAACAGAGCTCCCGTACAAAGGGAGAGGACCCAAAGAGGGTAGCCATTGTCCCTCCTGCTGTGCTCTCAGGCGATATATGATTGGCTATTTCTTTACCTCCTGTTTTTGCCTAATTAGCATTTTAGTGAGCTGTCTTTACTACCTGATTGGTCGGGTGTGAGCTAAGTTGCAAACCCCGTGTTTAATGGTGGATGTGGTCACCTTCCCAGCTAGGCTTAGGGATTCTCAGTTGGTCTAGGAAATCCAGCTAGTCCTGTCTCTCAGTCCCGCCTCTCAACAGGAAAACCCAAGTGCTATTGGGGAGGTTGGGCAATGACCGCTCTAATAGGAGGCAGATTCTTTATAAGATCTTGTGAACTGTAGAAAGCACTCTTCAAAATCTATTTGCATAAGCACACACACACACACACACACACACACACACACACACACACTCCAGCAGTTCTTGTCTGCCCAGATTCCTCTGCAGCTAAAGTGGTGAAACTTATGGGGTGGAGCTTCCTAAAAAGATTATCAAGGTCTCCTGGGTTGGTGTGCCTTTAAACCTTTGGACTTTACCACCTCCTATCTCTCCTATCTCCTCTCAACAAAGGTTAGGAGAACAAGAATACAGAAAAAACGGGCCCAGGATGACATCTGAGTGCTTGCTTTGGGCTTCTTGATGAGTGAGACAGAAAATAAAATAAAATCCCCTTTTTTTAAAGCCATGCTTACTCAGGTTTTCCTTCATTTGCAGCTAAATACAGAAATGAGAGAATATTTTGGAGTAGGGATGGAAGAAGAGAAGTATTCGCCTTCCCACAACCTTCTGATTTCCCAGTGTGTCCCCAACTGGAAAAATTCATTTAAAATCAGTGTAATAAGTTTGATTAGATGCCTGCTATGCATCTAGGCTTGAGGGCAAACCGGACTCAGCCTTTTGGCCTCAAGAAGCTCACAGTATGAGAGTGGCATTTGTGACCTCTTGAAATTCACAGAACTGAATTGTGCCCAGGTTGACACTCTGTCCATCCATAGGTGCCTGCCTTCTCACTTCCCTCTTTGCATGAGCGCCTTGTACCAAAATCCAAACCCAAATCTCCTCACATGTGAGTGTTGGCATTTATGTCTCAAACACGACCTATGGCTTTGGGACTTTTCCCTGTGGACCCCAGTGACTTTTCAGATGAACAGATATCTTCAAAAACTTGAGAAATAGAAGTCCTGTTTGTTGTTCTTGTTGCCTTGTCAATATGAGGGCATAGGGTCTTTACTCAAATGTTCATATCTATCTCTTGACAGCAATACTATGAGACATATTGATGGAGAAGCTGTTGTCTCCATATGTTAAATGAGGACGTGCATCAGGGAACTTGCCTATGGTTCTCTCCAACCACTTAAATTCTGAAACTTTGAAATGAGAGTGGACAGTAATTTCAAATCAATGGGTAAAGAATCAACTCTTCAGCAAATGGCTTGAGATAATTAGCTATACATTTCAGAACAAATAAAGAAGTCAGTTCCCGGCCGGGCACGGTGGCTCACACCTGTATTCCCAGCACTTTGGGAGGCCGAGCTGGGTGGATCACGAGGTCAGGAGATCGAGACCATCCTGGTTAACACGGTGAAACCCTGTCTCTACTAAAAATATATATATATAAAAATTAGCTGGGTGTGGTGGCGGGCGCCTGTAGTCCCAATACTCGGGAGACTGAGGCAGGAGAATGACTTGAACCCAGGAGGCGGAGCTTGCAGTGAGCCGAGAATGCGCCACTGCACTCCAGCCTGGTGACACAGCAAGACTCCGTCTCAAAAAAAAAAAAAAAAAAAAGTCAGATCCTAACCTCAACCCTATTTAATAAATTATAGATGAAAGAAAGGTACAAATGGCTTTTACACTCCCTTCTCCCTGACATTGTGTGTGTGTGTGTATTTGCACACACATCTCAAATAATAAGAAAATTGAAGGGAGGCTGCCTGCCTCCCTGAGTCACTCTCCTTCTCCTTCTGAGTGCTTACCTGTGCCCAGACCGCCTCCTTAGCCTCACACCCTCCAGGCTCACAGGGCACTCTTCTCTGCCCATCCCAAGTATAGCTGATCCTTCCACGGTCCAGACTCAGTGCTAGGTAGCAAGTATGCAAAGATTAATAAAACAATGCCCTGTTTCAGGGAGCTCAAAGCTGATTGGGCAAGGCATGATGTGTACACGAATGACAACCAAGGTAGGGTTGTAGGTTTCCTAGTAAGGTAAGCATAGTGCATGATGGGAAACAAAGGAAGGAGGGGTTCGCAGCCTCACCCAGAGTTCAGAACCCCTGGCCTGCCTGATGTCTATGCTGAGTCCACAACACCCAGCTCAGAGAGGGGGCTAGCCCTGCAGGCTAACACAGACACAGCCCAGAAAACCCAGGAGCTGAGGGGGAAGGAGAAAGGTGCAAGCAGGGGAAACCCAGGTCCTGGTCCCCTTCTTTCTGCTTCCTGGCAGCAGAACTCAGACAGAACTCTTGAGCCAGTGTAAGGCTGGCAGGACCAGTAACTTCTGAGTTAGCTCCATACTAGTTTCTAGAAGGCTCTTTCTCACTTCCTGATTCTTAGGTTTCTACATTGACACTCCCTGAAGAGTTGGGAAGAGACACCACAGTCCCCTGACCCTGATCCATAGGTCACCACAGCAGGGACATCCATAGGCTGGGCCTGGGCCCTCTCATCCCTCCCTCCCACTCACTCTATGCTGGCTGGGCCCCAAGTTGTTTGCGCCCATTGCGGTGAGTGACCTTCTCCAGTGGAGCAGACTCAGAACCTTCTGCCATTGGAGATGTCCCATTGCTGATGCAGGAAGAAGAGCCAGCAGAACACTGGGAAGGCCCTCCATCTGGGTCCATGGCTACCTAAGCTCAGTGCTGCCTGGCAGGCAGAGGGACAAGTGCTGTTGCCCTGTTGGGACAGATAAAAAACAGGCACAGGGAGGATGAGTGACTTGCCCTGAGTATAGAGTGACAGGGCCAAGGCAGAGCCCAGGCCTCCTGCACCTAGGCCAGTGTTCCTCCCAGTTACAGTCTAAACTGGAACGGCAGGCGAAGTCCCTGTGGAAGGGGAAGGTGAAGTCTCAAAGGATCCCCAGAGACTTTGCAGGTATCTGAAGAAGTCCTGATGTCACTGCTCTGGTCCTTCCCCAAGTAGAGCAATGCTCCACGCCGCAACCCAACTGGCTCCCTTACCTTGTACACACACACACACACACACAAATCCAAGACAACACTGCTAAGGCTTCTTGGGGAAGGGGAAGTAGGGATAGGTAAGAGGAAAGTAAGGGACCTCCTATCCAGCCTCCATGGAATCCTGACTTCTTTTCCCTGTTATTTCAACTTCTTCCTCCCCATCTTTTAAACTTTAGACTCCAGCCACAGAAGCTTACAACTAAAAGAAACTCTAAGGCCAATTTAATCCAAGGTTTCACTCTATGTGCTGGAGATGGCATAGAGTAGGGTGAGGGAACCAAATTCTCAGTTGGCACTGGTGTACCCTTGTACAGGTGATGTAACCTCTCTGTGCCTCAGTTTGCTTACTATAAAATAGAGATGGTAGGGGTCATGGTGAGCACTACCTGACTAGCATATAACAAGCTTTCGGCCAGTGCAAACTACTCTTACCCACTTCCCCCAAGTACAGTTGGGGTGGGGGACACCTGGGACAGCTGAAGAGGAGGAAACATGCGCCTGAGAATCCAAATGAAATCAGGGTAAAGGAGCCTGGAGCACATCCTGTGACCCTGCCTGTCCTGTAGGAAGCCAGTCTCTGGAAGGTAAAATGGAAGAGCTGCTTGGGAGCTTTGAGGATATTTAGCCCACCCCCTCATTTTTACTTGGGGAAACCTAAGGTGACTGTCTAAGTTAGCAAGGAGAAGTCTTGGGTATTCACCCCGGGTTGGGGGGACCCAATTATTTCTCAATCCCATTGTATTCTGGAATGGGCAATTTGTCCACGTCACTGTGACCTAGGAACACGCGAATGGGAACCCACAGGGCCTCTGCGCACAAAACAGCTGTTCTCCCCAGGAAATCAACTTTTTTTAATTGAGAAGCTAAAAAATTATTCTAAGAGAGGTAGCCCATCCTAAAAATAGCTGTGCAGAAGTTATTGTTCAACCAATCGTTTTTGCTTACGATGCTAAATTTGAAAACTAAGTTTATTAGAGAGGTTAGAGAAGGAGGAGCTCTAAGCAGAAAAAATCCTGTGCCGGGAAACCTGTGATTGTGGCTTTTTATGAATGAAGAGGCCTCCCTGAGCTTACAATATAAAAGGGGGACAGAGAGGTGAAGGTCTACACATCAGGGGCTTGCTCTTGCAAAACCAAACCACAAGACAGACTTGCAAAAGAAGGCATGCACAGCTCAGCACTGCTCTGTTGCCTGGTCCTCCTGACTGGGGTGAGGGCCAGCCCAGGCCAGGGCACCCATTCTGAGAACAGCTGCACCCGCTTCCCAGGCAACGTGCCTCACATGCTTCGAGACCTCCGAGATGCCTTCAGCAGAGTGAAGACTTTCTTTGTGAGTATGATTCCCTCCTGTGCTTTCTCTCTTCCTGGGACTGCCTGAACTAGGCATTCTCCTGGAGCTATAAGAAGAACCCTCCTCCTGTGCCTCCACTTCCATCCCCAACACCTATTTCCCCAAACTTAAATTCTTAAGAGAATCCTAGATCAAGCCATAGGTTTAGTGAGTTAAGCTAAGCCAGATGATATAGTAAATGTGCAGGAAAAGCTGCCTTAAAAAGTAAACGCATTCTTTCTCATGCTGAGAAACTTCTTATAAGATCCTGCTAGAGCTCTATACTTTATTGGCTAGGAGAAGTAAAGAAAGGTCTGATTTGAGGTGACGATGCTCCCCATGCCCTGTAACAGGGAAGCTTAAATTGCCTCTGCTTAGAGCCTTTCCAGACCTGAAAGACCAGTGGTTTGGGGAAGCACTCTACATAAGGGAAACCTGCATTAGAAGGAGCTTCTTATTCCCTGGGATCTTTCCAAGCTGAACTGGATGTCTACAGTGGGGAGAAGGAAAAGCAGAGAACAGGACATGAGAGGGGGCTCAAGGCACCAAAGGGTTGACATAGGTGTTCCTTAAAGCCGAATGTAGCTCTGCAGAAAGACCAGGACTGAGTCAAGTTTCTGCTTTCGCTTCAAAATCGGCCAGATTTTTTAAATAACTTGACTCTGAGGAGGAGGACCAGATTTAAGTGATGGTCCCATCACTGTTGAATCCTCTGTTTTTAAAACTCCCCTTTTGATATTTTGGGCCAGAGCCAATTTGATTTAAAAAAAAAACAAAAACAAACAAACAAACAAAAAAAAACTCGAAACGCAAGGGCATCAAAAAGACCGCATTTCAGTTATTTCCCCAAACCTCAAGTTCATTCTCCTTTTGTTCTTCATACAGCAAATGAAGGATCAGCTGGACAACATATTATTAAAGGAGTCCTTGCTGGAGGACTTTAAGGTGAGAGCAGGGGCAGGGTGCTGGGGGAGCGTGCAGCCTGATTAAGGGAAGGGAGGCTCTGCTTCCTGATTGCAGGAAATTGGGTCTGTTTCCTTCGCTTTGAAAAGGAGAAGTGGGAAGATCTTAACTCAGCACATCCAGCAGCCAGAGGGTTTACAAAAGGCTCAGTCCTTGGGGGGAGGTTTCTGGTGAAGGAGGATCGCTGGAACCAAGCTGTCCTCTCAAGCTATTTGCAGCAGCCCCTCCTCCCAGTCACCTCCACCAATCTCTCACTCACCTTTGGCTCCTGCCCTTAGGGTTACCTGGGTTGCCAAGCCTTGTCTGAGATGATCCAGTTTTACCTGGAGGAGGTGATGCCCCAAGCTGAGAACCACGACCCAGACATCAAGGAGCATGTGAACTCCCTGGGGGAGAATCTGAAGACCCTCAGGCTGAGGCTGCGGCGCTGTGTAAGTAGCAGAACAGTTCTTTCCCTTGCAGCTGCCCCCAAAATACCATCTCCTACAGACCGGCATCCAGAGACACTCACATCTAGAGACACAGTAAAGACACAGACTGGCAGAGCTAGCTGTAAATGTGGAAAGACTCCTGGAGTCAGATCTCTTGCTCATTTCTCTGAGCAGGCGTGGGGGGTGGCTGCTAGGCATTTACATGTGAAATTTGCAAACAGCTTTCCTGTTATTTGTGAGTCATTTGTGGGTTATTAACTACTCCCCTCTCTCTCTTCATGAAAGGAGCCCAGAGCTTCAGTCAGGCCTCCACCGCCTCTTTGTAACTAGATGCTGGGCTGGGAGCTAAGGTTTCCAAGCAGAGGAAACATCACTCACCTCTTTTAATCTCAACATTTGGAAAGCAAAGCTCTAAGAAGGGCCCAATTGACTGACAGGACTTCCCCTGGCATTTTAGAAGGGACAAGGGAACTATTCATCCCCGGGCTAGTGTCGATGAGTAATTCCTCTAAGTAATTTCTTTCTCCAACTGACATGATGCCCTCACTACTAATGGTTTCCCTTGTTCTCTCACCAATATTGGAAAAACAGTTGGTGTCTATTTGTAGGACAGGGCTATGTGAAGGGTTTGGTGCCAGTAGCTTCCCTCCTCAGATGCTTAGCAATGGTCCTCGGTGGCTGTGACTGATGGGGAGGGACAGGATAGAGAGGCAAAAAAGGACAGGCTGAAGAATGCCTCACTCAGCACTGCAGGAGATACTGTAGAG
The DNA here is from genome assembly GCF_001698545.2 of Rhinopithecus bieti. Taxonomy (NCBI): domain Eukaryota; kingdom Metazoa; phylum Chordata; class Mammalia; order Primates; family Cercopithecidae; genus Rhinopithecus; species Rhinopithecus bieti. Next base: position 786,686 of record NW_016807278.1, read on the forward strand.
TTCCGGGGGAGGAAGGAATCCCAAGACCTGGGTTGTCATTCAAGCCTTGCGAACATCTCGGAGTGGGTCCTGGAGAAATACATTTTATCTCCCAGGGCCATGGTTCTTCTCTGACCCTTGGATAGTTAGTAAGGGTGAAGCAGGGCTCACTTCTCTCTGGGAACTGTGAGGCGAGGCATTTGGATAAATCTAGAACCCTCATGATGCCACCAGCTTGTCCCCCAAGTGCGATGGACATGGAGCTGGGAGCTAGGATCACCAACACTTTCTCTTTTCTTCCACAGCATCGATTTCTTCCCTGTGAAAACAAGAGCAAGGCTGTGGAGCAGGTGAAGAATGCCTTTAGTAAGGTGAGCTTGGATGGTGGCAGAGAGGGTCTGCAGAGCACAGCCCATGCCGACTCCCCAACCCCAAAGCGTGGAAGGTGGTGGGGACTCAGTAGGCCCCATCCTTCATTGGAAGGAGTGTGGGAACCTGACAGATGGTATGACCTGCTCAGCCAGTGAGGAGCTGCCGCCTTGATTGTATTTGTTTTCTGTTAAGTGTCTTTGGGGGTTTCTAAATGACTGCTCGCTGCCTTTGCAGGCTTGCGGGTTAGGCTGGCCAGCCAGCCTGTGAACACAGTGAGCTGTGTGCTGGGGAGAGTGACAAAGGAAACAGAAAGTACAGAAAGTAGCTTGTTGGGAATCTAGGCCGAACCCACACGTGCAGGAAGCTGGCACACAAATGGGCACATACAAATACACCTGGGGGTTCAGCCCAGACTCCCCAGAACTCAGAATGAGCAGGAAGCCGGATTCTCACTTAGCTGGAGCTGGTTCAAGCCCACTTTCCATCTGCCCCTTGCACCTGCCAAGGTGCCTGAGAATGTCAGCTCCCAAACCAAACAGGGTTTCACACTTCCAACTGTGCGTGAACTTTTTCAACCTGATTTCCCAGAAACCATGTGGCCTGTGTCCTCCTCGTGGGCTGGGGACAGACACTGCACAGAGTGCCAACATTAGGGGGTGTGAATTTCTCATAGTAGATCAGGGCGGCAGGGCAGGGCCTGCTCAATGTGTTGGTGGGAGAACGCAGACATTTAAAAGGCTCCCTCCTCTCCTTCTCTCATCATCTTGGTTTCAAAGTGCTTCCTCTAATGTCTTTTCATCACACTCTGCATAATCATCATGTGAATATGTGACCTTTAAAATTGTTGAAAAGGCATCATTTTGAAGACAGCGCTTTGCAAAATGAATGCTCCCCTTGCTAGGCAGTAGCCATACTTCAGGCCTGGAGGAGAAGGTCAATGCACTGCCTTTCCCAAGGCAGCTGGGCCTATCCTCTGGTTTACTTCCCAGCGTGAGGGAGAACAAGCAGCCTCTGCACTCAAGGTCATGCCCATCCATGAGCATGGGAAAGGGGAGCCTATTTAGTCCCCAGAAGGGATTTAACTGAATGTTTCTTATCTCTCTGCACAGCTCCAAGAGAAAGGCGTCTACAAAGCCATGAGTGAGTTTGACATCTTCATCAACTACATAGAAGCCTACATGACAATGAAGATGCAAAACTGAGACATCAGGGTGGCGACTCTATAGACTCTAGGACATAAATTAGAGGTCTCCAAAATCAGATCCGGGGTTCTGGGATACCTGACCCAGCCCCTTGGGAAACCTTATTGTACCTCTTTCACAGAATATTTATTACCTCTGATACCTCAACCCCCATTTCTATTTATTTACTGAGCTTCTCTGTGAACGACTTAGAAAGAAGCCCAATATTATAATTTTTTTCAATATTTATTATTTTCACCTGTTTTTAAGCTGTTTCCATAGGGTGACACACTATGGTATTTGAGTGTTTTAAGATAAATTATAAGTTATATAAGGGAGAAAAAAAAAAAAAAACCTTCCTTGGGAAGCCAACAGAAGCTTCCATTCCAAGCCTGACCACGCTTTCTAGCTGTTGAGCTGTTTTCCCTGACCTCCCTCTAATTTCTCTTGTCTGTGGGCTTGGGGCTTCCTAACTGCTGCACATACTCTTAGGAAGGGAAACCAGGGAGCCCCTTTGATGATTAATTCACCTTCCAGTGGCTCAGAGGGATTCCCCTAACCTCATTCGCCAACCACTTCATTCTTGAAAGCTGTGGCCAGCTTGTTATTTATAACAACCTAAATTTGGTTCTAGGCCGGGCACGGTGGCGTACGCCTGTAATCCCAGCACTTTGGGAGGCCAAGGCGGGTGGATCACTTAAGGTCAGGAGTTCCTAACCAGCCTGGCCAACATGGTGAAACCCCATCTCTACTAAAAATACAAAAATTGGCCGGGCGTGGTGGCGCACACTTGTAATCCCAGCTACTCGGGAGGCTGAGGCAGGAGAATTGCTTGAACCCAGGAGGCGGAGGTTGCAGTGAGCTGATACCATGCCACTGTACTCCAGCCTGGGTGACAGAGCAAGACTCTGCCTCAAAAAAATAAAAATAAAAATAAATTTGGTTCTAATAGAACTCAGTTTTAACTAGAATTGATTCAATTCCTCTGGGAATGTTACATTGTTTGTCTGTCTTCTTGGCAGATTTTTATTTTGAATAAATAAATGTATCTTGTTCACATTGTGTGCTGGTGTCTGTTGACTCTTGTCTGACTAAAATTGTTCTCTCGAAGCTCCCAAGACAAAAGAGAATGGGTGAATGAATTCTACATTTCAGGGAAAGGAAGCCAGCTACCCCCTCCCAGGAGAGAGGGAAGGCTCCAAACCCGATCAGAGAAAAAGCTATTCTCACTGCAAAAGCCAACAGCAAAGACCCTATGGTCTTCCCACAACTCAATCCTTCAAAGATTTGCTCCTAAATCCTTAAAGATCATGCTGATTTTCAAGGCTAAGGAGTAGATTCTAGAGGTACCAAAATTAGAAAGGAAAACAGGGGAAGTTTTTTGGGGTTTGTTTTGTTTTGTTTTGCCTTTTGAGATGGAGTCTCTCCCTGTCTCCCAGGCTGGAATGCAATGGCATGATCTCGGCTCACTGCAACCTCTGCCTCCCAGGTTCAAGCGATTCTCCTACCTCAGCCTCCCGAGTAGCTGGATCTACAGGCTCATGCCACCATGCCTGACTAATTTTTTGTATTTTTAGTAAAAACGGGATTTCACCATGTTGGCCAGGCTAGTTATGAACTCCTGACCTCAAGTGATCCACCCGCCTCAGCCTCCCAAAGTGTCGGGATTACAGGTGTGAGCCACCACCCCCGGCCAGGGGAAGTTTTTAGGGTGAATACGAATTGTCTGGGTTATCCTGAGGATTAAGATAATGAGCTCACAGGGCTTCTGTCACTAGCAGATGGTCGCAGTGCATACAGTTGGTTGTTATTGGTCATCACAACCAAAAACTCCCGCCAAATCCTCTTTGAGCTGAGATCAGAGGCAACAGGGCTGGACCCAACAGAGTTGAAAATAAGCAAATTAGCCCACTTGAGAGGATAGCCAAGGACATCAGCTGCTGCTCTTTCTGCCCCTTCTCTGAGCCACCAGACAAATGTGAGACTGGCTTCTGACTGCGGTCTGCTGGGAGGAGCACGGCGGCTGGGGAAGCCCTACTCAAAGCCCCGTGACTTAGAGGAGAGAGGAGGAAAAAAACGAGCTGAGTAAACACTAATCCACCTCACGCTCTGCCTGGGCAGCCCTGGTCTGGGGAAGGCTGGGAGCGGACAGGCTGTGGTCAGTTTTTCAGTAAGACCTGACTCACTTTGGTTAAAGTAACCATAGGAAGGAAGTGGGAAACATCAAAGCGAAAATTCTGAGATGAAAGGGTAGGAGTAAGAATGGAGGTTAGCAGAAGATAAGGAGTGGGGCCAGAAGCTATCTACTCTGAGGCTGTCCATACTGAACTGAAGAAGACATCCTGAGTCTGTGAAAGGAAAATCTTGGGTCCTCAAAATCACTAGGCTAAAGGGAAAAGTCAAGCTGGGAACTACTGAGGGCAAACCTGCCTTCCATTCTATTCAAAGCCATCCCTCTGTTCACTGAGATAGATGCATATCTGATAGCCTCCTTTGGAAAAGAATGCAACCATTTGTCTCTCACCTACCTGTGACCTGGAAGCCCCTTCCCTGTTTTGAGTTGTCCCCATCTTTCTGGATGGAACCAATGCACTTCTTACATATATTGATTGATGTCTTGGACGGAACCAATGCACTTCTTACATATATTGATTGATGTCTCCTGTCTCCCTAAAATGTATAAAACCAAACTGTGCCCCAACCACCTTGGGCACATGTCATCAGAACTTCCTGAGGCTGTGTCACGGGCACGTGTCCTCAACCTTGGCAAAATAAATTTTCTAAATTAACTGAGACCTGTCTCAAATTTTCAGGGTTCACAAGTCCCCTGGTCTGGAAAGCTTAAGCAGTTAGCCTTCCAGGCAATGCATACTGACTTTAGTTTGAGGCTGGCATTTCATTTGAGGGAAGTGGGCATCTGAAACAAAAAGAAACTCACCTGAAAAAAAGCTGTACAGCTGATAAGATGTTAATGATAGCTACAATTTATTAGGCAACTACAGTTTATTAAGCTAGTCACTTATTTTAAGCCATCTGGTAGTATTATGTAGCAATTACATGGCATATTGCTGTTTTCTCTAAGAGGAAGCTGATACTAAGTCATTTTTTTCTGTTACATTTGCTCTATTGGGATTTAATAATCTAACATTCTGTAGATCATATTTGACAGTCAAGGCTTCTGAACAACCATATTAACTCAGCTCTTTAAATCATGAGTTGACCACAGGTTAACCTGGGAGAAAACAGGCTCTGCACTTCCAATTTATCATCTGTTTGTGTGTATAATTGTTCCTGTATACCTGATATTTATGTTAATGGCAATATGAACATTTACTAAAGTCATTTGCTGGCTACTTTGCTAAGTATTTGATATATATTAGCTCATTAATTATCATGTAAGACTATGAGGCACTCTTAATATCTCCATATTTTCAGGCCGGGCGCGGTGGCTCAAGCCTGTAATCCCAGCACTTTGGGAGGCCGAGACGGGCGGATCACGAGGTCAGGAGATCGAAACCATCCTGGCTAATACGGTGAAACCCCGTCTCTACTAAAAAATACAAAAAACCAGCCGGGCGACGAGGCGGGCGCCTGTAGTCCCAGCTACTCCGGAGGCTGAGAAAGGAGAATGGCGTGAACCCGGAAGGCGGAGCTTGCAGTGAGCTGAGAGCCGGCCACTGCACTCCAGCCGGGGTGGCAGAGCAAGACTCTGTCTCAAAAAAAAAAAAAAAAAAAAATCTCCATATTTTCATGTAGTGAAAATGAGACCCACTTTGGTCATCCAGCTGTTAAATGACAGTCCATGGTCTTAATGATTATCCTACACTCCTAAAGTCATTTTCACAGGTAAATTACTGCATTATTCTTCTTTTCTAATATAATTCTGTTTGTATCATGAAACACTGAGATGCAGGTTTTATAGTATGTTGTGTATCCCCTTTTGTTTGTCTCAAGATGTTTTTAAATTTCTTTTTAAATTTCTTCTTTGACTCACTAGCTGTTTGGGAGCATGAGAAATGTCAATCTGGCTTAGACACATGGGAAACATGGAGAATGGAGAACTGTGTATAGAATAAAATACTTTTCTCTTTGTATTAATTATCTATTGCTGTCTTCAAAATCTAGCAGCTTAAAACAACACTCATTTGTTATCTCAGCTTCTGTAGGTCAGGAGTCTGGGAGTGACAGCTAGGAATTCCATCTCAGGATTCCAATGAGGCTTTGTCAGAAGGACAGCCAGGGCTGCAGTCACCTGGTGGCCTGACTGGGCTAGCGGATTCATGAGTTAACATGGCACACTCATAGGGCTGTTGGCAGGTGGCCTTTGTTCCTCTTCATAGGGCTTCTTGAGTATCCTCACAACATGGCAGCTGTCCTACCCAGAGCCAATGATGCAAGAGAGAATGAGGAGAAAGTCGCAATATATTTTATGACCTAATTCCAGAAATCTCACACCACCACTTCTGCTATATTCTATTTGTTAGAAGTGCACCGGTAAGTCTAGCCCACATTCAAGGGAAAAGGAATAAGATTCTGCCTTTTGAAGGGAGGAGTGTCCAAGAATTTGTGCACCTATTTTAAAACAATCACAACCTTCTAAGAATCTAGAAGAAATAGTTTTGTGCTCTTGAGCTGGTAGGGAAAAGGGGAGGAATTGGGTGGGCCTCAGTGTGCCTGGATAGGCCATCATCATGCACACTCCCACCCTCAGTCCTCTCTCATAGGCTCACTCTGATAGATTTATTTCTCTAAGGTTTAGTTTCTCATCTGGAAAACTAGCAAAATGTCTTCCCAGGTGCTATGGCCTGAATGTTTGTGTCTCACCAAAATTCATATTTTAAAGCCCTTTCCCCCAGTGTGATGGTACTTGAAGGGGGGAACTTTTGGAGGTGAGTAGGATTAGATGGGGTCATAAGGATGGGACCCTCAGGATGAGATTAGTGCCCTAGAGAGCTTGCTGTCTTCCCCCCACTACCCCCAAGTGCGCTCAAAGAAGAGGTCATGTGAGCACACAGTGAGATGACGGCCACCTCCAAGCCAAGAGAAGAGGACTCAGAATGAAACTTGCCTTGCCAGCACCTTGATTTTGGACTCCCTAGCCTCCAGAACAGTGAGAAAACAAGCTTCTGTTGTTTAAGCCACCCAGTCTGTGGTATTTTGCTGTGGCAACCTGAGCTGACTAATATACCAGGTTTGCTATAACTGCCAAATGAAATCTCAGGTATGAAAGTACGTATGTGTTTTGAACAGGGAGCACAGAGATGAGGTTTTGATGGGATTTGTTTTTCAACAAGCCTTTATTCTCTAAGAAAAGCAACCATCTCCTCTCTTCCATGTCTACTCTGTGCCCTTACACCTGAGTCTGAAAAATAGTGGAGAATGAGAATCTCTGTTTGTGATCCTGGCTTTGGAGGTAAGGAAGGCAGAAGCAGTGAGAAGTTCCTGCAATCTGTGATGACAATGTGGTTACCTATGGAGCCACTGACAGAAATTACAGAAGAAGCAAATAGGTTCTTCCACCCTGGGAGTGAAGCACAAGGCAGAAGGAAGGGGAAGAGATCAGAGATGAAAAGAAAGAAGAGGCCAGGTGCCATGGCTCACACCTGTAATCCCAGCACTTTGGGAGGCCGAGGCAGGTGGATCACCTGAGTTCAGGAGTTCAAGACTAGTCTGGCCAACATGGTGAAAACCCCATCTCTACTAAAAATACAGAAAAAAAAAAAAAGTTGGGCGCAGGCCTGTAGTCCCAGCTACTTAGGAGGCTGAGACAGGAGAATCACTAGAACCTGGGAGGTGGAGATTGCAGTGAGGCAAGATTGTGCCATTGCACTCCAGCCTGGGCAACAAGAAAAGAAAAGTCAAGAAAAAGTCAAGAAAAGAAAAGATAAAAGAAAAGAAAAGAAAAAAGAAAGAAAGAAAGAAAGAGAGAGAGAGAGAGAGAGAGAGGGAGGGAGGGAGGGAGGGAAGGAAGGAAGGAAGGAAGGAAGGAAGGAAGGAAGGAAGGAAGGAAAGGGAAGGGAAGGAAAGAAAAGAAAGAAAAGAAAAGAGAAGAAAAGAAAAGAAAAAGGCAAGTTAGTACAGTGGCAAATATTGCCCATTCTGTGACATGTGTCCCTCTCAAAACACTTATATGAGTAGTTTTAACTGTGGAATGCGGGAACCAGCTTTAGTCCTGGGGCGATTTAGGGAAAACCAGACATAACACTCCAAGGAAATGGGAACTGAATTGTAAGAACATAAACCTAGAATTTTAAATGATGGGAAGATCTTTCAACTTTCATATGCGACGGAACTGGCTACAGAATGAACCAGTCAATTGCATATCTCTGAGGGACTAGTGGGTCCCAGGTGACACATGGGTTCCATTATTCAATTCCCCTTCTAGGCACTAACTCACTTGGTGACTTCAAAGATTTTATTTAACTTGCCTGGGACTCAGTTTCATCAATCATAAATAAGAAAATAAGTCTGAATCAATGGTTTACCTTGGGGAAAACCATTCACCCTTGTGGCCACTACAGTGGAGCCAATCGCCCCTGGGGCCACAAGAGTGACAGCACTCAGAGCAGGGGATGAGTAGTCTGAGCAATTTCCAAAATTTGAAAAAGCCTCATGGAAATTGTGCATTCAGCAATACCTCCTCTCATAGGTCTGCACAAGCTCATTAAAAAGCACTTCTCCCTGTCTGGATGGAGTCATCCACTTTGTGTGGAAAGACAGGTTGCCCCATGCCAATCAGAGTTCTATTTGGCAGTTATCTATTACATCTTTTTTTTTTTTTTTTTTCAAAGGAGTCTTGCTCTGTCGCTCAGGCTGGAATGTGCAGTGGCACGATCTCGGCTCACTGCAACCTCTGCCTCCCAGGTTCAAGTAATTCTCATGCCTCAGCCTCCCAAGTAGCTGAGATTACAGGTGCCCACCACTACGCTTGGCTAATTTTTGTATTTTTAGTAGAGATGGGGTTTCACTATGTTGGCCAGGCTGGTCTTGAACTCCTGACCTCCAGAGATCCACCTGCCTCAGCCTACCAAAGTGCTAGGATTACAGGTATGAGCACCATGCTCAGCCCATCTTATTATATCTTTGATTAAGGCAATCAAAGATATAATTCCAAAGAAAATGGAATTATTTCTTTAAAAGTTTTTAAGCAGTCAAAACATTTTAAAATAGAGAGTCTCTGGAGAAATTTAATAGCAGCAGTCCTTAAATTAAAAGCTTCAAAACCACTAAAGTAGATGACTTCTTAATTCTGTTCAAGCCTATAGTTCCTCATTCCAGCCACCGACTCCTCCAGTCCACCAGGCCTATTCCCACTGGACCCTCCTCCAGGACTCATTCCTATGTCTACAGCATCTGCACTCCTAATTTTCCAGGCAGTTCTCACTTGTCTGTGTATCATCAACAGCTCCCTTCCCCAGCAGAATTGAGCTACCATTGAGCCTTTAGCTTCCAGAGGCCTCCTTGGCATCCTGGCTGGAGAAGACAAGGGGGACATAAAAGACCTAAGGAAAGTGACATAGCATACCTCTGACTCTACAGCACAGGGTGCTATGCACAGCCTCTGGAGTCTAAGCCTAGGCTGCCACTTACTTCTCAGCTACATGACCTTGAGACATTCCATAGCTTGGTATTCTCCTCTGTAACATGGAGAGAATAATTACTCTTTCAAGGTGTCATTGTTAGAAAAAATAAGGGCATGAATACATAAAAATCTCCTGGCACAGAGTAAATACTTAATAACAGCAGCTCTGTCGTAGACATTTGGGAAAATGCTTCCATCCAACCAGATGGAACAATAGGTACCAACACCATAGAAGATAGCCGGACATGCCTTGCACTTGTACGAATCATAGACCTGGGCTTTTCCTTACAATGCCTTCTGCCTCCCTACCCACTATTTCTGGGCAGAAAGAGTAAAAGGTTCGTCCCTGCACTTGGAAGGGAAAGAAAGGAAGCAACAGTTTTTGAGTGCCTACTTTCAATTTCTTGAAGGTGACCTCAGAAATTCTTGGCTTGGTGAAGTAAAAAAATACATGTTATGAATTATAGCCCCTAGAGTTCTATAAATCCAGTGAACAGCTTAACATACATGCCTAACTGCCATTTAGAACAATAATAGCTACACATATTATTAAGTATGGATTAGAGTAAACATGTAGAAAGCGTATTTGATTACAGCACTGGACTTTGCTCAAATATGCTCATTCTCCATCATTGCTGCTGATCTGCTAGTAATGTGAAATATGATAATTCAGGCAACTATTCTGCTTCTCCCTTACTATTATTCAAGAAAAAAGTATTTTCCAAGATCATGAAGCCATTACATAACAGAACTCATTGTGTGTCCAGTACACAACCTGGAATCTTATGCCTTTTTAAAGAAGTCTTCCTGCATTACTTAGGGAAGTGGGGTGTTATTTCCGCAAACCGACCCCATTATACACTCTTCACCAAGGCTGCATTAGTAACGTTGGTCAGTATGTGGCATTAAGTAACTAATTGAATCTCCCTACATAATAATCTCCACATTCATGTCTGATGATCGTGACACCCCAATCAAAGCAGAAGTAGACTGCTTCTCCATAATCTGCAAAGATGGAGTCATCCACTTTGTGTGGAAAGACAGGTTGCCTCATGCCAATCAGAGTTCTATTTGGCAGTCATCTATTACATCTTTTCTCTTTTCTTTTCCTTTTCTTTTTTTTTTTTTTTTTTTGGAAAGGAGTCTCCAAACCTCTGGCTTGGAGGCAAGCCAAGCCAGAGGTTTTACAAGATACACCCTTATTCCCTCCAACCTATTATGCTCTAGGTACTATGCTGGGTGTCGAAGAAAAAGCAGTGAATAAGACAGACATAATCCTTGCCCTCATGGATTTCTTTTAATTTTTAAAATAGAGATGGGGATCTTACTATGTTGCCCAGGCTGGATTCGAACTCCTGGGTGCAAGTGATCCTCCTGCCTCAACCTCCCACCAATCCTGGCTCCAGCTATATGAATTTAATAGCTAGATGAGGAAACAGATATTATAAAGTTAACGATATAATTTTATTATAATCGTGATTATTTCTATTAATTAGAAGTGTGAGATTTAAGAAAGCAACTAACCTAGACTCAGGGCTATGGGATGCTTTCATGAGATGGTAACATTCAACCGGACATGAAGGATGAGCAGGAGCTGGCCCAGTAAAGAGAGAGGTGGTAAGAAGCAGAGCATTTTGCAGATTTAAAGACCACTTGGAACAGCAAAGAATGGGGGAGAAGGGGTTTACCTCTGGAGCAAAGGTAGATTTGTACCAATTCGCGACCCAGCTGGACCCTGGGCTCTCTTCACAGCCCTCTGACTTTTCCATCCCATCTCATGTTCTGAGGCCCTGAGGCAAGAAGAAACTTAAACTGTTTGAGAAACTAAAAGATGAATCACAGAAAGTAAGTTACGTTATATGTGACAGGGAGAGATTTAAGATGAGCTTGAAGAAGCGGGCATGGGTCTGATCATTCAGAGATGGTAGACTATGGTCAAAAATTTAGACTCTAAGAGCAAAGGGAAGCCATTGAAGGCTACTAACCAGAGAGGATAATATATACCTTCTGTATGAGACCATTTAGGAGCCATCTGCTTCCAGTCCAGACAGGAAGAAATTGTGGTCTGGACTAAGGTGGTAATAAACAGGAATTGAGAAGAGCGCAAGGTTTCAAATAGTCTGCAATTATTTAGGTCAGAATGGTGAGAGTGAGTGACGGCCAAGATGAACCCTCATCTCTGGTCTGAGCAGTTGGGCAGAGAAGCAGCAGGTTTGAAGGGGAAGATGATCTGGTCTACACTGGCCCTGCTGAGTTGGAGGTGCCTCTGAGACTTTAAGTGAAAATATACACTTGGTCAGATGGACATCAATATCGAGTCTGGAGATCATTATGTGGGGGTCATTGATACAAAGATGATGAGTAAAATCTTGGGAGTGGATAAGATCACCAAGGGAAAAGAGTGCAGAATGGAAGAGAAGAGAGCCCAGAACCAGCTCTGAAGAACCCAGATATTCATAAGCCAGAGCAGGAGAAACTGTCAAAGGAACTCATTAAAGAGTGGCCTGAGCAATAAAAAGAAACACCAGAAGAGAGTGGCATCCCTGAGGACAAGGAAAGAAACCATTTCAAGAAAGAGAATGGTCAGCTGGATCAAATGCTATTCAAAAGGTCAAGTAAAATCAAGACAAAAGAGCCCCTACTGCATGGAGCATATGAAGGTGCTGTTGACTTTATCAAAAGAGCTGTAGGGATGTACAGCTGTAGGGATATAGAGTGGTAGGGATGGAAGATGGATAGTTGCACATGAAATAGGAGGTGAAAAAATTGCTGACACCTGCAATACAAGCACAGTGGCTCATGCCTACAATCCCAGCATTTTGGGAGGCCAAGGCAGGCAGATCATCTGAGGTCAGGAGTTCAAGACCAGGCCGGTCAACATGGTGAAACCCCATCTCTACTAAAAATACAAAATTTAGTCAGGCGTGGTAATGCACGCCTGTAATCCCAGCTACTCGGGAGGCTGAGGTGGGAGAATTGCTTGAAACAGGGAGGCAGAGGTTGCAGTGAGCCAAGATCGTGCCTTTGTGCTTCAGCCTGGGTGAGAGAGCAATAATTATCAAATAATAATAATAGTATGACAAGCGTTGACAACTATTTCAAGACATTGGGCGAGGAGAGGAGAAGAAGAAGTTGAAGTCAGAAGAGTGAGATGGGAGAACTGATGAAGTCAGGTTACTCAGAAAGCAGGACGGGGTGGGATGCAGGCAGAGGAAAGAACTATCTTTGAAATGAAGAGGGCACCTCCTCTGAATAATAACAGGAAGAAAGTAGAGACGGTGGGTACAGAAGTAGGTTGGTTTGAAGAATCGTTGGCAGGAAGTTGAGGTTAATTTCATCAGATGACTTATATTTACTCTTAAGAGAATGAATAAGGAGGAGAGAACGCAGGGGGGCAGTTTGAGAAGAGAAAGGTTTGAAATGATGTTTGCAGAGATACGGAAGACAAACGACTCTAGAGAAATGTAGTAGATTCCCAGGCAATGTTGAGCCCAGTTGAGGTAGGTGATCGTGAATTAAAGTGGTCTGCCAGACTGTATCATTTTTCTCAGGATTCTTTTGGCAGCCTGGGGAGCAACACATAGAAGGCAGAATTGCTTTGCCCTGTGAGTATAACAAAAAGACAAGGAGGAGGAGTTGAGAGTACAAGCATACCTCATTTTATTGCACTTCACTTTATTATGCTTTGTAGATAATGCAGGGTTTTTTCATAAATTGAAGGTTTGTGGCAACCCATGACAAGCAAGTCTATCGACACTATTTTTCCAACAGCACGTGCTCAGTTTGTGTCTCTGCGTCACATTTGGGTAATTCTCAGAATATTCCAAAGTTTTCATGATTATTCAGTCTGTTGTGGTGTCCTGTGATCAGTGATCTTTGATGCTAATATTGTAGTTGTTTGGGGACACCACAAACTGTGTCCACATAAAACCAAGAACTTAACTGATCAATGTCGTGTGTATTCTTTTTTCTTGTACAAAATATAAAATGCTTTAATTTCATCCTATAAATTGCTATCACTTATATTGTAATTTTTATCTCTTAAAGCAATATCTAGAACCATATGCTACATCTTAAATTATTTCAAAGTTACCAGTTTGCTCAAATCTCTCTACAGTTAAGATTATGGCTTGTTCTATAATGAGCAGAAAATAGGTTCCATTGAAATTAGTTTGAGAATTATTTGTGCATGAATTTTTGCCTTCAAAGTCAGGCAAATATTTTCCTTGCTCTGATTTTCTTATGTTGTATTGAACTGTCACTTTTGTTCATATGTCACATGCAGTTTCACTCAATTTAAATAGTCAATTTTGTCTAAAATTAAAACAAAATTTTAAAAGTGAATCTATTTTGGCTTTGTAACCTTTTAATAACATTATTGATATAAGTGATACACAAAAGCTTTATGGTAGCAAATATAAAATTAATCTTACTTTTCACCAACAACTACAATTCACTCTTCATTTAAGGATCTTCTAATGTTTCACTTATACATCTTCTGTCTTGTCTAGACTAAGGCTAATTGCTTTAGTAGCATTATTTTAGGGGAAAAGAGAATTGTTCATTTCCCTCCATGGGGTTTAGACAAGTAATTTCACATTTCATTTATGTTGTGTGTGCTCTGACTGCTCCACCAACTGCCTGCTCCTCCATCACTCTCCTTCTCCTAGGACTTCTCTATTACTTGAGACGTAACAACACTGAAATTAGGCCAATTAATAACCCTACAATGGTCCCTAAGTGTTCAAGGAGAAGGAAGACTCACACATCTCTCACTTTAAATTAAAAGCTAGAAATGGTTAAGCTTAGTGAGGAAGGCATGTTGAAAGCTGAGACAGGCCAAAAGCTAGGGCTTTCATACCAAACAGCCAAGCTGTAAATGTGAAGGAAAAGTTTCTGAAGGAAATTTAAAGTGCTACTCTACTGAATACACAGATGATAAGTCAGTGAAACAGCCTTATTGCTGATACGGAGAAAGTTTGAGGGGTCTGGATAGATCAAATCCACCACAATACTCCCTTAAGTCAAAGCATAATCCAGAGTAAGGCCCTCACTCTCTTCAATTCAAGGTCCTTGCTCTGGATTAGAAGAAACTGCAGAAGAAAAGTTGGAAGCTATGTGTAGTTGGTTCACGAGGTTTAAGGAAAAAGAGCCATCTTCTTAACGTAAAAGTACAAAGTGAAACAGCAAGTGCTAACATAGAAGCTGCAGCAAGTTAACCAGAAGATCTAGCTAAGATCATGGATAAAAGTGGCTACATTACAGAATAGATTTTCAATGTAGATAAAACATTCTTATATTGGAAGAAAATGTCATCTAGGGCTTTCATAGCTAGAAAGAAGTCAATGCCTAACTTCAAAGTTTCTAAGGACAGGCTTACTATCTTGTTAGGGGCTAATGCAGCTGGTGACTTTAAGTTGAAACCAAGGTCCTTTTTTTTTTTTTGAGACGGAGTCTCCTCTGTCACCAAACTGGAGTGCAGTGGCATGAACTTGGCTCACTACAACCTCCACCTCCCAGGTTCAAGTGATTCTCTTGCCTCAGCCTCTCGAGTAGCTGGGACTACAGGCATGCACGACCATGCCCAGCTAATTTTTGTATTTTTAGTAGAGATGGGGTTTCATCATGTTGGCCAGGATGGTCTTGAGCTCTTGACCTCGTGATCTGCCCACCTCGAGGGCATTTACCATTCTAAAATTCCTAGGACCCTTAATAATTATACGAATTCGGCCGGGCGCGGCGGTGGCTCAAGCTGTAATTCCAGCACTTGGAGGCCGAGACCGGCCGCGGATCCACAAGGTCGGAGATCGAGACCATCTGGTAAACAGTGAAAACCCGTCTGCTACTTAAAATACAAAAACTAGCCAGGCGACGGTCAGCGGCTCCTGTGAGCCCAGGCTACTCGGGGAGGCTGGAGGCAGGGATGGCTTTAAACCGGAGGCGGAGCTTGCGAGGTGAGCTGAGATCCGGCCACAGTCACTCCAGTCCGGGCGACAGAGCCGAGATCCACCCTCAAAAAAAAAAAAAAAATAATAATGAATATAATATAATAATAATAATAATAAATAATTATACGAATTCGACTCTGCCTGTGCTCTATCCATGGAACAATAAAGCCAGGATGACAACACATATCTTTACGGCATGGTTTACTTAATATTTTAAGCCCACTGTTGAGATCTACTGCTCAGAAAAAAGATGTTTTTCAAAAATATTACTCATCATTGACAATGCTCCTGGTCACCCAAGAGCTCTGATGCAGATTTACAAAAAGGTGAATCTCGTTTTCCTGCCTGCTAACACAACATCCACTCTGCAGCCCCTGGATCAGGTAGTAATTTTGGCTTTCAAGTCTTATTATTTAAGAAATGCATTGTGTAAGGCTATAGCTGCCATAATGATTCCTTTGATGGGTTTGGGAAAGGTAAACTGAAACCGTTCTGGAAAAAATTCACCATTCTAGATGCCATTAAGAACACTGGTGATTCATGGGAGAAGGTCAAAATATCAACTTTAGCAGAAGTTTGGAAGAAGTTAATTTCAACCCTCAAGAATGACTTTGAGGAGTTCAAGACTTTAGTGGAGGAAATCACTGCAGATGTGGTGGAAATAGCAAGAGAACTAGAAATGGAGGCTGAAAACGTGATTGAGTTGCTGCAATCTCATGATCAAACTTGAACAGGTGAAGAGTTACTTCTTATGAATGAGCAAGGAAAGTGGTTTCTAAGAGAGAATCTACTCCTGGGGAAGGTGCTGTGAATATTGTTGAAATGAAAACAAAACATTTTGAATACTCCATAAACATAACTGGTAAAGCAGCAGACAGGCCTGAGAGAACTGACTCCACTTTTGAAAGATGTTCCTCTGTAGGTAAAATGCTATCAAACAGCATCGCATGCTACAGAGAAATCTGTTGTGAAAGAGTTAATCAATGCAGCAAACTTCACTGCTGTCTTATTTTAAGAAATTGCTACAACCACCTCAGCCTTCAGCAACCACCACCTTAATCAGCAGCCATCAACATCAAGGTGAGACCCTTGACCAGCACAAAGATTACAACTCACTGAAGGTTCACGTGTTATTATTACCACGTTTGTTATTGAGGAATAACAAAATCCAGTCTGCAAACATGAGAGCAAATTGCTGCATAGAGGCAAAGAAAAGATCACTGGAAATATAAAAGTCACAGAATTGAAAAGTCACATTGGTCAGCCATAATGGTACTGAAGCCCATCAGACTAATGGCAGTAGAAGGAGATCAGTAGAAAGCAGTAGAAGGAAAAATATAAGTGTTCAAATCATTTGTGAATGAAGAAGAGAGGGAGAACATATTTGAGCATCCTGGAGTTTCTGATAGATTCTAGTTTCCACAGGTGTAGTATTCTCAAAGTTTCATCTACTGGACAAATGATCATTCCAGATTTCTTAAAACTTTTTTTTTGACAGAGTCTCACTCTGTCACCCAGGCTGGAGTGTAGTGGTTCATTCCAACCTCTTCCTCCCAGGTTCAAGCAATTCCCATGCCTCAGCCTCCTGAGTAGCTGGGATTACAGGTGCATGCCACCACACCTGGGTAATTTTTCTATTTTTAATAGAGACAGCATTTCGCCATGTTGGCCAGGCTGGCCTCAAACTCCTGGCCTTGAGTGATCCACCTGTCTCGGTCTCCCAAGGTGTTTGAACTACAGGAACAGCACCATGCCCAGCTTAGATTTCCTAAAACGTAAAGGAGAATAGATCTAGGTTTCTTGGAAAGACTCCCTAGCACAATTGGAATTTCCTAATAAATGAAAGGACCTCTATGTTTATAAATATATCTTACCAGATTGAAGTCACTTTTATGTCATAAAAGTAATGCATGCCTAAGTATAAACCACACACAACCTTAGAGTCACTCAGCTCAAGAAGCTTTGGCCAGGATGAATCATCATTCAATGACACATCCAACTGGGAACCTCCAGCAAATCTCCAAAACAGACCTTCCTTTTAAGGCACAGGTTCTTAGTCCCTTGAGTCTCCTCTGTCTCACATATTACCGTGGAGCTCAGTCTCTTTCCTACACAGCAGAAAGATGGGAAATCACCATCAAGAAATTGTTTCCTAAGGGGGCCAGGTACAGTGGCTCATGCCTGTACTCCCAGCACTTTGGGAGGCCAAGGCAGGTGGATTGCTTGAGTTCAGGAGTTCAAGACCAGCCTGAGCAATGTGGCAAAACCCCATCTCTACAAAAAAATACAAAAAATTAGCTAGGGTTGGTGGTACACACTAGGTTTGGTGGTACACGCTAGGTTTGGTGGTACACGCCTGTAATCCCAGCTACTTGAGCAGTTGAGGTGGGAGGATCACTTGAACCTGGGAGTTTGAGGTTGCAGTGAGTCATGATCATGCTACTGCACTCCAACCTGGATGACAGCGCCAAGACCCTGAAAAAAAAAAAAAGAAAGAGGAAAGAAAAGAAAAAAAGAAAGAGGAGGGAAGGAAGGAGAGAGCGAGAGAGCGAGAGAGCAAAAGAGAAAGAAGGAAAGAAAGAAAGAAAGAAAGAAAGAAAGAAAGAAAGAAAGAAAGAAAGAAAGAAAGAAAGAAGAAAAGAAAGAAAGAAGGAGGGAGGGAAGGAAGGAGAGAGTGAGAGAGAGAGAAAGAAAGAAGAAAGAAAGGAAAGAAAGAAAGAAAGAGAGAGAGAGAGAGAGAAAGAAAGAAAGAAAGAAAGAAAGAAAGAAAGAAAGAAAGAAAGAAAGAAAGAAAGAGAAAGAGGAAATTGTTTTCTCAAGTCTAATATAAACCTCTTGATGAAAATAGATATCCTGGAGGGTTGGGGGTGGGAGGAAGGAGATGATCAGGAAAAATAACTGATGGGCACTAGGCTTAATACCTGGGTGATGAAGTAATCTGTACAGCAGAACCCCGTGACACCGGTTTACCTATGTAACAGACCTGCACTTGTGCCTCTGAACTTAAAATTTCAAAAAAGAGGTTTAATTTTCCCTGTGAGCATTTACTTTAGAAAACTTATAAGTTCTTTCTCTACCTGTTTGAAATTATGTAAATCTTTTTAAAAGGTAAATAAGCCTCTTGCCAGCTTTCTTCCCTTCAGCAATGTCTTTCTCAAGTACCTGGGAGCCATCTCTTTGAAATGCAATCATTAAGGAAGATAGTGCCCCTACTTCCCGTCTCTTCTAGAGAGTAGGAGCCTAACGTGGGCAGGCACCTCTCTCCAAAACTACCTCTTGTCACAAAGATATGACAAATTTATTTTTCCTTTGGATAAATCCAATTAGCAAACACAGACGGTCACCCCAGCTACCAGGCAAATCTAGGATGTGTAACAAATAGTTCAGTCAAGTCCTCTCCCTTGAGGACTAGTCAAGTTGAGGACTAGTCGTGTTTATCTTGAGAACGTGTATGGAAAAAGGATTGTATGGGCTTGTCTGTATAGAAGGGTGAATTTTGTTTTCTGACTTTGCAATCTGTTTGCAAATTGCCTATGACAAACATCCCATTCTAGTTAATGCTTACTGAATAATAAAATTTTCTTCTTCTTCTAAAAAAAAAAAAAGAAAGGAAGGAAGAAAGAAGACAGAAGTCCCTATGAAAACAACAGCCAAAATCTAATCTCTTCCTCTGATGTTTGCCTTAACATTACAACCAGTAATTTTCCCACCATCACCTCAGCAAAGGCATCC
Source organism: Rhinopithecus bieti (assembly GCF_001698545.2). NCBI lineage: Eukaryota > Metazoa > Chordata > Mammalia > Primates > Cercopithecidae > Rhinopithecus > Rhinopithecus bieti. Next base: position 805,480 of record NW_016807278.1, read on the forward strand.
AATCGTTGAATATCTTTAGTTGCAGTCCAGGGAAGAGGACGGAGGCAGAAGGCTGTCTGAATCCGTGCTACTCAGTGTGGGCTGAAGACCAGGGCTGGGCCATGATCTGTTTGTTGCCAGCTTGTGGCAAGGTAAGTACAGAAATTAAGAGCTTGGAAAATCTTATAGCAATTTGATGGATTATTTGTGTGTGTGTGTGTGTGTGTGTGTGTGCGTGCGCGCGCGCGTGTGTGTGTGTGCATGTGATACTGAATAATTTAAAACAGGGCTGTGTTTTGTATTATTATATTTTCATTTCATTTTCCTGGTATTTCCTTTTTTATATTTTACAAAATATGTTGATCCGTAATGGATTAAAATTTTTTAACAATCTGACTCTTAGCCAAAGGGAGTTTGATAAGTACAGGTCTAAGCCACACTCCCAGGCTTGTTCCAGACTCATGGAAGATTTTAAGTTGGAAGAAAGACATAGTGAGACATACACTGGACAAACACTTATGTTATACGTGGACTAACCGGATTTCATATTCCCACTCTCACTTACTATTGACCTTGGGTAAGTTACATAATTTTAATCCTTTACCTGAAGATAGGAAGAATAATTCTTCACTTGCAGATTTGAGATGAAGATTGTAATAGACACTGTGCTGTGGGCCTAGCACAATACCAGGCTCATGGTAAGGGTTGTAAGTTGCCTTAAAGGTCATCTGGTTGAATGCACAACCTACTGCTCCAGTGAGAATCGCAGTCCCCACCAAGGAACCAACCACAGCTACCCCAGCACAGCCAGCATATCCCGACTGGGGCCCCCAGCTCAGGTAATGCAAATAGTACTGGCTGGTTCATCTCTACCCTGGTCTCCATTATCCCTGAAGAACTTAGCATCCTAACTCAGGAGAAAACATGATATCCTTCTCTCTCATGATAACAAACCCTGATTTTGTTCAGGTATCAGGCATCCATGTGCTTCAGGGGAAGTGGGCCCCTTCCATGGTAATTCACCTGTCCGGTGACTGATTTAGGAATGGGTTTGTGATATAACTTGGACAATAAAACATGGAGAGAAGTCTGAGTCTCTCCAGGACCGAAGGAGTATCGGGAAATATCTTCTTACTCTTAAAAGCAAGGAAACTACGCTTTTTTTTCTGCCTCTAAATGTCCACATTTGAAGCCTGGAATTGCCAAAATCTTCTGGGAACCATGAAGGGACTCAGTCAAAGAGGATAAATCAACATGTGGAAAGCAACAAACAAAATAATAGAAAGAAGTAGGACAGCGATGTTTGTGTTAAACCCATGAATTAACCAATCCAAGATCAGAACTACCTCAGCATTTTCAATATGTAAGATAATAATTTTTCCTTTAAGTCATGGTAATTGGGTTTTCAGTTACTTGCAGCCAAAAGATGTACAAAATAGACACATGAGCTCTGAGGCTATAAACAGTTGGGCACCTTTGATCCGGGGCTTCCCCTACTCCCTTCCTCCTTCTGAACAGCTAAGTCATCTCCGACGCACCCAGTGAACCCCAAATATTTAAAGGAGTTCAAGATAGACAAGTTCATTCCCTTTCACCACAGGACATGACTCCTGCATTTTAGCAAATTCTCAGGCCAGCCCCATCCCATCTTCCTCATTGGTTTCAGCTAAGGAAATCAGAGCAATGCAAAGCCCACTGCAGACTCCAAAGCTGTAAATGAAAGATGTGAGGCACGCCGGCCATGTACTGGCCACGTCTGCTTCTCTCTCAGGTTCCACCATCAGCCCCTTCCTCCTAAAGTGGACCCTCCTCTCCAGCTCTTCCCCATCCACTGTGACCGTTTTCAAGCCCCTCCTCTTCTGTGATGCCTTCCAGCATAACGTCAGACCACACTCTGTACTGAACATTTAGACACTCGGTGATATTCTGCAAGGTTCTGCCTTCAGAGTGTGAACTTGACACTGTCCCTCCAACCTGGCTGTGCATCTTTGACCGCAGGGATGAGTGCAGATCTCTGCATGTTTCCAGTGGTGCCCAGCACACATAAATGCTTGAGTTCAAGTAAAAAGTAAACTTTCCCCACAGCCATACAATCACAGATAAAATTTTGAGTTAGGGCCTCAAAAGTTCTCTTGTCCAGCTGCTGCCTTCAATGATCCTACAGATGGAGTTCGATCCTACAGACTTCAGTCTTTGCAGTGGAGCAGAACTCATTACTTTGGGTGCCATCTGTTCCATTTCTGGACAACTCTCAGGATTGGAAGTTTATTTCAATTTTATTATCAGGCCTCAATTTGCTTCCCTATAACCTGTCTTCAGCTCTTTTATTTATGTTTCTGGGATAAAAAAAAAAATGTATTCTATTTTCACATACTAGCCCTACAAATATTGAAAGCAGCTATTATATTTGTTCTAAATCTTCATTTGTCCAAAATAAATATCTTCAATTACTTAAATTATTCTGTAAGAGGGGAGGGTTCCAGAAATTTGTTTCATATTTCTTGTACACATTCCAATTAGCCATTTCTCTGTTAAGATCTCATTTATTAATTCAACAAATATTGATTGAGTTCCTACTTTATACAAAACTTACATCAGAGAATCTGACTTGGAGCTTGCAGTCCAGGAGGGAAGACAATTAAACAGTGACAGTGAGGAACAAAGTGTGCTGGCTCATGCATTGCCCCATTTCAGGGGCACCATTCACACATAATACAATGCAAATTTCACCCTTGGAGTTGTGCAACTTGGTGACAGGCACTGATGGGAGCAAGCAAATTGTGGGTCAGGAAAGGCCTCCCTAGAAGAAAGGACATTTAAGCTGAGACCTGAACTATGAGTGTCAGTTAATTATGTAAAGCAAGGGAGGAACAGTATGCTGGGCTAAAAGAACAGCATGTGAAAAATGTGGGGGAGAAAGCAGGAGGCAGAGGAAGTGACAGAAAGAAGAGGGAATAAAGAGAAATGAGGCTCAAGAAGTAGGGGTCAGAGCTTGCAGTGTCTAGCAGGCCATGTTAGGGAGGTTGACTCATATCCTAAAGAGGGTGGGATTCCACTGGAGAGATTTAAGCAGGAAAATAATATGATCATATTTGCATTCAGCTTGCTGTATGGAAAGTAGATTTGAAGAGAATAAAACCAGAAGCTGGGAGACCGTTTCAAAACCTGTTACAGTAATCCAAGCCAAAAAAAAAAAAAAAAAAAAAAAAAAAATCAGAAACCAAGGTAGTAGTAGTCAAAATAACTAGGACATTATGTAGACACATTTGTGAGCTAGTTCAAATGTAAAGTCAATTAGACTTGGTGACTGACTGGATGTGAGGAGTGAAGGAAAGGAAGAAATCAAGGATTTCACAGGCAAATGGACAGATGGTGGTGCCACCTACTGAGGCTGGAAATCTTGAAGGAAGCCTAGGTTTAAAACAATTAAAAAGTGCCAGGGCAGAGGGGGTGGGAATTGGCTGTCCCAAAGGTAGCGCCTTATCTCGATTGGTTGTTCACAGTCAGGTACAGATCAAACTCCTTGTTATCCTCTCTCCCTGCTTCCCAGTACTGCATTTCACTAGTCTTTTAAAAACAAAACTTAAATTAAATTAAATTAAATTAAAAAGGACTACAATAAAGAGCCCAGTTTAGGCCAGGCACAGTAGCTCACACCTATAATCCCAGCACTTTGGGAGGCCGAGGCAGGCGAATCGCTTGAGGTCAGGAATTTGAGACCAGCCTGGCCAACATGATGAAACTCTGTCTCTACTAAAAATACAAAAATTAGCCAGGCATGATAGTGCATGCCTGCAATCCCAGCTACTGAGAAGAGAAAGTTTAAGCCACTGAGGAACATGGTCATTTAATGGTTGAGTTGAGGAAGAGGTCTCAGCAATGGAGACCAAGGGGGAACAGCCAGAAAGATGAAAGGGAAGATGGGAGGGTGAGGTCATGGAGCCAAGGGAAGCCAGAAGAGCCAAGTCCTGCTGACAGCCCTGGAGCTGGCCTGGTCCAGGCAGCTTAGGAGGATCCTTCTCCTTCTCCAAGATCGTCTGTTGTGATGCAGCCTCACCACTATTGCTGATCCTTCAGTGGCAGCTGCACCATGTTGTTGACCATACTGGGTGTTGTGGGTCGAACTGTGTCTCCCAAAATTATGTTCAAGTCCTAACCCCCGAGTACCTGTGAATGTGACCCTGTGAATGTGACTGTGTTTGTAAATAGGGTCTTTGCAGTTATGATCAAGTTAAAATGAGGTCACACTACATTAGAGTGAGCCCTAATCTGATGACCAGGCCTGATAAGACTAAAATTTGGACACAGAGACATACACACACAGAAAGACAACCACATGAAGACAGAGACAGAGATTGGAATTAAACTGCCATGAACAAAGGATTGCGAGTAACCACCAAAAACTAAAAGAGGTAAGGAGGATTCTTCTCCAGAGCCTTCAGAAGAAACATGCCTGCAGGTACCTTGATGTTGGACCACTAGCATCCAGAATTATGACAGAGCACATTTCTTTTGTTGTTGTTGTTGTTGTTGTTGTTGTTGTTGTTGTTGTTGTTTTGAGATGGAGTCTGGCTCTGTTGCCCAGGCTGGAGTGCAGTGGCACAATCTCGGCTCACTGCAACCTCTGTCTCCCAGGTTCAAGCGATTCTCCTGCCTCAGCCTCCCAAGTAGCTGCGATTACAGGCACACGCCACCACACCTGGCTAATTTTGGTATTTTAATAGAGACGGGTTTCACCATGTTGGCCAGGCTGGTCTCGAACTCCTGACCTCGGGTGATCAGCCCACCTCGGCCTCCCAAAGTATAGGGATTACAGGCATGAGTTACCATGCCCGGTCATTTCTATTGTTTTAAACCACCCAATTTGTGGTAGTTTATTACAGAAGCTCTAGGAAACTAATACCCTGGGGTCAGCTAAAATCTCAAGGCTTTTTTATCTGAACTATTTATTTGCCTCATTTTCATTCTGTGTTGCACACTGAAGCTTTTTAAATTAATGACACGCTCATCCATGTTTGCTTTGCTCTTAGGTATTTTGGGCAATTGATCTACCTTTTAAACTTGTTTTCTACACCTTTGTCCAAGTTGACAAAACGTTAAACATGGTAGGTCAAGGCCATAGTACATCAGATATCAAGGTCCTTCTCCTAGTTAGATGGCCAGGCGCGGTGGCTCACACCTGTAAGCCTAGCACTTCGGGAGGATGAGGTGGGTGGATAACTTGAGCTCAGGAGTTTGAGACCAGCCTAGCCAACATAGCGAAACCTGGTCTCTACTAAAAATACAAAAATTAGCTGCGTGTGGTGGCAGGCACCTGTAATCCCAGCTACTCAGGAGGCTGAGGCAGGAGAATCACTTGAACCAGGGAGGCAGAGGTTGCAGTGAGCCAAGATCATGCCACTGCACACCAGCCTGGGCAACAGAGTGAAATTCCATCTCAAAAA
>NW_016807278.1:814759-819881 GCF_001698545.2 Rhinopithecus bieti
AAAAAAAAAAAAAAAAAAAGTCCTTCTCCTAACTAGAAGTAATAGAAGACAGCTATATCTTGAGACCTCTTATGTGATCAAAAGTCTGCTGGAAATCCATATCTACCAGTCCAGTGACCATATGAAATGAGCCACTGGTCTGGACCAGAATGACCTCAAGTCTGCCATCTCCACACAAGTCAGGTATCAGACAAAAGTATCTGTTTATTTGGAGTGAACCTCAATTTCTCTACCCTCCATAATCTGACCCCCAACTATGCCACTTGTTCTGGTCTTGCCTCAGCCTTTACATTTGAGGTGCTTTGTCTCACCAGGCATGACTTTGCAGCTCCTCTGAAATCTGACTCTGTGTCCACATCTACAGGCTCCTCCTGACACAGCATCTCCTAAGCACAGTCCCAACAGGTACCATTCACAGCCTTAAGGTGGGACCCGAACAGTGAATGCTTACTGGATCCTAACAACTGTTGCCTTCTCTTCTGCTTGCTCACACGCCATTGTTTTAACAGTCAGCCAATCCACTCTACTCCATTCCTATGACAGAAAGAAGCAAGAGGGAGCCTTCCACAAAGAAAGTGGGAGTGAGTGGGAGACTGAGAAAGGAGAGGAGCACGCACATTGGAACTACTCTGTTGATGTGAGAAACATGTCACAGAAGCTGAGGCTTGTTAAGCCAAAGATGATACAAATGTATCTCCATGTGTATTGCCAGGAACCAAAGCTTTGTGTAAATGTTGCGTATAGAAGGAAGGAGGGTGAGAAAGTGCGCACCTGTCTGGATTCATCCCTTCCCTTCATCCCTGACTTGCAGCTCCCTTGGGCCTGGGTGACTCCCTCACTGGGGTACATTTATCTGATGGTTGATTCTGCTGTAATGGGTTCTTCCTTTCCTTCCCCTATTGTTTCATGACATATGCTAACCCTCTCCTCCATCCCCTCTTTTTTCCATGGGAAAATACTATAAATGAATAAAGACACATTACTACTGTAAACCAAAGAAACGATCCATCATTCCAGAACTGTGGTACCTTTCTTCCTGTATCCTGAATCACAAGTCTTCACTATCCACAATCGCTTGGCAAGACAGAGTCAGCACCTTCTCTGTAGCCAGAAAGAAAAGTATCCAGTGATTTTTTTTTTCTGATTTCCCAAAAGCTACTGGGGATATTGGCATTAATTAGACAGAAAATGATTAGAACTAGAGACAGTTTTGTCATCAGGTATGCTAGTTAAGGTAACACTAGATGCTATAACGGAAAAGCCCTGAAATCTCAGCAGTGTAAACATACAGGAGTTTATTTCTCATTCCCAGAAAGAATATATGTGGAGGGGGCAGCAGTGAGGGGAGGTGGGGAGAGGTACAAGCAACAGCTCTGCTCCACACAGTCACTCATGCTGATGGAGGCTCTGGGTTAGTCACTCTTCAGAAACAGGATGGACCCACACACCCCAAATGTGTTTCAAACGTCAAGACAGATGATGCCATGCATGCACCAAGAAGTTATAAAAGGGTTTTTTGCTCACATAATAGGGCTTTCTAGGGAGTGCCGGGCAAGTTCCCAGGTAGGTCCAAAAATGCCTTGAGAGAGAGACAAGACGGGCAACTGGCTTGGGTTTTACGATGGTTAGGGGAAGGGATAGGGTTAAGGACCCCGGGTTCGGGCTTGGATTTGCACGGTTTGAACATCCTGCCAGTGCCAAAGAAGGAAGTGCTCAGGCTTCTTTTCAGCTTATGGGGCAGATGGGGTTAGAGGAGTGGTGGGCTTGAAAGCTGTCAACAAATACCAAAAACAGAGTCAGACTCCACTACACTTTGCTGCTGTCAATGCATGGCTTCCAAGGTTGCCCTAGATGTCAGCATGCATCCAGACAATAAGAAAAGCGGGATAATGGAGGATTGCACAGAAGGTCTCCCTAAGTCAGGCCTGGGGATGGTGGTCATGTTCCTTCTGCCCACATTCCACTGGCTAGAACCAAGTCCCCTAGATGCAAGAGGCGCTGGGAAATGTAACTGGCTGGGCAGTCACTTCCCAGCAACAACTACCAAAGGGGGAAGGAATCTTGAGTGTATAGTCAGCCTCTTATTCCACAATGGAATACAAGCAGCAGTTCATCCAGGTTTCGTGGGGCCCAAAGCTTGAATAATTTGGAAGCTGTCTTGAAGAAAAAAATAAAAATTACAGATACCAAATAAGCAAAGGGTCCTTGCAAGTCAAGGCTCTGTTTTATTGTTGTTGTTGTTTTGGTTTGGTTTTTGGTTTTTGTTTGTTTTTTGACAGCATCTCACTCCATTGTCCAGGCTGGAATGCAGCAGCACGAGCTCAGCTCACTGTAAGCTGCACTTCCCAGGTTCAAGCAATTCTCCTGCCTCAGCCGCCCGAGTAGCTGGGATTACAGGCACACGCCAGTATGCCCAGCTACTTTTTGTATTTTTAGTAGAGACAGTGTTTCATCATGTGAGCCAGGCTGGTCTCAAACTCCTGACTTCAAGTGATCTACCCGCCTTGTCCTCCCAAAGTGCTGGGATTACAGGTGTGAGCCACTGCATCCGGCCACAAGTCAAGGCTCTGAAGTTCAGCATTCATTGCCTTCCCCATGAAAGCCTCGGGTTGTAAGTTATCACAGAATGAATCTAAAGAGGCATCACCAACCACTCTTCATGTCCTATGAGGACAAATCAAGAAGAAAGGGGTGTGATTTCCAACGTGGCTACAGAACTCCTTCTTGGGAGTAAGTACATTCTGGGATTGGTGACTTCAATTATAGAGTTCATGGAACTCTAGTCTAGATCCTATGAAAACAATTGCAGGTGTGCTATGAGAATTGGGAAAAATAATAGAGTTCTCTGTGCTCTGTTAGTGAAGACTGATGAAATGTTCTCTCTTTGCAATCACAATACCTAAAACAATTCCATCCCCTCAGTTTGTGCTCTATATGTGGCTATTCAGAGGTTTGGAGTCAGTACATCTTTTAAGTAAAAAGTTTGCAGGGGTGGAGCATGGCAAATATTATGATTTGGTGATCTATGATTTCAGAATGTTTGAGAAATAAACAAAAGTATCCTTTCGTGGGCCTCCAGCCCTGAGATTCTATGACTCAGAAATACCCTAGAATGCCCATGTCTCAACCTACTCTTCAATATGCCTGTTTAGGGACATGTGATATTAATATAAACACAGAGAGCAATTGGGACCCCATAAGAATTGTGACACTCCACTTCTCCTATAAGCATGAGGACCAAGTGACATACTCCTACACCCACAATAGGGTTGTGGCCCAGGGTTGTCCTCAGAATGGCTCATTGGAGGAGCAGGGGGTCTAAACATCTAGACAACAGCAGGCTTTACTATCCGGGTTTCAGCTCCACCCGGCTCCACTGAGTGAGAGCTTTTGGTATGTACCCTCCTTTCCCTACATTCTCGTTATTATTTTCCTATTTCCTTGATCTTGTGCCACACAGAATACAATCATGCAAGCTTCCATTTGGGAAAAGTGGCATAAAATAAAATGCTAAATACAAACACATAGTAAAGTAAAAACAAAACAAAAAACAAAAAAAAACACAGAAATGTGTTTAAATGATGCCACTGTTGTGTCTAGACAGAGGCTGACTCATTTAAATGCCTTCTCAGAGCATCTTTTTTTTTTTCTTTTCTTCTTTTTTTTTTAGGGCACTGCCACCCTGGCTGGAGTACAGTGGTGCTATCATAGCTTACTTCAGCCTTGAACTCCTGGTCTCAAGCAATCCTCCTGCCTTAGCTTCCTAAAGCACTGGGATTACAGAAATGAGCCATTGCACCTGGCCTCCAGGCATCTTTCAACTCTCAGTTTTGTCCATCCACTCATCCTATATTTACTGAGCATCATCTATGTGTTGGGCTTCATGACAAATGCCAGGATGTGCATCCATGGGTTCAACCCTACTCCGAGAGCAAGCTGTCTGCTGCTTGCCCCTTCCAGGCTGTACAAGCCTGTGGGCAATTTGTCTGCAGCAGCCCATACTTAGCCTGCTGGGACGGTGGGGTGAGGAATGAGATGGGCTGGAATGGTTAGTGTGGTTACCACCACAGGACCCACTGAGGGTAGAACAAGAGGAAATGGGCAGAAAGAGCAGGAGGGATCTGGGTTTGAAAGAGCGAAGCCTCCCCTCTATCAGGGCAAGGGGAGCTGTCTTAGCTGCTGGGGGGAGCTAAAGAAATGAGAGTGCCAACTAACCTCCACCAGGAGGGCTTCCCTGGATCTCACAGACCTCTGGGACCTGCTCCTGGCCCCAGCACGTGCTGCTGTCTCTACCACAGCCCTTGGCACTGACTCATACAGCGCCTTGTGTTTTTCTCCACGAAACTGTCAAGTCAGGGAGGTTCATCTTCTTTCTCTGCAAAGAGTACTGGATGCCAGCAGGTTCCCACCAACCTTCAACAAGTAGCTGAAAGCTGCTATGTGCCAGGCACTGGGATGTGTCCATGGATAAAAGAGACACAAATCCCTGCCCTTGTAGAGGTTACATGCCCGCCATTATAAACAAGTTATACAGATTTTTAGAAGGTGATCAGATCTATGGGAGAAAATTAAGTAGGATAACTATGTGTATGTACAGAGTAATTCAATAAAAACGATTTTTAAAAATAGAGTCATGAAGGGTTATAGAGAGTGCCCAGAGTGAGGAGTCAAAGGTGGGAGGGAAAATTGCAGTTCTAAATCAGACAATAAGGGTAGATGTCATTGAAAAAGTGACATGTGGCCGGGGGGCAGTGGCTCACATCTGTAATTCCAGCACTTTGGGAGGCTGAGGCAGGTGGGTAACTTGAGGTCAGGAGTTTGAGACCAGCCTGGCCAACATGGTGAAACTCCATCTCAACTAAAAAATACAAAAAAGTAGCCGGGCGTGGTGGCAGGTGCCTGTAATCCCAGCTACATGGGAGGCTGAGGCACAAGTCACTTGAACCCAGGAGGCGGAGGCTGTAGTGAGCCAAGGCTGTAGTGAGCCAAGGTTGTGCCACTGCACTCCAGCCTGGGAGACAGAGCGAGACTCCCTTGAAAGAAAGAAAGAGAGAAAGAGAGAGAGAAAGGAAGGAGGGAGAGAGGGAGGGAGGGAGGGAGGGAAGGAAGGAAGGAAGGAAGG
>NW_016807278.1:820091-868922 GCF_001698545.2 Rhinopithecus bieti
GAAGGAAGGAAGGAAGGAAGGGAGGGAGGGAGGGAGGGAGGGAGGGAGGGAAAGAGAAAGAAAGAAAGAAGGAAGGGAGGGAAAGAAAAAAGAAAGGAAGGAAGGAAAGAAAGAAAGAAAGAAAAAAAGAAGGAGAAAGAAAGGAAGAAGGAGAAAGAAAGGAAGAAAGAAAAAGAAAGAAAAAAGAAAGAAAGAGAGAAAGAGAGAGAAAAGAAAAAGTCACATGTGAACAACACAAAATGAGTTTTGCTGATAACTGAGAAATGTTCCACTGCGAGGACCTGGAGGATGGAAAGTGGCTTCTACCGCACCCGTCCAGCTCTGCAACTCCGTGAATTTTGCAGGTCCCTAAGCTGTGACTTGGCCTTGAGCCTCTCTGAGCTTCAAATGCCTTCACTGCCTCCCGTTTGCCTTTGGGAGGTGTCCCAAGGAGGCGATAAACCTCCGTTGAACCCCAGGGTCCTGTACTACAAAGGATTGTTTCCTAGGTACTTAATCAAGCTGAGCCTCAGTTTACAAATCTATAAAATGGGGATAATTATTTCACTTCCTATGGAGTCACTGGAGATCAAAAATCCGAAAGAAAAAAAAGAGTCACAAGGCAGAACTGGCAGTCTCTGAACTGAAGCTGAGAGGCTCTTCCTAGGGCTTTAATTTAGGAACTGGGCTAAAGGTTAACACTGATCCGCTATCTCATTCTCACAACAGCACTATGACAAAGATGCTCTTAAATCACTGTTTTTACTAATGGGGGAATTGAGGCATACAAACACTGAGGGCTCTGAGCTGCCTAGTGCTAGAGCAAGACCATGAATCCAGAACTGTAGGAGTCCAGGGTTCCAGCCTACACACCACACAACCTCTCTTGATTCTCTCAAGCCAAATTTTCTTTGGTGGTGTGAGCAGGAAGAGCCAGGTTCTAAAACCTAAACTAGACACCGCTGTTCTCACATTTCCTCCCAATCAGCCCTAATCTTTGTGGCCTCCTTTGCTGGGATACAACCCAGCGGTTTTCTCGGCCGCATTCTTACAAGAGAACGATTCCCCCCAAAGCTGAGGGCCTGATTAATCTGGGCGACTGTGGGAGGGAGAGAAGGGGAGGCATTCTTAGAACTGGGGCCTAGGCTGGGGCTGGCGGGCTCCACTTTCAGCACATTCTAGAGACCATGGGTATGGGGGTTTTGAGAGAAACCTGTGACTCACCGCGCCTCTCATGGTCTGTTTCACTCGGAGGCTCACTGTCTTCCCATCATCCTCCCTCAGCCCCCACCACCAACTGTACCCGGCTGCCAGCACCCCTCAGTGACCCACCCACCTACTTCTGCTACCTCCCAGCAAGCCTACAGCTCAGCAGGGCAGGGGTTCCTCTCTGGGGGCTAGAGAGCCACAAATCCACTGGGTCTGAACGTCCCTGCAGCAGACCCTTGTAGCAGCCTCCCTTCTCAACGAAAGCCACACAGCGTTAATCACCTTTATCCCAAAAAGAGGAGTCCAGGGCCAGCCTAGGGAATTAACAGTAACAACTGCCACTCTTATAAAAAGGGCACGTGTGAGGGGATAGAGAACTCAGGAGATGATGGAGCAGGGAAGGGGCAGGAAAACAGGCTTCTTGACTCCTAAATGCAGTCTCCTAAGTTAAATCAACCTGCTCACACCAGTACGATGGTGGCTACAGTACGCACTACATAATACATGATAATAATGAGTGCTAACTATGTGCCACGCTAAGGCTTTTCCATAATTGTTTAAATGATTTAACTATGCTAAGTCTTTCATATGACTTTTTTTACCTGATTTGTCATTTAGTCTTCACCACCTTCTAAGGTTGGTGATAATACCATAGTCTAGATTTTCCAAGCAGATGCCAAAACAGGGTTACACATACAAGGGTTCAGTTAGGGGAAATTTCTTTATGAGAGAAAATACGGAGTGTGAAGCGAGGCTGGGGAACCACCAGACAGTGTGTGACCCCACTAAGGAAAGAGAGAAAGGAGGATACGCACAAGGGCCCCAGGCACAAGTGTCTATGAAGTTGCCAGGGGCGAAGCTGGCCATCCTTTGAGTCCTGGTTCTCCCAGGAATGGTTGTGCCTTTGCATCCCTGTTGTGCTGTCACTGGGAGCAGGAGGAAGGAAGTGTGGCCTCCACACAAATGAGACAATGAATTTCAGAGCGCAGTAGCTGGGGTCCTTGGACAATTAAGCTCCCCATAATAGGAGGCCTGTGGGGCACATGTCCATGGGTGCCTCAATAATAATTCTCATTTTACTGGGTTGACAAGCTGAGGCTCAGGGAGGACAAGTCATCTGCTCATAGTTGGGACCCAGCTTAGAGTAACCCCAAAGATTTATCTTGTGCCATATGCAACTGAGCTACTGACCACCATATCCCAAGCCATCCCCAAGACTGATGCCTCAGATTCGGTACCCAGCAGAGGGCTGGGCACACAATCAGTGTCACATTGGGAGGGAATGTGGCTGAGCTTCTGTCTAGTGAGCTCCTATATAGTGGGACCTGCATGTGTCCTGTGTGCTCCACAACACCTATGTCCCTGAGTCAAAGCCGTCTCCTCCTCCCTGCTATTCCTAACCAGAGGGGTGCCTCCTTCGTAACTTCCCACAGCACTCTGGGCCTCTCTTAACAGCACCCACTAGAGTCGGCCTTATGTCACTTATGTTACGTGCACACCTGTCATCCCCCACAGGCATTTGCATGCCAGTCAGAGAAGTAGGTAGCCCGGTCAAGATCAAACACCAGGAGGCCGAACAAGGCTGAACCTCAGATTTTTGTCTTTGAGCCATTCTGCCTACACGCCCAAAATGTATGCAAATAACCATAATTGAGTGAGCAGGGCCACTGATGTGGGAAGATGTTGAAGGAATCCCCTAAACCCCTCTATATCTGACTTTTCCACTCACCCACAATGTGACCGAAGGTCTATATCTCTCAGTTTTGGGAAGTGCTACAAATGCCCTTTTACTCTCGGCTGACTGACTCTACCCCCAGATTTGCTGCTGACAGCAAACCCTTTCATAAAGCTCTCACTTGGAAAGCAATATGCAAAGTGCATTCATTCATAAATCAATACTGTCTTTTTGACAGTCCCTATCAAAAACTAAAATGTGTATACCCTTAAATCTTGCCATTCCACTACTAGGGATCTCTACTACAGAAATCCTTATGCATGTGCTCAAATATACTGTACAAGATATTTGTGAGATCTATATAAACAGTAGAAAAAGGAGGGCAGGTAGTCAGTCCTTCAGTGCAAATGAGGTTAAAAGACAAATAAAGAAAAGAGGCGGGGAAATATCCATCCATAGCAGATAAATTGTGGCACATCATATTATAAAATTCTCTGCAACCATTTAAAAAAAGAATGATAGTTGTATTTTTGGTCATGGAAATTCACAAGATATGCTACATGAAGAAAGCAAGTTCCATGTTGGTTAATGGGTATGAAAAAGTTCTGTCAGTTGCACAACAATGTGAACATACTGGTGAAGTGTATAGTTAAAATGTTTAAGATGGCAAATTTTCAGTTAAGTGTATTTTATCACAATTTTTTAAAAGCAGCTTGCAGAACAATATGCCTAATGATTCCATTTATACTTGTTATAACTGTCAAAGAAATTTCTCAGTTGTGCTTATATTTGTATCTAGATAAATTAACAGAAACTTTTGGATAAAATTTCAAAAAAAAATAAAGCCATTCAATGAAGTTATTTCTGGAGAGGGAATTGGCATCACAGAGGTGGAGAGATTATAAAGAGAAAGGTTCACACCTCACTCTGTATGTCTGTATATGTGTATATAATGTCTTGTTTGAGTTACTAAAATTACTTGTGTTAATTTTCCTTTAGATGCATTCATCCACCCAACAGATACTAAGCATCTACCCTGAGTAAGCTGTCATTTTCAGAGCCTGAAATAAGCCAATCAGACTGAATTTCTCCTCTACCCTTTCTCTTCCTTGCACATGGCTCAAAGAATGCCTGGCTGTCATCCTTCCCCTCCTGCCCTCAACCCTCCTGTGGGTGGGTAGGGCTAGAGTCTCACTATGAGGACCATTTCCTTAGAATAGGTTTGTGACCAGAAAAGGAGACAGCTGAGTGCCAGAAAACCAAAGGCCCCTCTAGGTCTTACTACAAATGCCAGGTCTCTCTGCACCACAGACTCCATCTAACCAAGGTCTTGGTCTTAAGACTTAGATGAGATCGTGGTTTCTTTAAAAAGTAAATCTTTGACTGGTGAATTCAGAACCACATGTCTCCAAATCAGAGGGTAAGGGCTGAGAGAACTCAGCTCATTCTGAAACTTGAGGCCTTATTACCCCAAGAGGTAGTAGCTGTTTGAGGAACAAGAGACCCACAGCTGCCTGGACAGAGGAAGGAGCAAGATCACGTTTCACACACTCAGACAGCAGTAGTCAGAGCTAGTAACTGCCCTGGGCTAGGACCACAGCCACCCAGACAGGATGCTCATTTGCATAAACTTGTACAGATACTTTACATATCAGCGTCCTGGGAACACTACTATTCCAGGATCAGAGAGGTTGAGACTAGTATTTGGTCACACAGGACCTCAGAGACACCACCAAAACCAAGGGGTGGGGGAGGACTTAGGAAAGGAGGAGGACTCGTGAGCAGGGAAACGGGAAAATCAGTCCTGGTATTTCACTTGCAAATCCTGGCAGGGGTGTGGGATGGTGGTAGGAAACTTTACTGTCCCTGAGAGCAAGAAAGTTATGCAAACAAATGCATTTGCATGGCAGCCCTGGTCCCTAAAAATGACTTATCATACACAGGTTCCACCACCTCGGCAGCCCCACCTGAAATCCTGCAGGCTTGACAGCCAAAAGACTTCCTGGCCAGAGGCTCTGGGCAGTAACTTACCTTCCAGGCAACTATGACTCCCTCTAGAGGAGACAAGTAAATTCCTAGGTAATCCTGGGTTCCAGATGGCGGTGTGTTAAAAATGGAAAGGGTGGATGCCAAGTATATTGACATTTTTGTGTGTGAGTGCCAGGGAGGCTCCCAAGGGCTCCACTTTCAAACTGAGTGGAGTAAGAACCACGAAGACAAAGAGATGAGAAAGGCTTTTTAGTGGCAGAGGGAAGAGGGACAAGGAAGCCCCCAACAATCCTGCTCTTCCAGGAGGGCTCCCAATTTCATGTAATGTCATCATTTTCCATGATGATTCATAAAGTGCCTGACTACAAAAGATCTAAGTTTAAGGCGTACCACTGTAACACTTTTTAAAAAATTAATGAATTGGGTGAAATGTGGCAAAATCCCCATCAGACCATATCCCCAAATTTTGGTTTTTGGGGAGCAAACATCATTTATGAAGGGAATCCAAGTTAGAGGGGCTGGAAAGGGAAAATGGACAGAAAACACCAAGGGCACCCCACAGAGGGGCATAAATCAGATTTCTGTGAGCAGAAGCCATGAGGCGTCAAAGGTCAAGCTAACGAGATGAGCAGACAGCAGTTCAGACCAAAAGACAGGAGGGGTGAACCTGCTGGAGAAGAAAGGATCTAGCTCTTGCAGAGAGAAGCAAGAGTAGAAATGCAATGGGGAAATCTCCATCATGCCGTTCCATTTTCTACCATCAAAACTGTCAGTCAGGTGCCAGCTCCAAGGGCTGCTAGGAAGCTCTCCTGGGTCTCTAACAGAACAGCTCCATCTTATGCACCCCAATCACCTCTGCTCTCGTTTTGGAGAGCATCAGTTCTCCTTCTGTTACAACAACACTCACCACTCCTCTACACTGAGCTCCACAAAGGCTAGACCCACTTCTGGAGTCATCTGTGTGTCTACAAAGTCCTGGGCACTGGGCGTGACACAGAGGAGGTGCTCAACATGAGGTGAATGTTGAAAATGGCATTTTTACTCTTGGATAGTGGCTGAAGGTCTTCTTTTTAAAGAGCAGCCTAGGCTGAAAAGGCCAAGGCACTGACCTGTCTGAATGGCGGCCCAGAGCCCGTGGGCAGTCCTATCTTTCCACATATGAGTTGCGCTTTCCCCACCTTTCAAAGTCTTGGCACAGCCTCATTTAATCCTCCCATGCCTGGGTGGGGGAGGACTGAAATCCTCCCCAACAAGGCATGGATGTGAGGTCTTCGTCCAGAGGACGAGGATCCAGGGTGTGGTTTGCTTTTTTGTTTTGGTTTTTTCACCTCACTCATGGTCATCTCAAAACCTGTGGGCAGCTGCCCTATGCCACCGGGGCTTGGATGATACATTGTTCACAGTCTGGAACAGCCCCTAATGTGTCCAGGCCTGTGGGTACAGGGAAAGGAAAGACAAAGTCACTTGCTTCTGCACACAGGCATTTTGTATCTCCCCAACTAGGTTCTCAAGGGCAGGAACTGGGCCCTACACTTCATTTGTTTCTCCCAAAGCACAGCATACACCAAGTGCCTGGATTATCTAGCAGTCGAGTATGCTGGGGAACCACACTGTTCTGACTGCGTGGAGGGAGGCGACAGGGAGATGAAGTCAGCAAAAGGACCCAGGGGTGGCTGGAGCCCCTAAATGTAGGCGTCCGGAGACAGAGGCCGAAAGGAGTTGCATTCTCAGGGCTGAGGATGCAGTGGCTGCCCCTCAAAGCCTCCCCTGTCCCCACTCTGCCCCACCTGGGGCGCGCCCAGAGGGTTTGTTTATATTCACCAGTAAGTGGGCCAGCCACTTTCCCCAGCCTCACCACCCTCACCCTCCTCCCTTGAATAACTGAATTTCCTTCACACCCTGAGCAGGCCCGACCTACCCGACCTACCTGCTACCCACTGTACCCACTCGTCACTCACAGCCTCCTGCATTTCCTGTCTCCAACCCAGTCAAAGGAAAACCCCAAATTTACTGTTATTGTTTACCAACCCAACTACCTGCTCACCCCAAGGCACAGAGACCCTCCCTGAAGCTCAGGGCAGGAACATGGACCAGGCCTAGGCCACTGACTCAACTCCAAGCCTGGGGCTCCCTGTGCCCCCACCGCTGAGCAGCTCACTGAGGGGTGGGACCCTCCTGGTGATAAAGGCCACCTGGCAGCTGGCATTTTAGGAGGCATTTAAATCCACCATCTAGGCTGGGCACAGTGGCTCATGCCTGTAAGCCCAGCACTTTGGGAGGCCGAGGCAGGTAGATCACCTGAGGTCAGGAGTTCGAGACCAGCCTGGCCAACATGGTGAAACCCCATCTCTACTAAAATACAAAATTAGCTGGGCGTGGTGGTACGCACCTGTAATCCCAGCTACTCAGGAGGCTGAGGCAGGGGAATTGCTTGAACCTGGGAGGCGGAGGTTGCAGTGAGCCAAGATCACACAACTGCACTCCAGCATGGGTGACAGAGTAAGACTCTGTCTCAAATAAATCAATCAGTCCACCATCCCACTGAATTCCTTAAAACAGCCACGGGCCTAGGACTATCACCCTCCTTCCACAGCAAAGAAAACTAGACCTTCCTCAGTGGAGCGGAATCCAGCCTCATATCTCCTCTCCTCCCCGCCCCCTCTCTACTCCCTTACCAAGAAGACATCCACGTGCTTTGTTAAAAGAAGCTCTAAACTTGGAAACAGGAGATCCAGGTCAGAATCCCTGACTAGCTGTGTGACGCTGAGCGAGTCCCTTTACTCCTCTGAGCTAGAGTTTCTTATAAGCTGGAGACGAGACTGACTACCTCAGAGGGTTCTGATGATGAAGAGATGGAGGGGAAGAGCCCAGCATCGGTGCCTGAGGGGCCCAGGAGTGTCTGTAGGTCTTTACATCTCACACCACTTAAGGGTGTTCAAGAAGCACACCTGCTCCTGAACTCATGCAAGTCAGCATCTGTCCTTAGGGACAAAAGTTTCCATTGCCATCCCACCCAGGCATTTAGCAGAGGTGTTAAGTTCTCCCTAGAAACAGGGACTCGCAGGGCCATGCCAGCATGGAAGGTCAAGGGCATGGGCATGGGGGGTGGAAAGGTGTGGTGAGACCCCACTAACCACGCCAGACCCCTCCTGGCCCTTTGCCCCAGCCATTTTCCCTGAAAGCCAACCCCAGGCTGAATCCTTGCTGACCACAGAAGCATCCTCCTGAACTGGGCTGAGTCAGGGAAGGAAGCAAAACACAAGGGCCAACATTGGGCACAAGCACAAGAAGGCTGTGAGATGGGCTTCTGTGGCAGAATCTTGGCCCCCAGTGATGCCCACGTCTTGGTCCCAGACTGTGGCTATGTTCCCTTACATGGCAAAGGGGACTCTGCAGATGGGATTGCAGTTAAGAGCCCTGCAATGGGGAGATCATCCTAGATTATCTGGGTGGGCTCAATCTTATCACACCAGCTGGGTCAGAGATGTGATCACAGAAGGATCAGAAAAATGCAAGGTTGCAGTTGAAGATTGAGAAAGGGGTCCATGACCCAAGGAATGCAGGAAGCCTCCAGAATTGGAAAAGGCAAGGAAACAGACTCCAAAGAGGAATGCAACCCTGCTAAGACCTGGACTCCAGCCAGCCTAGTAAGACCCTATCACGTTCCTGACCTACAGAACAGGAACATCATAAATTTGTGTTGTTTTAAGCCATAAAATTAATATGGCAGAAGTTTTGTTAACAGGAAACTAATGCAGTTTCTAAAGATAGCAGAACTCTGACAACTTCCTCTCCTTCTCTCCCTCACTCCCTCCTACCACCCCTCATTCCTCCTTCTCGGGTTATTGCTTCTAACACCTTCATAAGTGCAGACAAAATAAATGGATTTCTCTGAAAGCAAACCCCCATGCTGCTTTGTTTTGAGCTGTGATTTTAGAGTGATGAGTAGTGTCTCAAGGCAAGAATCAAATTCAGCAACCATTGTCATGAAGGGGAGGTCCAGGGCCTGATGTTCCCATGAGCTGACAGTGGAGACATGGTCCCTCTGGCAGCAGAGGGGACAAGCAGGTCTCTCCTCCAGCGGGAAGGGGGATCTGATTGCCAATCCCACCACGCAGCTGCAGCACATTATCCCGCCTTCTCAGTCACTTTCCTCACACATAAAACAGCAATCAGCAGCCACCCTATACTGTCTCTCGCTGGCAGCTCTGAGGGTCACGTAAGAAAATGCGGGTGACACAGTGAAGGATATGCTGTTTTCCCATCTGACCCGGAGGGAGTGCAATGGGGCAGGTAGCCCAGTTTCCACTTTAGGCTCTGCTGTAGGTCAGGTTATCACGTGGCCCCAGCTCTGGGCTTCAGTCTTCTCATCTGTGCACTGAGAATGTGCCACAGGAATCCTGTGCTCTCTTCTAGCTCCGAGGTAGAGCATTTGGTTTCTACCTGACCCCTATCACCGCCTCCTGGAGAGTGCCGGTATTACACTAACCTGCTCCCCTGGTATCTTTTCCAGGATTTCAACAAAATTCACCAGCACCCCGTCTTCCCTGGACCCTATACCAGTCGGCTTTCACAAGCTAAAGGTGCCAGCACCTGGTGGTGGCTATGTAGGTCAACGAATCATATGCCAAAAAGAGCTTGGCTCCTGACTCTGCATTTGGCAAAAGATGATGGGCTTGCACCCTCCCTGTCCTGCTTTGAGGATGCCCTACACACATCCTGCCCAGGTCCTCACCAATGAGGTTCTGGCTCCTGCTCGCCCAGGGGGCCCTCTGCTCCTCTCCCAGGACCCCAACCCACACCCCACCACCCAACAAAACCCCTCTGCACACAGAGGCATTGGGGGCTAGCGCCTGAGCCCCAGGAAGAAAGAGAAAGAAAAACTCTCAACTATTAAATCTGTTTAGTAAAGACAATTTCGCTCATACAAAACAACAGTTTACAACAATCGAGTGCTGGACACACCATCTGAGACAAGGGAGGCGCTGCAGGCACCCAGCACCTTCCCCGGTGCACAAAGACGACCCTGGGTGCCCCTCCACCACCTGCCCCTGAGGGAGAGGAAAGGTGAAGTATTCCTGCCACCTCTCCCTCCAAGGGAAGGGGGAGTGGGGGGCCATGGCACAGAGAGCCTACCCCAGCTGCTCCTCATCTGTGCTGGGGGAGGCCCCTCCCTTCACCGGCCCCGAAGCTGAGTTGTTTGGGGTGATAGCAAATGGCTGATGGGCAAGGGGGCAAAGTCGGGACATCTTTGGTGCAAAGACTCCCCCTGACCCACCAGGCCACACAATGGAAATCTGAGGGAAGACCTCAAAAATGGCCCTGCCTTTGCCCACAAGGGGTAGCTGGCTGATGCCCCAGAACCCAGGAGAAACACAGGAAATGCAAAAGCTTTGTCAACAGAAGCTGCCCAGGCTCACCCACATGAGCTGGGCGGCGGCCCATGGAGAAATGGCTAAAAATTTAAGGAAAATAAACAAAAATGGGTTAATAATGGCAAGAAGGGGAAGTAGAGAGGTCATTCAGTAGATAAGTGCCTCAGAGGACCTAGGACCAGCACTAAGCAGGGGGAAGGGGGTCCTGGGGCTGGGGATCCAGTCTTCCTGATCGCTGTGCCAGTGCCTGGTCACTCCTCTCTGCCTCCCGCAACCCAGCGAACAGAGACAGGCCACAGAGGGCCTGGTTCAGAATCTGGATGGGCTTCCCAGGCACTTTGGCAGGCTCAGTATGGGCAGGACAGACCCCAAGAAGGGAGAAGGTTCCTAAGCCCCAGCAGGGCCATCTCCCTCTGCAGCCCTGCCTGCCCCTGGCCCCTCAAATACACGATCCCAGGCACAGATCTGCGCACTCGTACACACGTGTGCACACACACACACACACACTCACTCCTTTTTGTCTGGCACACTGGAGATGTCTGAGGGCTCCGAGAGAGGAGGTGCATGGCATCCTCCTCCAAGGTGGCCTTGAGCTCCCAGAACGCCTGAGCCAGCGGGGACGACCCCAGGCTGTTGTGGAGAAACAGGGAGGGCAGATGGGACAACACAGGGACAATCCCTATGACAGTTTCCACAAATACCCTCTAACAAACCACAAGCCTTTGCAGTATCCAGAGAGGAAGGCGTCTGGTGGAGAGGAGGAGTGGGACAAGGACAACAAAAGAGGTTTCATAAAAACTCTAAGTCAAATTACTGATAAAATTGCAAAATGAGCACAGGTTCAAGAGCACCTTGCTCACTTCTCTCCATAGCCTCCCAACCTCCCAACCTCTCCCACTCTGGGGTGGCCAGAACCAAGGCAGAATTCAGCCATTGACGCAGTTCCAGGCTCCATGCAGCTGAGAAGGAGAGGAGGCGGATGTGGACAGTTCTGTGTCTCTTCGTTTAAAAAATATATTCCTGTAGAGAGTTATTGCTTGTCCTCCCGCGGGCAGGAGGGCGTGGTGGCTCAGTGGGCCAAGGCCGCAGCCTCCAGGGCCCGAGCTTTCTTCCGCCTCTTCAGCAGCAGAGGGTTGGATGCATCTTCAATCTTTTTTATCTTGATCTGCTCGTAGTCAACGCGCATTGTGGCCAAGGCACTGGTCATCTCCTCCTGGGGGCACAGCAGCACCAGGAAGGGTACAGAGAGAGCCAGAAGACAGGAAGGAGAGACAGCAGAAGAGAGATGTAAGAGCAGAAGAGAGACGTGAGAGACAGAGACAACAAGAGCAGGGTGAGGGCGGCGGGGGTGGGAGCAGAGAGAGAAGACGGGCTGCTTAGCGGTCCATGCTAACAACGGCAGCCTCATCCCAGCGCTGAGCAGCAGAGAGCTTGGCTACAGCACTGCTGCTGTTCCCTGAGAGCCCCCACTGACCTCGCAGGAAAGGAGGAAGAGCCCTGGGCCAGGAGTCAGGAAACCTGGGTCCGGTCTGCCCCAACCAGTCACCAGCTGCGTGACCTTGAGCAGAATGTCCATCCCCCCGCCCCGGGGCCTCAGTTTCTCTTCTGCAAAATGAGAACATTATACCAGATGGTCTTTAAGGTCCCGTTAGAGACCCAGGGAGTAAAGGGATTCTAAGAAACAGTCCTGAGTTTGGACAGGAACACAGAATTCTCTGCTCACAACCCAGTCAGCCAAGTGGCCTGGTTGCTGTTCTTGTAATGAAGACACCCCTGGGATGAAAGAGGCAGAATCAAGCTCTCCCCTACCAGCACCATGCCTCACACCTGGGCAATCCCCGCAAGCCGCCCACCCCACCCGGAGCCCCTCTTGCCCAGTGGTGCCCCTCACCTTGACATCCTCCCACCGCTCCTTGTCCTCCTTCAGGACCCGGCTGGTGTGCAGTGGGGTTTGAGGGACCTTCGTCGATTGCTGAGAAGACAGAAAAGGGGTCCGAGTGAAAGCCTGGGGTGGGCAGGGTCCTAAGACTCTGTCCTGTGGAATAGTCCCGTGGGACCCAAGGTTCCCCAGCCTGCCGAGCTTACCATGATCCAGGGGTGGTTCATAAACTCGGTGATGGTCATTCTCTGGGTGGGCTCTGTTTTCAGCAGGTTCCGAATGAGCATCTTCACTGTGGGACGGGGCAGGGGGCAGTGACAGCTCAGGGGCCACTCTCGCTGGCCTGCTCCTTTCCCCAGTTTTTATGGGGAAACCAGATTCAAAGAGGGGTTGCATGGAGGCAGGCTGCCTGAACAACTAGCCCCAAGGACCATGACGGCTCTACCACTTGATAGGCCCTGCACAGCCCCACAGCCTTGGCCCTGCCACTGGCCCTCCACACAGGCAAAATGAGGCAAGACGCACCCCGCAGGCGTGGGCTCAGGTGTTAACCCACAGTTACACCAGGTACATGAGATGGAGGCCCATACGTGTGTCTGTGTGTACACACACACACATACACACACACAGAGGCTCTTCCCCTTGTCCTGAAAGCCTGGGTTCTTACCTTCCTCTGATACTTCTGACCATTCTGGGTTGGGAAATTCATACTGGCCCATTCGGATGCGAGTCTTCATGCCCGGAGAGATGGCAAGGCCGTGGTTGGAGTAGAAGGGGGGATACCCACACAGCCTGCATCAACAGGAGGAAGGAAGTGGGAGACACAACAGCTGTCACTTAGGGGCTCTGCACCAGGACCAGGATGAGAAACAGGCTCTTCTCCTTGTAAAGGTCACAGAGAAATCAGGGCTCATTGACACAGGCACAACATACGAAGCCAAGGACGGGGCCCGGGAATCCAGCATAGCAAGTATCTAAGGCATACACTTTCCAGTCCATGAGCTGGTTTACACCCGCCACTTAGCTATAGGAACTGAGAGAAGGGGCACGCAGGGGACCTCCCCTGTAGAAAGAGGAATGCTAACGTCTGCCTCTTCCTCTTGTCCTGGAGAAGTACTGGCCGCCCTGACTCCCTGCCCCACCCAGCCCCCTCCCCAGCACACTCACAGGATGTACATGATGACACCCAGGGACCACATGTCACAGGACTTGTCATACTTCTCTGGACCCAGCACTTCTGGAGCTGCAAACCAAAGGTCAACATGGGTAGGCCAGCCCTCAGAATCCTGTGATCCACTCAGTTTCTCTGCGAAAGATGCTCCCCATCCCAACCTTTCAGCCTATCATGAGGTGGCAGCAGCTGGGGTGCAGAAGGAAGAGCCGAAGCCCAGCCCAGGGACTGGAACAGAACACCCTCCTCCACAAGAAACTCTGGAACTGGGATCTTAAGATTTTAAAGATCCTGAACTGCATGAGACTTTCAGACCTATGCCGTCCATTTAATTTCACAGATGCTCTGAACACGCTTTGAAAGCTTTTTCCATGCCAATCAGCTGAGGCTCCAGAACAAGACCTGGGTCCAGATTCCACTGAGAATCTGATGGAAACCATGGCTCTTCTCAGAAAGATCCCGGCAGATCCTTTCCTACAATTCCTCCACTGTAGCTTCGCTCTGACAAGCCCTACTTCTCAGCAGGTCCCAGCAGAACCCGCACCAGAAGGGACCACACAGACACAACTCTCCTAGGATTTGCGGCGCCCCCCGACAGTCAAGAGGAGGGGCTAAGAAAAGTTCTGAGAAAAGACTAGGTCCCTGGGCCCCTTGGGGACTTACCCACATAGTATGGTGTATAACAAGGAGTGGTCAAAGAGTTGTGGCTGGTGGTTTCCTTGGCAAAGCCAAAGTCAGTGAGTTTCAGGATGGCGTTGGGCCTTTTCGAGGTGTATAAGAGATTCTCAGGCTACAGAAAGAGAGACAGAAAAATAGCAACCCTGCTGGACCTGGGAGGGGCTATCAGAAACAAAAGCGTGCTGGTTCCTTCCTTCCTCTGCTCATCCAGCAACCATTTGCCTATCCCGGGCACTGCCCACCACAAGGAGTGGCAGCTCTCTATGGGTGTCTGCCCAGCCCACGCACTGCCCATCCCAAGGAGTGGCAGCTCTCTATGGGCAAGTGCCTGCCTCTGCAGGGTTTCCAGAGTGCCTGGAGATAAGAGAGTGACACACAGAACCCACAGTAAACACCACAGGGACAGAGAAACCAACAGTGTGACTGGGGGGTTCTGCCTGAGGAGAACCACAGGGCTGAGTGGGGTCAGAGAATGCTTCACTACTGGGTTTATGAGTTTACCCATGGGCAGAGAGGGCAAGGCCCTACAGGGCAGAGAATGGCATGCTCAGGAACCAGGCAGCAAGGACGCCGGGTGGCCTGGCAACCATCCCTGGAGTGGCCACGGCCACTCTGTTGCCCCCACAGCACTCGGGCTCAGGGATGTGAACAGTTGGCACCTTGACATCCCGATGGGCAATGTTGATTGAGTGCAGATACTGGATGGCCTCACCGATGCTCTTCATGATTTCGGATGCCTCTGTAGAAGGGAGGGAAGAGAGAGTGGGAAAGAAAGTCACAAGGACATGTCATTAGGCTTGAAAATCCAGTGCACCAGTCCCACCTCTGTGTAGCCTGAGGCTCCCCAAGCCACCACCCACCCCAGAAACAAAGCCACCAGGAGCTGCCCTGGTCAGCTGAGGCAGCCCTTGCAGTGTGCTGGAGGGGACAGCAGCCTCAACACCCTTCCCCTAGAGCAGGCACTGCAGAGGCCTCCTTCACACCCCCACTGCCCTGCCTGCCTGCACCTGTTCCCACAACAGACCCTTTCTACCTCTTTCTGTGAACGCCTGGTCTCCTCGGTCCTGGATTCGGCTAAAGAGTTCTCCACCGTCCAAACTGAAATGAAGCCACAGTGAGATCGGAGAACACAACAGCCCGCCGCCACTCTCTACTGACCCCCGAAAAAGCAAGGGTTTACATTCCAGGCTTCAGGCCCATCCCTGGGCTGTCCTCAGAGGGCAAGGTGCCTGAGTGAGGAGAGGGGACAGGCTGGGCCGGACCCGAACAGTGGCTGCTTACCATTCCATGACAATCAGCAGGCACTTCCTCCCTGCATACAGATTCTCGTACACATCCACGATCCGTACAATGTGCGGGCACTGGGAGGCCCGCCAGTGCAGCTCCACCTCCCTGCGGGCCTTGGGGCAGTCCTGAAGCATCTGCAGGCCAAACAGCTTCCTGAGTGCGCTATCACATGGCCCTGCTCTAAGCCCCCAGTCCACTTGCCCTGACATTGCCACCGACACACCACAAACCCCCTACTCCTGCTGGCCTTCCCTACCAGCCCCCCTGGCACATTTCCTGAGGCCTCTGCATTTCCTTATCTGCTCTATATGAAATCTCACGATGACTCTTTTGGGGCCTTGACAGCTACACTGAGATCAGCCCTCGGGCCATTCAGTCCAGCTTAGGCCTGTCTCCAGCTTAGGCCATGAAGTCTACTCTAGAAGGCAAGCAGCACTCAGGTACTGGGAAGTAGGGGGTGAAGGGGCTTCAGGAAGAAAGGCCGACTAAGAAAAACCAATACAGTGTGGGAAAGGCGGCTAGAGAGAAGAGAGACTCCAGAGTCCATAGGAAAAGGCACCTCCTCAATAACTCAGACCCAGCACAACAAATCCAGAGTAATGTTCTCTCTACCTCTGTGGCTGACTTCAACCAGGCAACAGATGGCCTTCGAAGTCAGCTAGATGCCGATTTGAATCCAGTTATTACTAGATTTCCAAGCTTGAGCAAGTTACTTAACTCACTGAACCTCGTTGATACCCCTTCTCCCTGGACCAGTTGGCTGGGGGTATTAAAGAAGGCTGGCTTCTCACCAGCCTCAGGGGTTCAATCTTGACTTGTCTAAGCCAGTCTGATTAATTCCAGTCCCTTTGCTAGTGACTGGCTTGGGAACGAGCCTACAACCCAACTGGCCAAGAATCTAGTAAGAAATCTGCTAAGAGGCTTCTTAAAGGGAGCACAAGAAACCTACATCTCTCTCCTGTATATGGCACCTGGGACCATGACAATCACATCATTACCAGTAAGGGGGGCCTAAGAGGATAAACCAATGCACCAAGGAAGGCAACCAGGAGAGATGGCAACTACCTGGATCCTTGCTGACATCACCAGGGATCCCTCAGGACTTATTTTTGACAAGATAATAAACTCTTCTTATTGTTTAAGCTGCTTTTCGTGAAATTTTTTATTGCCTGGAGCCAAAATCATCCTGATCTACCCTTCCTTTGTAAAGTGGGGATGGATAATGGCTTCTGTTTCACATATTTGTTGTGAGGATTAAGTGAAATATTTCCACAAAGCACCTCACAGAGTGTCTGACATATATGCTCACTAATAGCTGTCATTTTTATCACCAACTGTCTGCTAAGTGCAAGCACAGGTGCCAAAATAATTAAGATAACGACACTCACAGACTTAGCATCTTCATGGGAAGTCAAGATGAGCCCTATATAGTCTACACTCCAACTGCTTTGGACATTCAGAGGACTGGGGTGTCTAAGAGACAGGCTAGGAAGGAAATGGACAGGCAGAGGGAAGGCATGGAGGCAGAGGGGAATGTGGCAAGCAGGTGCTGACTGACTGAGATGGACTGGAGCTGGGGTGATACAGCAGGGAGGCCTAAGAACCTGCTAGAAAGTATCTGAAGCTTGCAAATAAGATCAGATGGCCACGATGGAGCCAGCTTGCAGGGGGCAGGGAAGGGCAAATAAGCATTTCCAACAAGAAAGCTGGCATACATTCATGCTATGGCCCATGGTATGTTGGGTTTTTCCTAACTGTACATTTGCCATTTTACAGGATGAGGAAGCTGAGGCTCAGGGAAGTAGCATGCCAAGTTTCTGAGAAAAGGCAGAGCCAAGGTTGGAATCCAGGCCTGGTAGATTCCAAAGACCAAGGCTTTCCACCACAACACCCAGTTTTTAGAGGAGGCTGGAAGCCAAGATTTCTCTGACTGACTTTGCAGAGGCAATTCCCCAAACAGGTGTCTAGAAGGAATCAATGACTAGATACCATGGAGTAACAGGTGGCTGGAGCCAATAGTTGCAGGAGGCAAGGTTCCCATGAGGTCACACTGCCACCTTGTGGCCATATGAGGACACGGCATGGGTCTTGAGTTCTGCCACCTTCAACTTCCTTCGGGTTTTTTTGTTGTTTGTTTTTGGGACCAGGTCTTGCTCTGTTGCCCAGGCTGGAGTGCAATGACACAATCTTGGCTCACTGCAACCTCCACTTCCCAGGTTCAAATGATACTCCCACCTCAGCCTCCTGAGTAGCTGGGATTACAGGTGTGAGCCACCAGGTCTGGCTAATTTTTTGGTGTTTTTAGTAGAGATGGGGTTTCGCCATGTTGGCCAGGCTGGTCTCGAACTCCTGATCTCAAGTGATAACCTACCTTGGCCTCCCAAAGTGCTGGGATTACAGGTGTGAGCCACCACACCCAGCCTTCGACTTCATTCATTTGGATGTACCAGGAAAAAAGTTTACTTTCCCATGCTCTAAGGGGAGCAAGAGAAGGCAACGGCCAGTTTCCTCTGTATAAAATTCAATCCAACAAGCATTTACTGAGCTCCTACTATGAGCCATGCATTGCACTGAATGTCAAAACCAAATAGAGCAGTCCTGATCTGGAAAAGCCTAGGCTAATGGGGGCAGAAGAAGATATGAGGGGAGACACAGAAAATCCTTAAAATCCAGTGAGATTATATGCTGTAAGAGTGCTAAATTCAAAGGGTTCAGGAGGAACAAGGTTTCCAGAGCAGCCACGCAGAAAGAACCTCGATCGCCCCCTACAGGCACACAAGAACTGGAGCCCAGAGGAGAATTCAAGTTGTCAGATCTACTCAGAAGCAATGCATGGTTGTAGAGCTACAATCAGGGAAGACTTGGCCCAGTCTGAAATTTGTCAGTTTCTTCTTGCACAGCCTCACAGAGAGGTCTGCCTTTCAGAGCCTGTGCCACATGCATTTAGGAGCGACAATACCTGCCTAGCCTCCCCTTCATAGAAACATTATGAGCATCTAATGAAATAATACCTCTAAAAGTGCTTTATTGTCAGAAAGGCATTCATCACTGTTAACCAGTACCATTAATGCCACAGAACAGGGGGGTCCCTCCGTCACCAGTGAGTAGAGCCTGGAGCATGTAGATGTAACCAATACAAGTTACCAGCAAGACTGTAGGCTGAGTTTCTGTCTTCAGTGCAGTGACCACCACCAGGACGTCCGCCAACCAGAGCTGTGCTAAGTGAGGATGCACCAAGGTCCAAATCCAAATGCATGCTCCTTGGCACCCCCTGAATTCCAAGCACCCACTGCAACCTCCACACTTTCTGCCCTAGACATGTTAAGAGTGCATGGTACAAGGCAAAGGAGAGTTTGCGCAAGAAGGGCTGGGTTCACATCGCACTTCCAGACTTGCACAAACTCTCCACCCATTAGAGGAGGTGGGTGTAGCACAGTGAACCTGGGTTTTGCAATTACAGGCATTTTGAATCCCAGTTCTGCACTTCCTAGCTTGTGTCAGGCAAGCCCACCTATCTTTCTGAAAAGGGTTTCCTCATCGGTAAAATTAGATTCAACTTCGTGAAATAATATCCTTGAAGGTGCTTCTGAAACTCTATATAGGGTAGTTTTCACTTTTAAAAAATTTACCCTTTTGCATATTTATGCCTTATCTGCCCAATCTAACTGAGTTTCTAATGGGCAAGATCTAATCTGATTTCTGTTTACTCCCTCCCCTCTTCCTTCCCTCACCTAGTGGTTAGGAATTTCTGAGCCAATACTGCCTCATTCTGTTGCTTCTTCTCCCTACTAAACTCTCTCCCCCAGTGACTGAGTGAGGGTGAGCTGTCCTTTCCGTCCTGAATTGGAAAAGGTAGTATTTTTAATTTCTTAGAGAAACATAGCAAGAATTTCCCATGAAGACTGGTCATTGCACATCCTGCATTTGTATTCCAGAACTTAAATTAAATTTAAAAAAAAAAAAAGGACTGGTCATTGACATTCATCCAGGCACATGTTTATCAGAAATCCCTGATTGGATAGGAAAATCAGCCCAAGCAATGAAAGACCTTCAAATGGGTGAGGCAGGCTGGCTGACGTCATGGGCGCACAGCCCTGAAGTGCCAAAGTGGCTTTGTGGACAAGCGTGGAGCGCAGAAAGCCTGGAGAGAGGAAACCAAGAATGTGCTAATCTGGAGTACAGGGCTAAGTAAAGAACAGCAGGGGAGGTGGCCTGCGCTCCAAGCCAGAGAAGAGACAGGGAAGGAAAGCAGGACTCCCAGGGCACTGCCAGAGGCCACCAGCAGAGTGAGGCGGTGGGCCCACCCAGAAGCCAAGGCCCCCGCTCCTTGGGCATGGCCATGGCCATGGGCAGTGGAGGCCAACAGGCCCTGGACCACAGCTCTGAAGACTGGAGACTAGAAGAAGGAAGGGTCTTCCCACTAAAAGACCACAGATCGTTAGTCAAGGAATGCCTGGAGGAATGGTGAAATATTTTAAGCCCGAACTAAGTCCCAGTCCAACATTGTGACTCACCTCAGCCCCACACAGTTTGTGCCTGAAATGCTCTTACACGTAGAAAAGGTTAATGATTGCATGTGCTCAGCTGCAACGCAACAGGCAAGGCCCCCTGCCAACTGTGGCAGGGGCAGGGGGTCAAGCCACAGAGCCCATTGCCTGGGGAGGAAGCTCTAGGACAGTGGCAGTGAGGGAGCTGCGGGAGCTGCCTAAATACAGTCCTATGCCTCTCTGTCTCTGCCAGAACCTGAGGGGAAGAAGGACAGGACCCCTCCCCCTATTCAGGGTGTGCATGTTTCCCCTCATCTCCTCCTGCGAGTCTGCCATTGTGGAGCCACGTGGAAAGACTCAGGAGTGGTCGGCATTAGAAGCCTGGCTGAACCAGAGGACAGGAAAGCAGCCGGCACCCAGGGCCTGACGTGCCACTTGCCAGCAAGGTGGATATGAGGACAAGACTGGGAAGGAGGAGGCCCCAGGCCCTCAGGAGGACCCCCTTCACAAGCGCCACTGCTCACTAGCTATGTGAACTTGGGAAAGTTTCCAACCCCTTTGTGCCTTGGTTCCCTTATCCATTAATAGGACAGTAACACCCCCTACTTCATGGGGTTGCTATATGAGATGAGTTAATAGATGTGCATGATGTAAATAACTAAGAATAATGATTGGCATAATAAGTACTGCATCCGTGTTTGCTATTATTATTCTGCTCCCCACTCCCCATGTGTTGGAGTTCCACTGGGGTGGGCAACTCGGATTCCATTACACCCATTTCAATGAAAGTGTTATTAATAGCTCTGGGCACTGGACAGAGGGGGGGACCCCAGGATACGGGGAAGAAAGCAGGCTGTGGCATCCCAGCCCTATGCGCTCCCTCACTACACCACCAAAGCTGGGCAGCTGGGGGCGGGGGTGCACATGTAATGAGAGAAGGAAGACATCCCTCCCCAAGACAGACTCTGATTCAGCACCAAGAGCGATGCAAAAGGCTCATTCTGGCACCAAGTGTGTTGTGGGTGTGTGGTGCGGTATGTGGTGCGTGTTGTCAAACAAGACCTCCTCTTCACTCCCAGGAGGCAGCTGGGGGTCAGGGGGAAAGCCACGTGTGTCACACACTAACCCACCGTGCCTCCAGGCCAGGGCCACCCTCTCTGCCTCCTGGACCACCAGTGCCTCTGCTGCACCACATGGAGGATGGCTGGCCCAGGTGCTCTGTGGGGTGTAAAGGAAAGAGGACTCGGGAGGGCAGCTGCTGCAGGTGAGCCTCGACAACCTCTTAGCAAGGTGCTGGAGCAGCCTGCAGGCCGAGGGGCGCTGGCAGTGCTCTGTGCTAAGTGGCTACTAGTTCTGTTGGCCCTTGAACAACCTGGGTTTGAACTGTGTGGATCCATTTACACAGGGATTTTCTTCTGCCAGCCCTGCAACAGCAAGACCAACCCTTCCGCTTCCTCCTCCTCTTCCTCAGCCTACTCAATGTGATTTTCTTAATGATGTGTATTTTCTTTAGCTTATTTTATTCTAAGAATAAAGAGAAAATACCCATAACAAACAAAATGTGTTAATCAACTATGTAATCAGTAAGGCTTCGTGTCAACAGTAGGCTACTTTTTAATAGTAGTTCTGGGGGAATCAAAAGTTTTGTTTGTTTGTTTTGTTTTGTTTTTTTGAGACCGAGTCTTGCTCTGTCACCCAGGCTGGAGGGCAGTGGTGCAATCTCAGCTCACTGCAAGCTCCACCTCCTGGGTTGGCGCCATTCTCCTGCCTCAGCCTCCCAAGTAGCTGAGACCACAGGTGCCTGCCACCAAGCCCAGTTAATTTTTTGTATTTTTAGTAGAGATGGGATTTCACCGTGTTAGCCAGGATGGTCTCAATCTCCTGACCTCATGATCCACCCGCCTCAGCCTCCCAAAGTGCTGGGATTACAGGCATGAGCCACTGCGCCCAGCCTTTTACTTTTTTCTTTCTTTTTTTTTTTTTTTTTGAGACGGAGTTTCACTCTCGTTACCTAGGCAAGAGTGCAATGGTGCGATCTCAGCTCACCGCAACTTCCGCCTCCCGGGTTCAAGTGATTCTCCTGCCTCAGCCTCCCGAGTAGCTGGGATTACAGGCATGTGCCACCATGCTCGGCTAATTTTGTATTTTTAGTAGAGATGGGGTTTCTCCATGTTGGTCAGGCTGGTCTCAAACTTCAGTCTCAGGTGATCCACCCACCTCGGCCTCCCAAAGTAGGAATCAAAAGTTTTCTGTGAATTGTTGACTGCTGAGGGGTCAGTGGCCCTAACCCTTGCATTGCTCACGGGTCAACTATCCTGACACACGTGGTGCCAGAACCAGCCTTTTGTACACTGAAGTACCTTGAACTGCACTTCGAATGGGCATCTCTCCCACTTCACCCCTCCCTGGGAGGAAACATCCTATTTTATAAATGAGAAAACTCACTGAGTCATTAATTCATGACCTTTTGGACAGTTGTCCCTGGCAGGGTTGGAATTTTAATCGTGCTCTGGCTGCTCCTACAGCCTCCTTTCCACCACCCCACAGTAAGGCAAAGAGTTCAAAATCTGCCCAAGACTGCCCGCAACAGCAACAGCCAGAAATGGAGGTTGAAAATGCCTTAAAGTGCAAACCCTTTGATGTTAAAATTCTACCTTTAGAATTTCATCCTCAGGTATTAATCATAGATGTATCTTTAAGAAAATATACATTTCAAGAGTTATTTACCTTTACTAGAAATAGCTAACAAATGTATTAGTCTACTTTGTGTTGCTATTAAGAAATACCTGAGACTGGGTAATTTATAAAGAAAAGATGTAACTGGCTTACAGTTCTGCAGCTGGTACAAGCATGGCACTAGCATCTGCTTTTGGTGAGGCCTCAGGAAGCTTACAATCATGGTGGAAGATGAAGGGGGAGCAGGGGTGTCACATGGCAAGAGCACGAGCAACAGGGGTGGGGTGCCACATACTTTTAAACAACCAGATCTCCTAAGAACTCACTATCTTGAGAATAGCACCAAGCCATTCATGCGGGATCTACCCCCTGGGCCCAAACACCTCCCACCAGGCCCCACCTCCCACACTGGGGATTACACTTCAACATGAGATTTGGAAGAAACAAACAGCCAAACTACATCACAAACTTAAGGCCCAGAGATAAATAATAGAGGTTGTTTTATTTAAAAGTGAGTTTAGCTACACAATCTACAGTCACTAAAATGGTGTTTCAGATGAATATTAAATGGGGAAATGTGGATTTCTGAGTGTCTACTAGATTCTAAGGTATCATCACTGTCATTGTCTAGAATACTACCCTATTTTTTCTTTTGCAACCCAAATCCCAATGTGTACTTTCTTTACATTTCATTATCAGAATGTGTCTGATGGTAAGTGAAAATTACGAACCCTTATGTACAGCATAAACTCGGTGCTATATGGATATTTATTTGGATCTGTATATAAAAACAATACAAGCATAGGTGCTGGGCACGGTGGCTCACGTCTATAATCCCAGCAGTTTGGAAGGCCAAGGCAGGCAGATTACTTGAAGTCAGAAGTTCATGTCCAGCCTGGCCAACACGCTGAAACCCTATCTCTATCAAAAAATACAAAAAAATTACCCAGGCATGGTGGCACGCACCTGTATGTAATCCCAGCTACTTGGGAGGCTGAGGCGGGAAAATCACTTGAACCCAGGAAGCGGAGGTTGTAGTGAGCCTGCACTCCATCGTGGGCAACAGAGCGAGACTCTGTCTCAAAAAACAACAACAACAACAAAAAACAAAACAGTAAAGGCATTAAGACTCAATGACTTGTTAAAAGTAATGATCTCTGAAAGACAGAATCACAGATTTAATTTCCTTTATTATGTCTTTATTTTCTAGGTTATTTACAATTAGTATATGTTACTTTTTAAAGAGACGAAGCTTAGCTCTCTGAATTTTAGTCAGAGGGCAGCCATCCACGCCTCAGGCCCTATGGCCATGGAGCATATCTCTGGGGCTTCCGGAAACCCTGCCAGGTAGAAGATCTGGAGTCAGAGAGGGACACAGGAGGAGACACATGAGCACTTGATCCCATCCTCACAGAATGGATCACTCAGTGAAATCCCAGAGTGCCCAGCATGCACCACACACTGGTTTAGAGGATGCCAAGGGTATAATAGAGAATATGACAAATAAGGCCTGTGACCACCATGGAACTCAACATTTTAGGGCAGGAGGTACACAAAAAACAAGCTCAAAGAAAATAGTTTTAATTATACACTGTGATTTGTGCTGCAAAGGAAAGAAATGAGATGCAGCCACAAAAGTGGCAATGGTTTTAAGGGAGAATCCCTCTCATCCCTCAAAATTACAGACAGCTGCTTATAGGCTGGAGTGAGATGTCACACTTCTCAATTAGCCCAGCTTGGAAGCATAAGAGGTGGCAGACAGAGTAGTCTTGGCTGAACTACTGACTTTACTCTACATTGATGGGGGAAGAGACTATGTCCTCCTTTCAGAGCCTCTGCAAAACTCAATGAGGAGTGACAATGGTTCTCCCCTAGAACCATGGTCTAAACATAAATCTAACAACAGATTTTAAAAGGCTTAGAAGGTTGATGAGATAAAGATACCACACAGACCCTTCACATGGGTGTACATTCCCAAACATTTGGTTGGGAGGCAAAAGCAAGTCTCTATTTGTTATTAATGTTCATTAATATGATGCAGAAAAGTCTCTAACCAAAACAAAGCTAAAACTTACAACGGGGAATCCCAGTACCAAAAGCCTTAAAACAACCACGCGGCACTGCCCAGAAGATGGGGCCTGGCTCGACTGCGGGCCACCGTCCCTGTCGGCCCCCTCTCCAGAGCTGTCACAGGCAGTCACAAAAGCCTAGGGCTCAACCAAAAAGTCAAGAGGCCTAAAAATCGCACTGTAGATGATAAATCTTTAAAATATTTACAACACAGGATGGATAAAAGGCTAACTTAACTCAGACAAATCAATTGTTGAAGATCGCCAACCTAGTATAAAAATGGACAAAGGATAAGAACAGGCAGTTCAAAGCAAAAGAAACACAGATGGCTGAATGGAAGATGCTCAGTGTAGCTCAAAGAGAAATGTTTATAAAAACGATGATAATCTCACCAGACTGGCAAAAAAAAAAAAAAAAATTTAACGTTTGACCGAAACAAAACTCCCGGGTTGATGCAAAGATCCGGGGAGAAAAGGCACTCTCTTACACACTCAGTTGGTAGAGAAATAAACTAGTATTTTTGGGGAGGTATTTGGCTATGTCTATCAAAATTGTAAACATTCAAACCTTGGACCCAGTAATTACCCAGCAAGAAACCATCCTACAAATTATATTCATAAAGCATTTTAATGGCAAAAAAACTGGTAACAACCTAAATGCCTACCAATAAGAGGCTGGTCAGATAAACGACAGCAAATCCATACAACGGAATACCGTGCCGCGTCATAGAAGAAAGAGGCAGCTCCCCATCCGCAACGACGGGGACAGCAGGATGACATTAAGTGAGAAAGCAGATAAGGACCAAGATGATATAATACTTTGGCTTTATCTTTAACATCCTAATTTTTTAAATGGAACTGCTTCCACCTTACTTAAGTAGCTTTTAAAGTATATTCAGAAAGATAAGAAGCAAACACACCAAAAAGTTAATTAGTGGTTAATCTAAGTGGTAGTAATAGGGATGACATTTTCTTCTTTTGCATATTTTTTAAATTTTCAGAAACAAGTAAAGTACTGAACAGAATATATAGCATAATCCCATGTGTGTAGTTTTGTTGTTATTGTTTTGTTTTTTATGGAAGAGGAGAAAGGATATATGAAATTGTAGATGTTTAAATTTTTTTCTGGAGGAATTTACCTCCCCTGCAAAAAAAAAAAAGGTAGCAGTGTTGACTACTGGGGAATAGGTACTAGAGAAAAGTGTGTATTTTTTTTTCTGTTTTATATCTCTCTGTATTGTTTGAACCTTTACCATCTGAATGAAATTCTTTTAAAAAATTAAGTGAAAGGGTTTGGATTCTGAGGTACAGTATGATTCAGGTCTTATATTTGAACCCCTGGTCTGAGACAGTGACATGAATGTGCCCCAAATGTAGGCCAACCTTCCTGCTAGAGGCAGGAAAGCAGAGATGAGAAATTTCTGCACTAGCCACAGGAGGAAGAGAGGCCTTGCATAACTCTAGGTCAGAGGCCACACTTGACCAGGCCTGGCATCTTCCCAGAGGATGTAACCCTAAGAATTGATAAGGAGCGAGCAGAGGCCCCAAAGCCCCAAACCACTGTTGCAAACCACTTCTGACTTATATGGACATGAACACTGCACACAGCAGTGATGTCAACCACACAGGAGTCTTGGGTAGGAAACTGAAAGATGGGGACAGAGTTTTTCTGTTTCTTCCAGCAAATGACTTTGAAAGAGAAAGAGGAATTTTCATATAAACCGCATCAATCATGTACCAGGTGCACTTATATATAGAAAATATTGCTATATTTAAGCTTCCTAGCAGCCCTGCAAAACAGGATCCATCGCTGACTCCATTGTACAGGTGTGGCAACCAAGGCCCAAGGAAGTATTAATAATTTGCCCAAGGCCAGATGGCTAGTAGGTGATAAAGCCAGGACTCAGACCCAATTCAGATCTAACCTTTTATTCACAACGAAGGAGGCTTTGACAAATAAACCCTGAGTTGGTAATATTAGTTTACCGTTGGCCTCTCTCGTCCCCTCCTAAGTGACTCGTCTTTGCTCTGTTCACAGGCCTGCCCTATTCGTATCAGGCCTGGGGCCAGAGCCCAGTAGAGAAGAGCCACAAAAAACACTTACTGATTAAATGGGCAGACTGTACACCAGAACAAGATACAAGGCATCTTTCCCTAGGAGACCAGGCAGACAGTGGTAGGAAGGAAACACCCTAAATGCTCCAAGTTGGCTTTAAGCTAAAATCCAAGTGGCAAGAAGAAAACGATCATGATCTTAGTAGTATCTAGGTATCTAGTATCTACTTTAAAAAAATCCACAGAGATGGGCAAACTAGCAAGAGAAAGTAAGATGGAAGGAGGTCAGGAACACGGTGCCTCTGGCCTAAGCAGCCCCCACACATATGACCCTGCATGGCTGCCAAAGCAAATCTAAAATTTCACTTTGAAGTGACAAAAGCAATCGCACCTTCATCACCCCAGCTGAGCAGAATGAGACTCACGGCAACATATACCTGAGTCAACAGATCTAGATCTCATAGCGGGCAGAGGGGAGTTGAGAGAGAATGTGGAGGAAGAGAAGGATCCTACAAATCAAGAGGACAGCTCACACACACATCCTCCACCCGGTACACAATTCCACACGCCTAAGACTGGAGACTACTGGGTGAGGAGAGAAGGAAAAAGAACCAGAAGATAGATCATTGTTGTGGTGACACACAGCAGACTACACGGCCAGGGAGAAGACAGGAACCATTCTTTCCTACACAGTGAGAGAAATGGCCCAGACACAAGCGTGAGTTCAAGCCACCAACACAAACACAAGGTCACCTGTGAGAGAGAAGTCGCGTCTTCTGCTACGAGCAGGGCACCTGATAAATTCTCACTCTACATCACCTTTCACACAGCTGAAGACACAAGGAAGGGAACTATTACCCTGAACTTACTTCTGACCAGGAAGAAAAATCTAGTAAATTATGTTAAAAGAAAAAAAAAAAAAAAAAAAAAAGCTTCAGCTAGCAAAAACAATAATAAGAACGCCACATTGGGAGGAAGTAACCTTGTCAATTCCGAGTTCAAAGGAGGGAAATAAAAAAAAGAAAAAAAAAAACCTGAGACAAAAACAGTTGTTTTGCCTAGACTTCAAAAAAACCAATATTTAGGTCAGGTGCAGTGGATCACACTGAAATCCCAGCACTTTGGGAGGCTAAGGCAGGAGGATGGCTTGATGACTAAGAGGATATAAAAAGGAGAAGGAGGAATTCAAGACCAGCCTGAGCAACACAGGGAGATCCTGTCTCTACGAATAATTTAAAAAGTTAGCGGGGCATGGTGGCACTAGACTGTGGCCCCATCTACTCAGGAGGCTGAGGCAGGAGTATCACTGAGCCCAGGAGGTCAAGGCTGCAGTGAGCCAATGATTGTACCACTGCTTTTCAGCCTGGGCAACAGAGTGAGACCCTGTCTCAAGAAAAAAAAAAAAAAAGAAGAAGAAGAAAGAAAAAGAAAAAAAACAATATTTAGATATTGAGACCAAGGAGTATGATGGGCAGAGATCCCAAAAGGGAATGCATTTTGAAAGACATGGTCTAAGTCTCTAAAATGTGAATTCTGATCATCTAAAATACAATAATCCCCTAAAGAAGAAACCAGGAGAAGGCAGCCACAAATGTCAGGGAGGAGTGATGAGCTGAGATAGTAAAGGATGTGTGCAAAGACACGAGCAACTGCCCCTGAGACAGGACAGGTCCAAAGGGAGCAGTCTGGGCTCACTAAACAGAACAAGCAGAGCTTGTGAAAATGCAAGAGCTGCTAGGAACACGTCTTCAAGTTATATTCAAAGCCACAAAAAGAACCAGGGAGGAAGTGGCCCCGGGATGGGGACAGAGACTCTAATATACAAAATGACACAGAATGGGGGAACGTTTATCTCCAGCATTTCCCATCTTTTCTATGAAGGAGAATGCTCCAGACTAGAACAAGTTAAACAGTTACACACATTCTCTCTCTCTCAAGAGAGGCCTCAAATCTAAGCTAGACCATAAACCAACTTACAATCACCCAGAATTACACCCCAGGATGCAGAAGGAAAGTGCAGGTTGATTCCGAAACCACTGCTGGCAGTGGTTCAGGAGATGAGGGGAGAGGAGGTGGCGACGTTCTGCTTTCTGGCAGCACACATTCTCTCGGTACCCGGTACCCACAATGCTCCAGGCACTAGATCAAGCTCACAGGGCTTCAAGGTTCATAGTCTAGCCAAGAGGGAAAAAGAAGCAATATGTAAACAAAACTGTTAATAAACTATGATGACTAAGAGGATATAAAAAATTGGGGTGTTGGCACTTCTTTTTTTTTTTTTTTTTTTTTTGAGACGGAGTTTCACTCTGTCACCCAGGCTGGAGTGCAACAGTGCAAGCTCGGCTCACTGTAACCTCCACCTCCCAGATTCAAGCGATTCTCCCACCTCAGCCTCCTGAGTGGCTAGGATTACAGGCGCCTACCATCACACCCGACTAATTTTTGTTTTGTTTTGTTTTGTTTTGAAGTAGAGATGGGGTTTTACCATGTTGGCCAGGCTAGTTTCAAACTCCTGACCTCAGGTGATCTGCCTGCCTCAGCCTCTCAAAGTGCTGGGATTACCGGCGTGAGCCACTGCACCCAGCCAGCACTTTTGTTTGTTTAAAGGGAAGGGGATAAATAGGATAAACTCCTTAACATCTGTCTCTGGAAAAGCTCTAGAACAAAACATAATCTGAACCATCACAAGCTAGCCTGGGTCGCTTAAGAGGCCCCAGCAAGCTAGTCTCTTTTCCTTTTTAGCAGAGTTTACTGAATTACAGACCAAAGGAATGCCAGACACAAGAGGTCTGGACCTCTATAATGTATATGAACACAGTCTCCCGCCAGACCTTAGGGATGACAAAGGAGGAGGCAGTGAGATGGCAAAGCATTTAGATAATATTTGCAGTTGTTACAGATGACCAGTAACAAAGTGCTGTTTGGTGGATCTAGGACAGGCTGCTGAACACGCACCCAACTCAACTCACTGCCTCCTTGAATTCGCTCCAGGATCTCAGTAAATGGCAACATCACCACCTAGCCAGGCTCCCAGATAATAAATCTTGAATACTCATCCTCAGCCTCTCTCCCTCCCTCACCCACAGAACCAATCCAATTTTGTCTCTGGGAAGATCTCCCAAATCCATCTTTCCTTTTCCAGTCCTGCTGTTGCTTACTGGGTTGCAGCCCCCTTTTCTCTTGTGTGCTTTCTCTTTTTGAGACAGGGTCTCATTCTGTCCCCCAGGTTGGAGTGCAGTGGCATGACTTCAGCTCACTGCAAACTCCGCCTCCTGGGTTCAAGCGATTCTCCCACCTCAAGCTCCTGAGTAGCTGGGACTACAGACATGCAACCACCACGCCTGGCTAACTTTTTATTTTTTGGTAGACACGGGGTTTCATCATGTTGGCCAGGCTGGTCTCAATCTCCTGACGTCAAGTGATCCCTCCACCTCGGCCTCCCAAAGTACAAGGATTACAGGCGTGAGCCACCATGCATGGCCTACTCTTGTGTGTTTTCTAACTGGTTTCTAGAAGGGAGACTTACTCCAT
Organism: Rhinopithecus bieti; assembly: GCF_001698545.2. Taxonomy (NCBI): domain Eukaryota; kingdom Metazoa; phylum Chordata; class Mammalia; order Primates; family Cercopithecidae; genus Rhinopithecus; species Rhinopithecus bieti. The sequence goes on from NW_016807278.1 coordinate 850,152, forward strand.
CCTAGTACATCCTGGGTCACATGCTGAAAAGCAAAGCTGAGCAGGACATTTTCTTCCTTAAACATCTCCACTGGCTGACATGATAAAATCCAAATTCCCTAACTTACTCTTCCGTAGCTCCTACCCACATCGTTGCTACCCTCACCTCCCAATACATCCCCTATATTGAAGCTACAATGTACTTCCTGACCTCAAGCATGCCAGGCCTTGTCATGACTTCACGTCTGTAAGAACCATGGCAATGTCACCTCCTCTGTGAAGCCTCTCTGACCACTTCCAGGCAGAGTCAGCCCCTCTGCCTCCCTGTGCCCACAGACTCTTGCTAAACTCCTACTTCAGCACTCACCAGTGGGATTTATAAAACGGTTTCTCTTCTCACTGTAGACCATGTACCTCTTGGAGGCTGGGACAATGTCTTGTTCATCTTTTTATTGTAAATCCTAGACCCAGTATATGGCATTTAGGAGGTGTTCAATGAGTATTTGTTGACTAAACCCAAAGAACAACCTCAGTGGCAAACCTATTTGTGTGTGTGTGTGTGTGTGTGTGTCTGTGTGTGTGTGTGTGTTTGCGTGACGGAGTCTCACTCTGTCGCCCAGGCTAGAGTGCAGTGGCGCAATCTTGGCTCACTGTAACCTCCACCTCCCGCGTCCAAAAGATTCTTGTGCCTCAGCCTCCTGAGTAGCTGGCACTACAGGCACTCACCACCACAGTCAGCTAATTTTTATATTTTAAGTACAGATGGGGTTTTGCCATGTTGGCCAGGCTGGTCTCAAACTCCTGATCCCAAGTCATTCACCTACCTCGGCCTCCCAAAGTGTTGGGATTACAGCAGGCATAAGCCACCACGCCAGGCTGGCTTTGCCTAGTATTCATATTTTACCAACAAGCTGACTAAAGACATCGTAGGCAGTAAGCTTATCACACTTCCAAGTGACACCACCTAAGAAAACAATGGGAGAGGCAGGCTGCGCTAGGTAGTGGATTTTTTTTTTTTTTTTTTTTTTTGAGACGGAAGTCTTGCTCTATCGCCCAGGCTGGAGTGCAGTGGCACGATCTCAGCCCACTGCAAGCTGCGCCTCCCGGGTTCACGCCATTCTCCTGCCTCAGCCTCCCGAGTAGCTGGGACTACAGGCGCCCGCCACCAGGCCTGGCTGATTTTTTTCTATTTTTAGTAGAGATGGGGTTTCACCGTGTTAGCCAGGATGGTCTCGATCTCCTAACCTCGTGATCCGCCCACCTCAGCCTCCCAAAGTGCTGGGATTACAGGCGTGAGCCACCACGCCCGGCCGCTGGGTAGTAGATTTTTAAAAGATTACAGTAGGAGAAAATATATGCCAAAACTAACCCAAATAATAATAATAATAATAATCTGGCCGGGCGCAGTGGCTCAAGCCTGTAAATTCCCAGGCACTTTGGCGAGGGCCTAAGACAGGCAGATCATGAGGTCAGGAGTGAGGACGCATCTCCTGGCTAACACGATGAAACCCGTCTTACTAAAAAAATACAAAAAATTGGAGAGCGGGCATGGTGGCAGGCGCCTGTAGTCCCAGTACTCTGGACGGCTGAGCCAGGAGGAAGGCCATGAACCTGGGGAGGCGGAGCTTGCAGTGAGGAGATCCGCGCCACTGCACTCCAGCCGGGGAGGACAGAGAGATACCTCCTTCTCAAAAAAAAAAAAAAAAAAAATCTATAACAGCACAGGATGAAAGAGACTTTTCTCAAGTCATATCTTTATAACATGAATGAGAGCCAAGGTTCTAAGCCAGGCTGCATGGGGGCAGTCCCAGCTCCTCCATTAAACAGCTGTGGACCCTGAGCACCTTTCCTAACCTTCTTATACCTCAGTTTTCCTTCACTGCAATTCAGGGATAACAACAGTATCTAACTCGCAGGTTGTTATTTAGTGAATAATAACAATGTAATTGCACTTAGAATTGTGCCTGACTCAGTAAGATCTTTTGTTATTATTTGTTGTCATGGTTAAAAGCTGCTTCTAAGAACGGGGAAGAGAAGGTGTAAAGCATTGTGATTAAAAGCAAGGGCTCTGAAATTACACTGCCCCAAGTTCAAACACCAGTACTAAAGCTTAGTAGCTGCCTGACCTTAGCCAGTTACTTCACATTCTAAATCTCCACTGAACTCATCAATTAAATGGAGTTTATGATAGTATCAGTCAAAAATACTCACTTTAGCATTATTTCAAATTGGGGGACAGAAGGAAATAAACTAAACACCTGTTAATAGAAAACTGGGCCAGGCACAGTGACTTACACCTGTAATCCCAGCACTTTGAGAGGCCGAGGTAGGTGGATCACTTGAGCCCAGGAGTTTGAGACCAACCCGGGCAACATGGCAAAACCCTGTCTCCACAAATAAAATACAGAAAAAACTAGCTGGGTGTGGTGACAGAGGCCAGTAGTCCAAGCTACTTGGGACGCTGAGACATGAGGATCACTTGAGCCTAGGAGGCAGGGGTTGCAGTGAGCAGAGATCACACCACTGCACTCCAGCATGGGGGACAGAGTGAGACCTGTCTCAAAAAAAAAAAAAAAAAAAAAGAATGAGGTAGATTAAGACATACTGAAATCAAAAGTTCTTCAAAAATACATTCTTCTGGCTGGGTGCAGTGGCTCTCACCTGTAATCCCAGCACTCTGGGAGGCCGAGGTGGGTGGGTCACTTGAGGTCAGGAGTTCGAGACCAGCCTGGCCAACATGATGAAACCCCATCTCTATTAAAAACACAAAAATTAGCTGGGTGTGGTGGTACGCACCTGTGGTACCAGCAGCTACTTGGGAGGCTGAGGCATGAGAATCACTTGAACTCCAAGAGATAGAGGTTGCAGTGGACTGAGATAGCGCCATTGCACTCTAGTCTGAGCAACAAGAGAGAGATGGTGTCTCAAAAAACAACAAACAAAAAAACTTCCATGAAAAAGCAAGTTGTAATTTGATACATATAGGCTGATCCCATTTTGTAAAATGTTTTAAAAAGAGAAAAAGCACGTGTATGTGCATGCGTGTGTGTGTATTCACCCACACTTTTGTAAATATAGGCAGCTCTTGCTTTGCGCAGTGATGTGGAACCATAAAATGACCATGCAAAGCAACCTTAATCATCAATGAGGAAAATTTACTATTTTCCATGACATTTAAAATTTCTGTCAAAACATTAAAATTCTCTTGCTGTCAAATTATAAATAAGGAAATGAGAAAACAGTAAAAACTATTTATTTTGCATACTCTAATTTAAAACATTAGATTCACTGAGAATGAGTGTTTTATTGCTTTGTAAAAACCTTATCCAGAGTAATTTGAACAGCACTTGCCTTCTTGTTGTTTAACATCCAATATGGAATGAGTATCTTACGTATGCCTTTGCAAACTGTCATACTCCTTTCTAAGTTTGGATCTGTTTCTAACATTTTATCCTTTGCACTTTCAATGCTGTGAAATATGTTCAAGGATGCCTTTAATGTGAAGTTTCCTTCTGCAGTGTCACCTCCTCCGGGACCTCTTCGTCCTTTTCATCAAACCACTTTCCCCATTTATGCTGACATGCCACCTTCACTGAGTTTCCCAGGCTGTACATGTAGTCTTGAACAGTGGCAGTGTTGACATTCCCACAGTCAGCTATGTAGTCTATAATTCCATTACGTTTTGCTTGAATTTCACTACCAGCATTACCACATTTCATTTGAAATTTCATCTTTCTTGGCCAATTCCCTCATCAATTGTCCATTTTTGTAAAATGCCACATGAGTTTCTCACCAGGAGACAGGGAGGCAACACAACTACACACTTTCCTGTCTGCGTGTGAAGTGAACAGACAGGCAGTGACCAATCACCAAAAGACTCTTCAAGAAAAAACATGATTGGTCAGTGACTATGAAGAGCATCTGTTATGCACATAGTGATCTGTGGACTACAGAGCTAACAGCAAAGTTTGTACTCCATGCACCTACTTATAATACAGATATCTTGGCAACTAAAATTTGAGTCAAATTCTTGGAGGACTGATGTTATTTAACCAAACCATAGTAACTGCAATTCATGCAGATCAGAACCATGGAAACTGAGGACTGTCTGTAGAAAGAGCATAATCTGTAGGTATATATGCTAAAGAGCTGACAGGGATTACCTTTCAGGAAGAGCTATATTGTTTAAATTTTTTATTAGTGACTAAGCTCTATACCTTGGGAACAGTTCTCAACCTGGTGTTAATTTGCCCCCCAGGGGACATTTGGCAATGTCTGAAGGCATTTTCTATTGTCATAACTTGGGGGGATGGGTAGACAGTTGCAACTGGCATGGAGTGGGTCGAGGCCAGGGTTGCTGCTAACTCCTACAAAGCACAGGACAATCCCCCACAACAAAGGCTTATCTGGTCCAAAAGGTCAACAGTGCCAAAGCTAAGTACCCTTGTTTTAAATCAAAGAGTTTTTATTAAGCTAATTTGAATAGTACCTTTCCCACCAAGTGGTAGGCAAAAACTAAATGACACAATGGCAAGTAGAAAGTTTACAATAAATGCCATTAGTATCAGAGGTTCGGACTGACTTCAAGCTGAATGGATACCTTAATATGAGATTTGTGGTATTTTTACAAACATTAACTCATCTGATCTGATGCCATGACGTGGCTGCCAAAAAGTTAATCTTTCCTTCAGCTCATAGACAGATCAAGTACCTAGCTCAAGACAGGGATCCAAATGCACCCACACTCTGTATTTCTCCCATACCTAGAATCCACATGTTCACATCGAGCAGCGAGCACTCAGTTCTAGGCAACACATCTGTAAAACAGTATTATATTTCCAGAGGAGGACAACCAGGATATAAAAGATCTAAGGAGCATAACATATGAGCAACAGCTCAATAAACTGGGGTGATATGCCGGAAGAAGAGAAACCCTAAAGGAGCAACTGAGGGACTGGATGTGATAACAGTCGTAAAACACTTGGGTGCACAGTACAATGAGAGGGCAGGGCAGAGAGTCAGATAGGAACAATAAGTTAACAGCCTCCTGTAACCCGGCAATCACACTCCTCGTTGTTTACCCAGGAGAAATGAAAACATTACGTCCACAACAAGACTTGTGCAAGAATGCTAACAGGAGCTTTATTCATCAGAGCCCAAAACTGGACACAGCCCAAATGTCCATCAACAGGGGAATAAAGAAGCAAATTTTATATCTATACAATGGAATACTACTCAGCATAACAAACTACTGATACATGTCACCATGCAGATGAAATTCACACAAAAGGGAGAGTTGACACTGATTATCCCATTTATATGAGGTTCCAGAACAGGCAAAACTAATCTACAGTGAGAAAACATCAGAACTGTGATTACCTGCGAAGGGGTATGTGTTGGGATGATTGGGAAACAACACGAGAGAACTAACTAGGTAGTAAAACTTTTTGTTCTGTAGTTGACAGAGGTTTGGGTTGCACAGATAGAGGGATTTATCAAAGCTTATCAGGTGACACCTTAAAAGTTGTGCATTTTTCACTGTTATATAAATATTATCATCAAAAAAATGCATGAACAAATATTGAACTCAAATTAATGCCTATGTATGCTGAGATATTTAGGGGTAAAGTACATTGATGTCTGCAATTTACTACGAAATGCATCCCCCAAAATAAGACAGACTGGTCAATGGATAGAGAGATTCAAACATGTAGAGACGTGATAAAGTAAACATAGTAAGAGGCTAATGGTCGAATCTAGGTGGTTTGGTAGAACGTGTTCACTGTACAATTCTTTCGAGTTTGCTGCACATCTGAAATGTTTCATAATAAAAAGTTGTGAGGAGAAGTAGGAAGTAACAACAGGTGGGGAGCACCACAAGGGAAACAAGAGGTGGCTGGGAGGTCACAGGAGGAAAGCGCAAGGGGAAGAAGAGGGCTGGTTTCAGCCAACGCAGGGGCCTGCAAAGGGCAGAATTGCAAAAGGCCAGGGTGACCTGGGCACAGATAATCTTAGCCAACAGGGAATCTTAGCACATGTGAGGCTGCTACCCAGAGGTTTACTGTTGTAGGTTCTTGTTCTGACTGTGTGGTCAGAGCAAGTAAGTCCCTGCCCCTCTCTGGCTTTGGCTGAAGGGATCAATGTACAATGTAGAGATAGGTTTAAAGGATCCCTACTAAACGCTTTCCAGCTCTGACAGTCTATTCTTCACAACATTTGTGGAAACCATTTTTCTTACACAGGAATAAAAGAATGCAGAGACACAATTACAGCTTCAGCAAAATCCAGGTGGTTTCACACAAGCAAAATGCAAGGAGCCTCCTGCTACATCACTGTATTCTCAAAGACAGGACCTGGGTGCAAGTAGCTCTTAAGTGTCTGCATGTGGACTGTCCACTTTGTAGTTTAGCCACCGCAAACACTAAATCAGTGAGCAGGAGTCCCCTGCCCTACCCCCAACCCCCCCCCACACACAACCCAGCAGGTCTCTGGGGCACAGAGTCTGAGTGAAGCCAACATGTTCCCCACCTTAGGCATCTTGGTGGAAACTAAGGTGCAGAGAGTTGCAGGTGTTTACCAAGGTTACACAGCCCGTTAACACAGTCAGGGCTACAACCCGGGGCCCTGGGAAGACCATACGGACTCCCGAGAAAAGCGCTGGGACCCAGAGAACTCTCCTCAATTTCAGTGCCTACAACCAGCCCCTTTTTTCTCTGCCTTTGCTGCTCTGGTTTCCAAGGAAAGTAGAGTCTAGTGCTTCTGGCTTCACATCTTAAAGAAGAGGGAGAGATGTATGTTTCTCAAAGCAAAGTCTATTGCCTCACAAACCAAAAACAACTTCTGGCAGAACTTCCTTCCCACCATTCTCCATGGGGGGAGGTGGAGTTGGGGACAGACTACTTAGAGGTCACCACTGGAAAGTGGGGGTCTGGAGGAAGTCTCTGGAGTGCCTGGGGGTGGGAGAAGTCCTGCTCCCACCCTGCAATGACTAGGGTCATCACCTAGGGGAAATCTGGGATCCTCATCATGCAGGATAACAGGACACTCCGTCTAGGTCCAGATGTGCCACAGCTGCAAGCAGGGCCCTGACAGGAAGTGGAGGCCCAACAAGAATAAGACCTGTGGGAGAGAGAAGGGTGCGGCTGCAGTGCCATCCCCTCCTCCAACTACATGCCTACTAAGCTCCAGCTGGAGCCACAAGGCTGCCAAGCTGATCGGGGCTGATGGGTGGAAAGACAGGTGAGGGGAGAGAATGAATGAGGGGTAGGGAAGGGGCTCAGACACTGCCCAGCCTTCTAGCCCCGAGGGGCGGCAGGTAAATGCTCAGCACTCAAGCCAGGACCTAGAAAGAGCACATCTGAAGCCTCTTCTGAACAAGTAAAGCCCCACCCAGGGCCAAGAAAAAATTTCCATCATGACCGATTTGTCTAGAAGTGGCCTGAACGTCTTCCCAGCAGCAGTGATGCATGCCCAGCTGAGGGGAAGGAGGGAGTCATCTGCACACTTCTCCTGCTCCCAAGGCCTTCTCCATCCTTACCCCACACCCGCCTCGGTGAGCTCAGAGGTTCTTGGCAAGGGCTTGCTCCCTGGGGACCACAGCAAGCCCACGGGGGTCAGAGCTGCTGGTCCCTTCAGAGAGCCTGGAGCCTGCGAGTCTGCAAGTACAAGCCCAGTTGGCAGCTGCAGCTAATACTCCCAATTCCCAAACCAAAGCCCGGCCCACCCAGACGTCCTGCAGGGTGGTAGGGGTAACTGCGGAGCAGCATCTGCCCTTTCTCCACTAACAAAGGGGCAATGATGAGAGGGACTGGCTTTGCTCTGAGTGACTCTGGGTCTCCATGGCTATGGCCAGGGAAAGGCAGGGAGAGGGCCAGAAGGACTGGGAGACAAAGGACACCTCCCCTAGCTCCTTCTGGGAACAGACTAACTCCCATCCCTGTGGAAAGACCGGGAGGGGAAAAGCAGCCTTTTAAGATTAAGCAAATAAATAAATAAATAAATAAATCAGAGATAGGAAATCCTGACCCCACCTTAATTACACTGGAAGTATATAATCTTCAGGAAGAGTAGCTGATTCCCACCCCACACTCCCATTTACTCCCAGTTGCCAATTTCCTGAGAAATAACCACTGCCTCACAGCGAAGCTGCGCCAGAATGGTGTTGAGGCCTGCAAAAGGCTCCGGGAATTCCCTAGGCCTGGGTTTGTTCCAAGCGAAAAATCCAGTAAGGCCCCAGGCATTTCTTGGGGAGCCGGCCATCTGCAGGACCCATCATTCATAGCCACCTCCGACCAACGTTCCAAGCACAAGGCCAGCCAGGGCTCTCGAATTTTCAAACTCCACAAACCTCCATAAATCCAGTTCACAATTCTGAATTCCTCCTTGAATTTAACCCAAAATGCCTTTGTCTCAGCTCCCCTGGGTAACAGAGAGCTAATCGCCTTTCCACCCTGGCCCACCCTCCAGATGCCCTTGGGTTGGTGGACAGAGGAGAAAGCATCCAGCCCACCTGCTTCTTCCTGGCTGTCCCTCAAGGGTCAACACAACTGCCCCCATTGGAAAGGAGAAGGCAGAGAGATAAGGGAGCTAAATCTTGTTCCCCTCCGCTTCCAGGATTAGCAAGCAGCTGCCTCAGAATCACCAGCCTCTCCCTTGTCCAATACCCAGGCACTCTCGGCAGCCTGGCCCTCCAGCAGGAGTGTCTGCTCAGGCACCCCCATGCTGCACACTGCTGCTTCCCAGGCATGACAGATGCAGCTGCTATTCAGTATTTTCATGCCAGGACAAAAGCTTCTCCAAAAGCACAAAGCCAACAGGGAGGCAGACAAGGCTGACTTCAATAGAAGCCACCTGCTGGGGCCCCTCCTCTGCCACACCCCTCCCCCCAACCCACCGCACATACACATGCAAACATACATACACCTTTTTCAAACCTCTCCAACTTGTGCTGACCCAGAGTCAGGTGACTTTTGCTCTGAATCACTGAACAGTTCTCCCAGAGGACGGGGGGCTGTTGCCATTTCTCAAATAGCATTCCGTAGGATGTTAATAAGTGCTAAGTAAAAAGGGGTCGTATAGATGGCAGAAGCACTAGGTTGAACAAAGTTAAACAGATTCTTTCACTGTAGAACTTCTCAGAGCCTTTAATTCAGTAATGTGCATTGCAGACTGTTCCCCAATTTAGGAGATCACAGAGTGTCTCGGGACTGTCGCGGCACTTGGAGAAATGGGCAGCTCCTTCTTCCAAGTTCACCCAGTTCCCTGAACATAGCTCTTCTAGCACTTGGAGTACATAAGAAATACCTTGCTTACATGTTTCTCCCTCAATAAGCCTGCAGTGAACAGATGAATGGACAGATTAATAAGTGCACACACACACTTGTGCTGCACTCATCTTCAGTTACTCAGCTCAAATGATGATGAAGCTTCCGGAAGGACCATTAGACTTCATAAATGGGACTGAACCCATGCACACCCTCAAGTCAACCTTGACTGCAGATCATCCGTGCCTACGTCACCACAGACAGGTATCAGCCCCCAGATGAGCCAGCTGTTTTTATTCCCTTATCAAATCCTCCCCCACCCTGGACCTCAGGCACTGTTTTGCATCTGGCTATAAAGGAAGTTGGGTGACTACTTTCAACGTACTGTACACATCAGCAGTCAGTGAGAAGTCACCACCTTAACCATCACACACAGTCTGGGTGAGCTGAGCTACCACCACCACTAATTCCACAACCTGAAAGGAAAAGCAGGAAGGCCCACCAAGCTTGCCCAGGAAGGGGACCCTGGGAGACTCCATCCAACCTCCTCCATCCGTGGGCCAGGTAACAAATGGACAGGTAACAATGAGTGAGAGACACTCAGACAGGAGTAAATCTTCAACATTTCCCAGAAAGTCGAGTGCGTTCACATTCAAATGACATATCTCAGATTTTCTTTTGGATCTGAAAGTAGGACCCCTCCCCAACCCCAGGAAAAACTATCAGACAGACTCTAACTTTGGGTTGAAAAAATACAGCCTGTGTACCCTGGGGTATACCCAGCAGCCTCTGTGATTTCCTGGGATAGGTTTTTTGCTTCATTCATAATGAAGTAGACCCTGAAAGGGTGTCTCCCACTGACTTCCGCAGGCAGCTGAACCCCGAAGCAGATGCTCACCTCCCCCAGGATGGGGTGCAGAGCACTCTCAAGCTCCCCGCCCTCACAAGAAGCCTCTGCCTCTTTAGCAGGCTGTCCCTGCTCTGAAGCCACTGACTGTTCCTGGCCTGCATGTTTCTTACAACGCCTTCAGCAGAGATGCAGACTGTGGTTAGTGTCTGGGTACCTCAAGGGGCTGGGGAATTCCTCATGCTCTGGTTGTGATCTAGAAGGGAGGAGGCTCTGATGTCAGCTCTCCCCTCCTGCCCCCAGGAGCATCAAAAGAAAATACAATGAGATATTACCAGGCATTACGGAAAAGTCTCTATCGCTGAATACAAGTGTGTGCTGCATCACCTTAGGATAAATGTCAGGGTTGATGCCTACCCTCTGTTTCCCAATTTTTCTTCTTGGTCACTTGGAAAAATTAGTCCAATCTATAGAAACTGGGAATGGAAGAGAACACAGACAGCCCTTTCTAGGGAAGCACCTCCCACCTGCTCTCCAAGCAGCCCCAGCCCCACCCCAGAGAACAGAAACATGAAGGCCCCTTTTCCAAGCTCCTGCCAATATGCACCCAGGCCTCTTTACCCTGGACTCTTCTCAAGGCTAGAGAGAAATCTTTGGTTCCACTCATTATTCCATTCATCTTCTCTAACTGGGCAGGATTATGTTTGGAAGTAGCTGCTTCTGAAGCTGACACTTTAATGCTTGATTTTTAAAAACCTTACTGTTTAAATACCAGTTTTGCCTCTGAAGCAGCCAAACCTCACGTCCTGTCTGTTAATTATCAGCTACTAAATAGCACTTTTCTCATTGGAGCTGATGAGCTCTGGGCCACTGAGGGTAAGAATGCCAGTGCTGGAAAGGGGGACTCCAGCACCGGTGCTTGCTTACACTTGGGGATATCAAGCAAGACATAGGTCTTATCCTCAAGGAGCTCGGTCTAGCAGAGAGGGCCTGGCAGGGGGCTGTAATTCGAGTGCATAGCAGTCATGCAGGTAGAATGAACCATCACTAGGGCAGAGGAGGGAGGCAGTTCTGCCTAGAGTTGGGCAGGGGAGTAAGGGGGTAAAATCTATTATGAGCCTTGAAAGATAAATACAGTTTACAGAAAAAAATTAAGAGGAGCAAATGTAAGATCCAAGAGAAGATGCAAATGTAAGATCCAAGCAAACGAATGCATGGCAGAGCAGGAAGGAGTGCTCTCCTGGAAGGGAGAGGGTGGAAGGCAGGACAAACCAGCTTGCTTGAATGCCATGTTTAGAAGTTTGAATTTTACACTGGAGGTGAAGGGAGGCTACTGAAGATCTCTAAACAGAAATGACATTTGTCATCACCGGGAATGGATGGCTGAATCTCTTGATGCCTCTGAAGAAAACCAGGTCGGTGTTAACAAGTGCTAACGTGCAAAGAAACAGGGACTCTTCCCTACAGAGCAGGATGCAGAGAGGCAGAGGTACACATGGCTCTCACCAGCTGGATGGCCCTTGGGCTGTCCCTGTAGGGCTCCACTGAGATTCAGACCTTTCCTCTGGCTCTCAGCAAGGCCTGACAATTGGAAGGATCCTGGAATGATGTTGCATCTCTGCATCTCCCTAGAGCCCTTGGCAGATCAGGCATTCTGACGCGTGCCATGACTTGGAGTGGCAGGGACCACACCACAGCTGCCCTCAAATACCTGCTGAAGACTGAGTGCAGAGATGAAGATGATGCGTTCTGCAAGGCTCTGAAGACGCAAAGAGTACCAAAGGATTTCACGAACTCAAAGAACCAAATCTCAAGATTTGAAAAACATAGAACTTTAACAATAGCAAATTTTTCTTTAATGGTAAGGTTTTCTTGAAAAGGGATAAGCTCCTCACCATTGGAAGAATTTAAGCATAGGTATGATAGGTTGGTGGTTGCCAAACCCAGATAATTATCACTTGGGGAGCACATTAAAAATGCACATTCCAGGTTACCTTGTCTGAAGAGTCTTGGACTCAATTAGACACAAAGAGTGGTGCCCAGGAATCTGAATCTTGAAATGCTACCCACAAGTGAGTCTAACAATCACCCTGGTTTGGAAGCCACTGGGCCAGGTGACCATCTGTTAGGATGTAGTCCTCAACAAGGTGAACTCCTTTTTTTTTTTTTTGAGACAGGGTCTCATTCTGTCACCCAGGCTGGAGTACAGTGGTGCAATAATGGCTCTCTGCAGACTTGACCTCCCAGGCTCAAGTGATCCTCCCACCTCAGCCTCCTGAGTAGATCGAACCATGTGTTCATGCCACTACACCCGGCTAATTTTTGTATTTTTTGTAGAGACAGAGTTTCACCATGTTACCTAGGTCGGTCTCGAACTCCTGGGCTCAAGCAATTTGCCCGCCTCAGCCTCACAAAGTGCTGGGATTATTGGCATGAGCCACTGCACCTGGCCCTACAAACGAAATACTTTTTAAGATCCTTTTCTAAATGAATACCTTCTACTTGCCCTCTCACCTGGGCTTCAAAAACCTCTCCCAGTACCCTTCCTCAAATCCCCTTCCAGCTCAGATAAGTGTTTACCAGGATTAGAAAAATTATCTCAGAATCTTGCATTGTCTGAGAGAATATTCTGTGATGATAAAATGTTCTCTATCTGTGCTGCATAAAACCATGGCCACCAGCTAACTACTGAGCACTTGAAATGTGGCTGGCACTACTGAGGAACTGAATTTTAAATTTTATTAATACTTAATTTTAATAGCCACATATGGCCAGTGGCTACCACAGAGGCCAGCATAGCTTCTCGTGAAAGAGAGCTTCTGTATTCTCAGTGGGATTCAGTAAACAAGTAAATTCTGGCCTCACTTCCTCCACCACTCCTCTAAGCTTGTCTCCAGTCTGAAGAGATGCACCTGATCACAGGGAGATTAAATTCAAAGAAGACAGCAGGAAAGGAGGGGCTCTGCAGCAGCTGTACCAGAGGCAACAGGTACAGGCAACACAGTGCCTGAACAAAAACTCTCGCCTCCAAGGACTTTACCCTGTTCTGCCCAGAAACGTAATTAACACCAGCAGCTGTCACCCCATCCTGGGCAGCAGGGCCTGACACCTGGTGCCATTTTCCAGCTTCCCCGGAGCAAGCAGACCTCATTCTCAGGGATGACCTAGAACATCCCTTAGTTGACTAATGCTGGAGTCTCAAAATTGGTTTGTACTGGAACTTTTGGCTCTACTGGGGTATAGAAGTCCAAGGGAGAGAAACTGAATCTCAAAAGAGGGAAAGAGAGAAAGCAAGCTAAGTTTATTCCAGACATCAAAAGATTTCATCAGGAAAAGAGATCATCTGTACATTTCCAAACACAACTGGCTTCTTGCCCAGCTATAGCACACAGGCCAAAATCAAACCTTACCAAGTATTCCAGATTAACATGTGTGGTCTTCTAGCCTTGATTTCTACCTCCCACACACATTCTGGGCCCTTTTTCCCAGCATCTGCCTTGACACAGACACACACTGAATCTACCAACAAGGTGGTTATCTGAGTTGAGAAGTAAGTATTCCCTCAGCCTTCTGAGACACAACACAGACCTGTGCAGCAGCAAAAACAAACAAACAAACAAAAAATGCCAGGTGGGAATCAGGAACCACCTGTCACATTTAAACAGCTCTCTGTCTAGGGAGAGACCACCAGCAACCTTCCAGGTGTGAGCTGGTGCAACAGCTCTCTTACCTGGAGGACAATGGAGAGGATTCTGTCTCAAGGTTCCCTCAGTCCAAGCACTGACTACTTCCCTTTGGAGACATAGCTGGCCTGCTGCAGAGACACAATCTCTCAGAGGAAAGGAGAGTGGAAGGTGTGGATGGGAAAGGAAAAAAGAAAAACTACACAGGAAAAGCACTGCAAGGGGTGGGGCAAGAACCACCCATCACAGACCAGATATTTTTTCTGACGTTTCCTGGAAGATGGTTTTACCTGCTTCTTTATTAAAAAAAAAAAAAAAAAAAAAGGAAGAAGAAGAAAGAAAGAGAAAAAAAGAGAGAGAGAAAAGAAAGAAAGGAAGGAAGGAGGAAGGGAAGGGAGGGAGGGAGAGAAATGGAAAGAAGAAAGATGAAAAGAAAAAGAGAGAGAGAGAGAAAGACAGACATGTTGCAACTTCCTTTGTCACAGGACATGCTCAGGAACGAACAGACCCGATCCATTGCTTCACTTTCCCATCTGCACTAACGGTCAGCTCCATCCAAAGCCCTGACCTCTGTTCTCTCAGCTCCTGAGCTGCAGGACACAAACACAGCCTCCCCGTCTCCCTGCATACAGTCTGCCCACTCCTTCACCTAGAAGGCTAAACTCAAGAAGGATGAGATTCTTCAGAGCAGAAGAGAAGCCATATGAGGGCCCAAAGGAGGATAAAAAGGGCTGTGCCACAGCTTCAGCCCAGCCATTTCTTTTTCATGCCTCCTTCGTGACTTCTCCCGGCTCTATGTGACGGTTCGGTTCACACCAATCTCAAGCATTGTCTATTACCAGATTCCTGGAGAGGCAGCATCTCTCCCTCCTTAGCCAGACAAAATATGGGAGCCCTAGTGGAGTTCCTCACACTTCTCCTTAGAAACCATCCCACTGGACGTATTTTCATCTGCACCCTCCCCTGGGTGTGTCACAGGTATGTGTCCATGAAGCATCCTCTGCCCATGCCAGGCAGTGATCCCACCCTCTACTCCTTCCCACCTTGAAGAGCCCATTGTGTGTCTCTGCATCCTTTATTGGCCACCCTGGTGCCCAGACACTTAACCCCCACCCACTCCCTGAACCTCTTCCTTCAGATACAAAATGAGGAATCACACCACCTGGCCTACAAGGGTCAAATGACAAAATGCAAGAAATGGTACAACCTGGATTTTGAGAGGAAGTCTTCTTTCAATCATTTTATACACATGGGTGTTCATTCCTCTAAACTGTATGTTTCCAAAGGCAGGGCCTACAACTTATTCATATCATTGTAGCAATGTGCACAAAGTAAGTATCCCATAAATACTGGATGATAAACTTAAATTGCTAGGTCATCTAAGTACCCAATTATAATGGAGTCACAAAGGACCATTAGAGAGGCAATACTGTGAGCTGGAGGGAGCCTAGGTTTTAGAGCTAGACACACTCATTAATAAGTCTCAGGCTTTTGCCTTTGCATTTGCTATTCCTCTACCTGGTCCCCCTTCCCATCCCCCAAATAGCTTTTTTGTCTGTTTTATATACTGATGTATATCCAGAGCCCAAGATAATGCTTAGCACTTAGTAGGTGCTCAATAAATAATTGCTAATGAATTATTCTGTATATGTTTGAACATGTCTCTTCCGTAAAATGGGGACTTTCACTTTGCACTAAAAGGATTATTTTAAGGATTAACAAGAATGTAAGTAAAACACCTAACACAATGCCTGATACACAGTATCTGCTCAGTAAAGACTCGTTATTAATCTGGGAAACCTTCACAGAGTTGCTAAGTTTCCTACAGTGATCTGAATAATAGAAAATTATTATATTGTATCAAAGTCTATCTGCTGTTTTGAGCTATCCTTAGGGAAGCTGTACAAGTCACTCTTGGCATTGCCAATTAATTTTCTTGAGTAGTAAGTTACTTTGGATCTCAAGGGTATAGAAGGCACCCACAGGCAAATCCTGCTTAGAAAGGCAGGGGTCTAGTCTAAGCTGCTAGAAGGAATCAATGTTCTAAATTCTTCTCATCTCATATAGCAGAGGTATTAAAGGGATCTAAACCCAAGAGGATGACCCTTGATTGTTCTGCCATTCCAAGCTAATCCTGCCATCTGGGCCTCCTGATGGCCAATCAGCAGGAAAGACAGGAGGCAGGCATGGAGAAGAATAAACATTTATAAACATTGTCCGAATGAATAAAAACACTGTAGCCAGGAGAAAGGTGAAGTAACACTGTCCTGCAGAAACTGAGGACAGACATGATGGCTCTTAGTCCCCAAGGCTCCCTGGGACCCAGGCTGGCCACTTGTTTCCCAGCATTAGGTTATTTTCCCAGCAGTGCAGATGCAACAACAGTGATGAAAGGCCTTCGGTGCAGGAGTCCTTCAAGGTCAAGTCTGGTCCTGTTCATTTACAATGAGGAGACTGAATGAGGCCCAGACAGGTCCTAGGACTTGCTTGGGGCCACACAGGTAGAGTTAGTAGCCAGGTCTCTCAGATTCCAGTCTAGTGTCAGGTTCTTTCCTGTGCAAATCTGTTGTGGCATGCAGTTAAGAAGCTCCCTGAGGTTCAAACCTCTGACCTCAGTCCCGGCAACTGGGTACTTGATATAGTTTGGATATCTGGCCCCTCCAAATCTCATGTTGAAGTATGATCCCCAGTGTTGGAGGTGGGGCCTGGTGGGAGATGTTTGGGTCTTGGGGGCAGATCCCTCATGAATGGCTTGGTGTCCTCCCTTGTAGCAATGAGTTCTCACTCTGAGTTCATACAAGATCTGGTTGTTAAAAAGAGTCGAGGGCCTCCCCCACCCCATGCTCCCTCTTCTCAACATGTGACATGCCTGCTCCCCCTTAAACTTCCCCCATGAGCAAAAGCTTCACGAGGTCCTGACCAGAAGCAGATGTTGGTGCCATGATTCTTGTACAGCCTGCAGAACTGTGAGAAATAAACCTCTTTTCTCTACAAATTGCCCAGTCTCAGATACTCCTTTAGTGCAACACAAAATGGACTAATACAGTGTTTAACACTGGTCCGTCTTGCAACACACAGGAGCAGGACCAGCAGATAGAAAACCATGGACTGCATCTGTGTGTCTATGCCATATCTGTAGCTAACTAGAAAATGCCAGGAGCTGTAGGAAAGTTGGCAAGCTCCACATCTGTCCCTCCCTCAGTTAAAGTTCTCCAAAGGGCAAAAGGGTCATCTCCATGACTGAACAGGAATAGGAAGGGCCCTGGAACAGGGAGAAGGAGGAGAGGTATCAATGAGAAACTGTGGTCAGGGTCCTTGTAAGAATGAGAACTCTGTAAGCAGAAATAGAAGGTACCTGCTTGAGTCAGCAGATCCAAGTGGGTAGAGGGAAGAAATGCTCAGAAGACTGTCTAAGAGCAGCTTTTCAGCAGCAGGAAAAATAAAAACAGACACTGTGAGAGATCATCACTCTACCCCAGCTCAGTCCCACAGAGCACAGCCCAGTACTATCCCACTTCTGGGGCTGCCACAGCCCCTGACTCTGAGGATTACCTCTAGTACCTTACATTTAATATCTGTGGCATCCACTATTACTGTTATCACACCTTTATTCAGCAGCTAAGTATAATGTGTATAATACACAGTGCCAAAATACTCTAGGATTCTTTTTTCAGAGACAGGGTCTCACTCTGTCACCCAGGCTAGAGTGCACTGACATGATCATAGCTCACTGTAACCATGACTTCCTGGGCTCAAGTGATCCTCCCACCTCAGCCTCCTGAGTAGCTGAGACTATGGGTATGTGCCACCACAGCTGGCTAATTTTTTTAATTTTTTGTAGAGATGGGGTCTTGTTATGTTGCCCAGGCTGATATCGAACTCCTGAGTTCAAAAGATCCTCCCAGTTGTCCTCCCAAAGCACTGAGATTACAGGCGTGAGCCACCATGCCTGGCCTGTTTTTCAATGAGGACATATGGTCACTACATGAAAATAAAAGCATACAAAAATAACGAAGATGTGGGTTTTCAAGGAATTTACAATCCAATCCGATATCTAAAGAGGTGCCTTGAGCTCCTGTGCGGAGTCTGGAAACAACATGCAGAAATGGCACCTTGAAAGGGGAAGGAAAAGAAGAAAGGTCATCAGCCTCAGAGCTCAGGTAGCTGAAGGACAGAATGTATTTGGTGTCTGCCATATCTTTGCATCCTTCAATGACACTTTTGTCCATGTCACTGACCTTTCTGGCAAAGAAATCATCTGCCGTGCGACTGGTGGGACGAAGGTGAAGGCAGGCTGAGATGAATCCTCACCACATGCTGCTATGTTGGCTGCCCGGGATGTGGCCCAGAGCTGGGTATCACTGCCCTACACATCAAACTCCAAGCCATAGGAGGAAGTAGAACCAAGACCCCTGGACCTAGGGCCCAGGTGGCCCTCAGGGCCCTTGCCCGCCTGGTTATCAAGATCGGACAGATTGAGGACGTCACCCCCAACCCCTCTGACAGCACCCACAGGAAAGGGGGTCGCCGTGGTTACTGCCTGTGCACAGGACTCCTCAAATACTTTCCATTAACAAACTGCCTTCCTGTTAGAGAGAGAGAGAGATGCCTTGCACATGGAGAAATGCACTTAAACGGAGAAATAAAAGGTAAGAGTGTATCACCAAGTTTGATGGAGAAGAATGGGAAGACCCGCTTTTGGTGTGAAAGGTTCTGGAAAAGCAGCATCTGTGCAGGGTGGAGGGTGGAATAGGTAGATATAGACAGGACGGGGGACGGGCATGGTACAGAGAAGATGCAGATGGATAGATGCTAAGGTGTGGGAGTGGAAAGCACAGTTCTGTTAAAGAAACAACATATAAGCTGGGCGCGGTGGCTCAAGCCTGTAATCCCAGCACTTTGGGAGGCCGAGACGGGCGGATCACAAGGTCAAGAGATCGATCCCATCCTGGCTAACACGGTGAAACCCCGTCTCTTCTAAAATACAAAACCAGCCGGG
>NW_016807278.1:869423-878961 GCF_001698545.2 Rhinopithecus bieti
AAAAAAAAAAAAAAATAAAAAAGCCCCTTAAGGGGGGGGAAAAAAAAAGCAATGGTTTACAAAAAAAAAAAAAAAAAAAAACAGATTGGGGCCAGATCTGGGACGGATTTGGATATCTCATGTATTCTGCAGGCAAAGAGAACCCACTGAAGGGCTAAAGCTGGGAAGCTACATGATCAGTGCTGGCCTCCAGGCAAACTAATCCCCCACTGCACACCAAAGAATCATGGGGGCAAGACCTTCCTTCCATAGCTGAGGGTTCTCAGAGTTAGCCACATGTTTCAACCGCCCATCCCATCCCCTACTACTCTCTATTCCTTTCCTCTCTGGTTACACCTCAAACCTAATTTTATTTTCTTTTAAAGAATCCGAGCCCAGGTAGCCAAATCAAATGCATAAAGTTAGCAGAGTTTGAGACCCAGGAGAGGGGGCACTGCCACCCTTCCTCCTCCTCTCTGTGAGCACAGGTCCCTAGAGCACATCAGGGGAAGAGAACACAAAGGGTATGAAGTCACTAAGAGTCCCAGGTGGGCTCTGCTAGAAAGGACATGAGGACATGATGCTCGTGAGCCTGGCAATCAGAGGGAATGACAGCACTTGGCATGTCTGCAAGCGCAAGCGTTTCCAAGGCAGGTTACTACATACGCTCATTTTCTCCCTGTGGCCTCCCCATCTGCCAGAGATCTGGGTGCCTGTAAGGATGGAGAAGGCATGGGATAACCCCTCGCTGGGCTGTCCAGCTCAGCTGTGCAGCCAGGCTGCTCTGAGCTGCAGGGCACATGCAGCCTCCTCATCAAGCCACTTGCATTCCTAGGATGCTCCAAGTTCCAGACACATGGCCTTTAGTGTCCAGGACTCTCCCCGCAGGACCCTTTGAGCTCTGCAGAAGCCAAGCATGATGAGCAACCTGCAGATTCCTCACTCAGAAAGGCTGCCCTTCTCCAGCTCCTGTGTAAGCCTGGCCTTTAGAATCCTACTAACCTTCTTCTAGGAATCACAGAAGCCAAGGAAGGCAGTTGGGATAGGGAAAGACAGAGGATATGGCTATTCTGAGGACAGGGGCTCCTTCTGTCAGAGTTAAAAATAAACACTTAGCAAGTATAACCAACCCTTCCCCTGCATAGGCCAATGGGCCCTGGCAGATTAATCTTTCCTTGCAGAGGAAATGGGGCCCCAGGGAGAGGTGGGAGAAGCAGGCCATGGACACATGGTCAGAGGATGTAACTCTAGCTGAAGGCAGAGGGTTCCTCAAGTCCTATGTCTTGGTTGCCATTACCATCACTCTCCACCATACACCCCTTCCCCCAAATAAACCGTAATTCCCGAAAGCAGACATAGAGCCCTCCTAGGTCACGATTAGTATCAACACCTGTCTAGGGATTAGAAAAAAACATAAAAAATAGTAACGCCACGCTGAAGAACAGAATGCCAATGTCACACTCTGCCCAGTATCTCTCAGCTAAGCAGATATTCTAGCTACCTGAGCTCCTTTCCTCACCTTGCTCCACAAGTCTACAGGATCTCTGGGGAGTAAAGGAAGAGGCTACACCTCCATGGACACACATCAATACTGCAGTTAAGAGACAGAAGAAACCCATGCACTTGGTGATATTCTGCACGTGGCTGAGCTGGGAGGGCCCGAGGTGCCATGGCCTGACTCAGTAAGGAGGTACTGAGAGCCAGGACCCAGTTATTCTTGGAAGCTGACAAGATGAGGTCACACTTTTGAATGTGGTAGCCCCAAGCCTCACAATGCAGGTGGAGAATATAACGTAGCAACAGGGCGGGAGTACACGGTAGGTAGCATGCTCAGTGACAGGGCAGTCAGGATGAAGGCCTGGGGTAGACTATGCCCATGTGGGGCTGTCCTAGCATCCCTAGGTAACTCTGGCAGAGAAGCCTGCTTGGAGGTAAAACTGGAGGAAGCCAGGTCTGGAGGCGAGCACAGTAGAAGGTCTGATCCACTCTAACGAGCTTGGTCACTCTCCTTTTTGTTTAACCCTTTCCCTACTGGGAAATAAGCAGGACAGCTTCACAGAGCTTTCATGCACACAAATTCTAGACACCTGGAGACATAAAAACCATAGCGCATCCCCCAGCACTCAGAAGAGTGAGTTAGCCCCAAATCACCTACCAAGCTCAGGCTAGAAGAGAAAGGGGTAAGCAGGGAGAACATCAGCAACAAGTGAGAGAAACAGGTCAGCAGTGTGGCAGGAAGCACTGGGACAGCTAACAGGGCCTGGCTGTGAGGGGAGACTGCAGCAGTGGCAGGTTTATTTTTAGCTGTTGGGCAGAGGGGCTGAGTAACAGTTCTGGGCCGTGGGCAGGAGGCCAGGCTACTAAGGTCTAGTGTGTGCTGAGAGCCTCCTAACAATATGGATCATTAAAATGGCAGCAAACGATCAACTCAGTCATCTCCCTGTAGACAAGCAGGAGGATAAGGAGCCCCGCAGGAGGACGAAGGGGGAGGAGTCGGCAGGGGGACAGTCAGTAGATCTCCTGTTCAGCCCCTCCCCTTGGAGAGATTTCACCTTTGCTTCTGGTTCAAAAGAATCTTCATGGAGATGAGCCAGAGAGAAGGCATCAACTGTACAGCTCCCTCAGCTCCCTCATATGCTCTGAAACAGAAAAGCTTCCATCGGGCAGCCACTGGCTTCCCTCTGGCCACCACTCTTCACCTCTCAGATGAGTCCAGGATGGACAGTGGCCACAGAGAAGCTTGGAAATGTCCCTCAAGAATAAGATGCCCTTTCATACGACCCTTTTGGAGAGCTCAGGTTCCCAGCAGAATGAGCACACAGCTTGGCTAGTCTTGGAGGAGAACACCAGATACAAATATGGGCTGACCTTGGCGACCTGTCCCAGCTCATTCTGGCACACAGAGGTGTTTACTGGTCAGAGAATAAAGACCCCAAGAACCTTTCACTGCCAGAGGCCCAGCCCAACTTTATGTCTCCTTCTACTGTGGTTTTCTTCCTCCTCACACCAAATCTGATGACCCGGCACACAGGACCCCACAGTCCAAACCTCCAGGGCTGAAACAGCTGCTCTAGCCTTGCATGGGCAGGAAGAGGAAGAAAGAGAACAGACATCACCAGACAACCCCTTTTCCTCCTGCTTCCTTGGATTCCTGATATCTCTTCTTACTCAGCCCTGTCTGAGGGGCTGAGGGTCACCTGAATATAAATCCTAATTTCCTCATCAGCTCTGGGAATCAGTCCCCAACTCTAAACTCAGAACCACCCCTAATCCATAACTATACCTTTGGTGAATTAGAAAAAGGCACTCCTTTGAAAGAACCCAGCCACACACAAAGATAAAGTCGAGCAAGGGGACAGTGGCTAGACTTCAGCCCTCCCTTAGTTCCTCAACCAGATCCCTGTGCACAGGGCACAGCCTGTACCAGCAATCACAGTGGCCTTCGAATGCCCCATGACTTGAAATGAGAAAGGAATCTCAAGTAGGGAATAGAGTTCCTCATCTCTACTTTGCACCACCACTACACCATGATTCTTCTGATTTTAAGGAAAGAGAAGATGCACACCCTGCTAAATTATGTCGTCTATCCTCTCTGCCGAGTCACCAGCTAGAACACTTTCTATGTCTTCATACAAGAGAAGGAGCAGCTGGTCAGTGATGATTACTCATTAACTGAACACTGGCTGCCCTGGAGCCCGGCATTAAGCCTACGAAAGGGCATCTATGCTGACCCAAATACTGCTGATGGTCAGACCCGGGGCAGGTCAGCAAGCTATCCTGCCTGCCCTCCACCTCTGGCCTGCAGCACCACCTTCTACTGCCTCACCCTGCCGGTGCTCAAGAAGCTGCTCGAGCCGACCCTCTGTGCAATGAGCCCTGGCAAGTTTAGTCGACCTGTTCAAGGTCATGTAACTTGTTAGCAGCATGCAAACACTAGAACCTTTCTATTTATGTATGTACTTATTTTTGCTTTCTTATCTAGCACATAATCCATGGTAACAAGCTCATCTCTACATATCTATATCTATATATATTTTAAAATACAAAATATCAGTATTTTCCTAAAAACTAGAAAAGGTACACAGCAATCTAATTTGGGTTCTATAACTGCCATACATGATTACACTGTCCAGTAGCACGGCCCTTTCTCTTCACCAGTGCCCCCTTTTACAAGGTGACCTATGTGGAAAGATCCTAGCTGATGTGTTAGTGGAGCTCAGTCTTGCTCCACCAGGTCTGCAGTCTTCCAGCAACCAACCAAAAACCAAAGGAGCCCAGACCAAGAGCAGGTCCCAAGGAACCAGAGGTCTCAAGATGTGGCTCGGATGCCAACACCATGTAAGACCTTGGACATGCCACTGAACCTTTCTGCACTGGCCCAGCTTCTTCCTCAGTGATGTGCAAGGAGTCAAGAAAGATGACGAGGGAGTGTGGGTTCTAAGTTACTATGAAGTGTGGGTCGCTTTGCCACTGGGCCTCAAACCATTACCAAGAAAAGCTGCAGTCCCAGCAAAAAACAACTCTTCTCTGCCCATCCACCTCCCTCCAGGACACAGAACCATCTGGAAAGATACAGTGCAGGGGAAAGAGGGGGAAAAGAGACCTCACATGACCTTTGGCAGGGCCTGAAGTAGAGGAAAGGTAGGAGAATAGAGTGAATCCTGCACCACAGACATCACGCCACCAGGAAGAACCCCGGCTCAGAGCATGGCAAGGCTGCTTGGGAACTGGGCAATGGCTCAGATGCAGACGACAATGCCCTGCTCTTCCCCATCTTGGCTGACATTCCTCTTGGCACCCACTCAGCACACTCCTGGGCTCTGGGTAACGGAGCTTTGGCCCCTCCCCTAGCCCAAGGATTAAGTTTGCCTCCAGCAATTCTGAGGCTGGACTCTTCCAGGCCCTCCTCTCAATCCCTTGTACTTGCTTCATAAGAAAAATCATCAACTGTGGATGGCCCAATCCCTCAGGTCCTAAGTAGTAGAAACGTCACAGGTCCCAATACCTTCCTCCTCCCACAAAGGGGTTATTTTGTTTCCTAGACACCCACCAATATTTGGCCCTAAGGCCCAGGGACTGCTTTTCTCTCCCTTCCTCTCAGTCACTGATCCCATATCTTAGCTGGAGATGGTCTCCAAGCTCAGTCAAAGCCCAGAACTCACAAGTGAAAAAGGACAATGAGCTCACCCGGCTTCGAACCTGCCTCAGTGAATACCAAGAGCCCTGCTGCAGGAGCCAGGGTTCAGGGCTAGGGCCAGGAAGGACAGGATCTCTGAAACCAGAAACCTGACGCTTCCCTCATAATTCCGCAGGCCCAACCTCAATGATTCCTAACCTTTTTGACACCTTCATGCCCCTCAAAAACTCTAAAGCCTGCTTTGACACAAGATGAGTTAGCTTCAATTTCGAGCCACCAACCCCTGACCACTCTGACCTCCTGTTCCTCTCCTCAGTTCTAGCCAGGCCAATATCACCACACCTCTCACAGACTTGATTACTCCTCAGAGGCACAGCCATGTCCCACTGACCCCAGCTGGAGCCTCCCTTAACTCCCAGAGTCACCACAGATTCCCCTCTTTCAAAGCTCCTCTATTCCCAGCCACATGATTTAGCTCCCAGACCAGCAAAGTCTAGGAGAACTTTCTGCAAGTATGAAAATGTTCTTCTGCACTGTTCAATTCAATAGCCATTAGCTACATGTTTACTGAACACTTGAAGTGTGGCTAGCAACTGATTTTTCAAATTTAATTTAGTTTAATCCATTCATGTTAATTAATTTTAATTTAATTAGTCATGTGAGGGTAGTGGCTACCAAATTGGACAGTGCAGCCCTAGCCTACATGTGTTAATTTCATCTTCTCTAAATAGGTTTCTTGACTCAAAATTTTACAGGCCAGTTTTTACATGTGTATCCTCCCATGCAACTAAGCTTATGACAGATACTCAGCAAACTGTTACCTATCTGTAACCATATTGCATATAAAAGAGGCTGGCTTGGTCAATGAAATTTTCCTAACCTTGTGACTCCTCCAGCAAACTCCAGTTTGGGACACTACCTCTCACCTAGCCACACTACCTGTCTTGCCCTCCACAGGTGCACAGTATGAGGTGTGCTGGAAAAGAGATGGTGCCTGTACTGTGAGGATGTGGGAGCTCTGGCATTTCCCTCCAACAGCATCCAGAACAATCATGAGAGGCTCTAATCATCTCCCCTTCACCAGAACAAAGGAAGCCACATCGCAGTGGCACTTCCACGATGACGTAGGGAGAGAGGACTGCTGGAGAAAGGAAAGGAAAAGAAACTACAGGACCTTGTTTTCTCTAATCCATGCAATAGAAAGATACACAGAGATAAGTTACGACAACATTCTATAAAGCAGCAACATACCTCACCTAATCAGAGTTGCACGGCAAAGAAGAACAACGATACGGTCTTTAATTAAATTTGTTGAGCTAACACCTAAGGGTCACCATGACACAGTGAAGTAGCAAGCAGCTGAGGGACCCTCCCAGGGAATACAACTAATTAATACACAAGTGGGTTGAGACTAGGTGTCCTTATCAAAGAAATAATAGAATTCCCATGTTCTTGTACAAAAAACAATAAGTAAGGTGTCTATCAAATACTCTCTTAAAAAGGGGAGGGAGTGGTTAAAAAGATGCATAGAGCTACTGTTGAAGTCCCCCCCAACTTTGGGGACTGTGCTCGGGGTGGGGGGGGGGCAGGGGGGCAAATACCCACCCATCCCCCTTCGCTGACCTCCCCTCCTGTCCGTCAGGGCCTGAGGTGACAGAACAGCTCCTCAGGCTGGAGGCACCCTGGAACAGCAGCTGGCCATGTCCCTGAGCCTGTGGCTCAGTTAGGAAGTAAGTGGCAAGAAGCCTGAGACTGGGAGTCAGGCAACCTGGGTTCCAACCCTGCCTCTGCCAAGTGAATGGCTATGGTACCTTGAGCAAGTCACTCTCTCACTCTAGGCCTTGGTTTTCGCTTCTGCAAAAGATGGGGGCTGGACAAAATGACCTCTCAAGTCCCTTGCAACTCTGACTGGAAGCATGACTCAGAACTTAGCAAAAGCAGCCAGGAGAGATGGTGAGGTAAGGTCAAAGCACCCACCAAAAGCATTTAAATGGGAGCTCTCTGAGGTGGAGGGAGAGAAGCAGCAGGGTGAGCTGGGACTGTTTTTCAAACGCTGATTTCACTTAACAGGGCTAAGAGGTCACCAGACTATAGGCAAGGAGAAGAGCATCTAAGCACCTGCCAGCTGCCATCAACTCTCAGAGCTGCAACATAGGAGACTTCTGAACCCCAGCAGAGGCTGGGCTGCTGCCCTCCAGCTCTGCCCTAGCCCCCAGCATTGCCCTCCGCACACTGCAGAATAGAGGTCTCCTCCCCTTTTCTCAGGCACCTTCCCAAGGGGGTAATCCCTCCTGCCCCACTCCATCTTCCTCTCCTGCTTTATAATTATGAGACTTCTGGTTTTGAAAATCATTTCACTACTCAGCATCTGAGGTTAATCAAAATTCAAGATCTAGAAATCTCTTTGGTGTGTGTCTCTAGAACAGGGTTCTTTGAACCAGATTCCCCCTACAGCTGTAATTATGTCTCAGCCAGTATTTGGATATGGAAGTGCTGTTAACACTGCTGTCAGACTCCAAATGCCTTGTCTCTCCTTTATTCCTCCATTATTAAGTTTTAACACAAAGACGTGTGTGGGAAATCCACAATTTAACAGTTGAGTCAACTTAAAAGATCTGGGAGCAGGTTGCCTGTCATAACAGACTGACTTCACTCTTCACCCACTTCTAACCTGAGAGGGATAAACTATAAGCGTTATTTAACACAATGCTGGATTTTTCCTTCCAAAACTATTCAAAGTAGAAAAATATCTAAACCTCTATCCCATTAGTTACAAGAGAAATCCGAATTGCCACTCAAAAGCATTTCACAGGATGATTTTGTGCATGTGTCTATTACACAGAATACAGAGCAGAAGCTGGGAGCTTTTGTTCTGAATTCTTTACATAATATTCCAAATATCCAAGAAAATAAACAGCCAGTGTCCCCAAACTACTAACGGGTGAAGGCAGATGGTGTCTCAGAGGGGACAGCAAACGCTCCTGTAAAGACCGTCTGTCACTTCCTCAGTGATACAGGTTAACTGTGGTCAAACTGTATTCACCCAACTCCAGTCCCCAAGGTCATGGAGTTGGGTGAATGGTCAATCCAAACAATTTCTCCTCCTCCTTTCCCTTCAGTTATGAGTAGGGAAAAAGAAGTCTAAGGTACAAATATTGAAGTGTTGAAGATACTTATCCCCTCTCCAACAGCCAACACTAAACAACAACCGAGATCCCACAACAAAAACTTACAGCAGAAACCACAGAACTCTGACAGGGTTGAGTATGAGAGCAGCAGGAAAATAATTCTAGAGGCCTTAAAATCCAGAAATGGAACATGCTTGCTCTGTACAACTTCGAAGTACTGGTGTTTTTCAAAACATCTGATTGTATATTCCAATAGTTCCACCCATACCTCATTTCTGAGTTTTGTATTTGATAACTGAAATACAGCTCGCTATGGGGGCTGATGGGGAAGAGAAAAATACAACACAGGAAGTATTTTTCTCCTCCTCCAATCATTGAGACACCCCAGGGGAAACAAACCTGAAATGTCACCTTTAGAGATTGGTTTGACCTGAAACCCCTGTGAGAGGAAAACCTTGTTGGTGACCCTGCAAGACCGGCTCACACTTCACTGGGGACCCGCTCATCTCCAGAGACCTCCCACTCCATTCTGTTTAACTTCTGAAGTCGATATTCTCACTTGAATCCTTATTCTCCCCACCACCACACCCCTTAAAGAAAGAAAAGGGATGGGCTTCCCTGGCTCAAGGATAATGTTTCCTCAGACTGCCCATCACCGCGCGAGTCCAGGACAGCAAGTGGCCCTCTCCGGGAGGCGGAATCAGCACGGGTCCGGCCGCGGGTTACAGACTCAGTTCACAAGGATCGGCCGGGCCGCGGACACCGCCGGCCTCTCCCCGGAGCCGCCCCGCGCGGGGGTGGGAGGGGGCCAGCTCCGGGATCCAAACAATCCCGCCCCCGCAGCCAGGGGACGCCCAGGACCCTGCCTCAGCACATCTCCTGGCTGGCGCTCCCCAAGGCGGCCCGGATGCCCTCGCGAGGCTCGGGGAAGTGAAATCACACATTCCGGCTCCCAAATAAGGAGCGAGGCTAAATAAACCTCTGCGATCCGACTTCTCCAAACCAACCGACCAACCGGCTCAATGAGTAATGGGGCCTTTTGTGCCCGCAGAGAGAGAAAAAGGAGGGAGGAGAGGACGGGGAACCAAAAATCACTTCCTTGAGATGGAGTGAAATTAGCAGAAGTCCCGAGGCCAACCGTTCCGACTCGGCTGGATTCCGCTCAAACCCCAAAATGGCAGGGTCCCTTGAGTCCCCGGAGCGGGTTCCAGGGCTCCCGCCCGGGAGCGGCCGGAAGCGGTCAGGGTGGCGAGGGCGCTGGGACCCGCCGCCTGCCCCGCACTCGGCACCCCCG
>NW_016807278.1:879720-923721 GCF_001698545.2 Rhinopithecus bieti
AGGCGTGGTGTGGGGAGGGGCGGTCCTTAAAGGGGAGGACGCACGGTGCCGGGAGCTGGGAGGACCGCGGAGTAGGCTGGGGCTGCTGCCTGGGGACAGGGAGAGAGGACGAAGAAATCCTAGTTCTTAACCAAGGCCATGCAAAGGGAGAGGGGAGGCGTGTCAAAGGAGCTGCTTAATTCAGATGGAAAATCCACTCCTCTCCAATTGTCTGGGCCTCAGCGTCAGCGAATTGGAAGAAGGGTGTATTTCCAAGGAGAGGGATGGCTCGTAGGTGTCCAGCTAGATGAGACTTCGCGGGGGAGCTGGAATCGTCCCAGGAAAAGGTGTGAGCCAAACGCGGGTGTATTAAATATTTCCCTAACTTCAACATTTTCCTCTGAGGTTTTTTGCATCTCTTTTCTCATTAATGTATTGTTTTTCAGTAAAGACGTATTATTGTGTCAGGAGCACTTTACTAATTATACCTTTGAACATGTTTTCATGTAAATAAACTAAAAAGGATACAGGGTGGCAAGAGGATGGGTTGAGATTTGGGCCGCCTGAATTCCCGCCATCCTTTGCCACGGATTGGCTGCGTGAGGCTGAACAAGCCTTGCACCTCTCTCTCCGTGGGAAGAACAGCGAGAGTTTTTCAAAGGTTGTGGGCAGAGTCAGAGGAGATAGTGAAACTGAAGGGGAGGGCCTAGGGAATGGCTTCTGATTTCTGATGTGGAAAAATTAATCCGTAAGAAATGGGTTAGCCCCGTGTATCTCAGGAAAAGCCCAGGGATCTAGCTGGACCCTACATAGAAGCTGCCAGGAGGCCTCCACACACATTCTGATGGGGTTCGAGATGACCAAGTGCATCCCTGCTGACCTCCTCCCACTTCTGACTGACAAACAGTTGAGAAATGGCAGGCGACCCAGACAGGTGAACACAAAACCTCAGCTTAAGTCTTGGTAAGGCCAGTTAGAGAATGAGGCTTGACCTATGGCCACACATTCCCCCTGATAGGTCCCCCAAAACTCCAGAAAGAAGACAGCACCTCCGGAAGGGGCCCTTGGGGATAGAACTTAGGTAGGTAAGGCACAAGTGCCAATGTCTCTTCCCTCATTCGCCTTTCTCAGAAGATGCTTGTGGAGGCAGGAATGAGGGGGAGAGTGAGGGGCGGGACTTACCCTCCCAATGCTGTCCTTTCCTGGGGCAGGCAGGGCTCTGTAGACCAAGGAGAGACATGGTTTCCCGGACATGAACATTTGCTCTTCTCAAGCAGCATCTGCTTAGCTCCATGTACAAGGTGCCATGCTGAGCCCTGCAGCGGTGGATGGTGTCAATCTGGTGGGGAAGAAGACAGATACCAGTGGCACAGAGGGTATGGTAGACACCTTCCTAGGAGCCCGAAGCACAGGGATTCTCTTCTGTCTGTAGCAGCTAGCAGCTTCCTCCTGAGTCTACAGGATAGATATGGTTAGACAGCTCCCGGGATTCCCTTGACTCTTCAAAGACAAAGACACTACCTAAGGCCAAGGGGATGGGAAAACACCTTCACTCCAACACTTCTATAGCACTGCTGTCATCTCCCAGAAGCACACACAGGAGATGCCCAAGGACAAGAGGAACTCAGGGGTGGGAAGGTGGAAGGCTGCAACTGCTCAGGCTCTGGTCTGGGGCTGCTCTGGAATCTGAGTTGGTCTTTTTTCTCTTTGCAGAGTCACTGGAGGCTCCCTATGGCTTGGTGTTGAGGTATCACCTGTTTTTCTCCACAAAGCTAGAAAGAGAGTAACTTCTTTCTGCCTTTTCGGAGGCAGCAAGGCACAGCGGTAAGATGACAGGATCTAGAGACAAATGAGCTGAAGCCAAGGCTGTCCTCCAGCTGGGTTACCTTGAGCAAGACATGTAACATCTCTCAGTATCTGAAAAGAATAGAGAAAACAATAAAATCTACTTTCAGGGCTGAGAGAGAATAAAATGAAATAGTAATTATGAGAACACATCCTAAAGCATAAACTATAAATTATCATGAAATATTAAATATCACCATTATTTGGACATTGTTGGCTTGCTCCTCTGCTCTGTGCCCATGGCCTACGGATCTATTCCTGATATCAAAGCCGCTTTCCTACCAAGCTGGAGCTCTGGGGAGATGGTGAAGCCCTATGACCTAGGAATAACAGGACAACTGAATTCCCACCTGAGAGTCCTCCCAAGTTGCAAGAGCCAAATAGGCCTAGGGGGTACACAGGGACTCTGAGGGTACATACATAGTGGATAGAGATTATATGAACTGTGCACACAGCACTAGAAAACACACACATATATGAACACAACACATAAGCACAGCGTGCCGTGTAACAGAATAAACGCCTAGTGGATGAATAATTGAGGAGTGAGATGTGCTAAATGCAGAAGCACTGGACAAGAGATCTTGAGTCTTAAGTTCCATTCTGATACTGTCTCGCTATGTAACCTCATGAGAGCCCCTTGCTCCCACAGTTCCTTCCTTCTCATCTATAAAACAGTGACAATAATATCTGCCTTGCCTACTTTGTAGGGCTTGTGCAAGGATAAAATAAAATACCCACAGGAAGCAGTCCAAAGTCCTATTTGTGTAACACCAGGCTCTCAGCCATCTGTAATGAACTACTTAATAAACAGTTTTTATGGATGTGTAAAAGTGCTTCAAAACTTGAAAGTCTATGCAAATAGAAAGTCCTATTTTTGTCTACTATTAATATGCAAACACATATGACATACAATATAGTACACACAATGACAATTTAAGGACCTCAGGTACATAGAAATGGATTAATTATAATCCTTGATTCATGACCCACTCTCATCATTGGATCATTGATCCATGCAGCTCCACTTTTATTGTTAGTTAATAATTATTTTTAATAATGCAGTAAGCACCTGTGAATCCACTACCCAAAATAAAAACTAGAACTTCGACAATAATGTACACCTAACTAGATGATTCCTCCATCCACACTCCCCCAACTCCTCTGTTTCCCTGGCCCAAGACCCCATCATCCTGAGTCCTATGTTCACCTTTCCCTTGCTTTCCTTTTTATATAGTTTTATTTCATGAAGGCATGTTCAAATGTATCATAAAAGATGAAACTCAAATCATCTTAAAAGGGAGGTGGCCAAGGGTGGCTTTAGCAGCAAGACCAGGTTAAAATAAGAAAATGCCTTGTCATAGTTTCAAAGTATTCCTCACCTTCTTATGATGATGCTGATGATGCTGCTGATGATGATAATGATGATGATGATGATGATGATGACAATGTTTGTTGAGTGCTTCCTGAGTGCCCAACACTGTGCTCATCCCTCTACCTGCATTGTCTCATTTAAATCTCATGACAATCCGTGGCCGAGATTGCTAGTTGGGTGGGCTAATACCTTTTTTCCCTCTCTTTGACAGTAAAGAGACCCCCATATTTAGCTAAGCATAAGACTGCCTGGAATAAAAATTACATTTCCCACTTGCCCAGCCTCCATTACAGCTGGTTGCCTTCATAAGATTAAGTTATAACCAATGACTTGTAAATGGAAGTGGTTTATGGAAAGAGGTAGGTCCTTCTTCTTCTCCTTCTCTTTTTTCTTTCCTACTGGCTGGAATAAAAATTTCACAGCTGGAGCCATCTTGGATTGTGAAGTGGAGGTTACAGGTTGAGGAAGACAGAACAAAAGGACAGAAGGAGTTTGTATCCTGGTGAGCCTAGATCCATCATATCAGCACTGAACCACTTATCCAGACTTTTATATGAAAGATCGATAAATGGCCTTCTTGTTGAAGTGACTGATGGTCTAGGTTCTCTGTCACTCACAGCCAAACCTTATCCTACTTTTATACAGCCCTATGAGGTCTGCACTGTTATCCTCACTTATCTGTTGTCTAAACAAGAAAACTGAGTCCCAGAGAAATTAAAGAACTTTCCCAGAGTCATTCCACTAGCAAAGGACAGGACCCAAGTCTTTCTGACCCAAAGTCCAGGCTCACAGTCCTTACTGTAGATCCTGAGCAGACATACACTCACATATCCTTCTTAATGTCAGAAATACTGTATCTGCTATTTCTGGGCAGGAATTGCCTGAAGAGGTATGGGCTATTCTTTCCATTTTAGAGCAACATAAATTTTCCACACCTCAATTTCCTTCCATCTTGGCCTAATTGTTACAGAGTATAGGTCTATGTTAATTTGCATGACTGGGTTATATGATAGGATACATTGTGACAATCTTTTTCTTCAAGATTCCCCCACCCAGCCTTCACACCATCAGGGAGTTTAAGTTTCCTGTTTTACTATGACGTGGCATTATGAATGAGTGACAGAGGGTGGAAATTTATGGAGGTGGATTTCTTGGAAATTTTCAGCTAACACTCTCTTGATGAGAGAGGATCATCCACAGGCTGGCAGGTCTGCGCGTGAACACAGATAAAGCAGCCTTTGTATCCACTGCTACTACCACAAACAAAATATTGCAAGAAGGAGCATGATTTACAGAAGAAGCTCTGTCCACTAAAAACCCACCCTTGGAAAGAAAAATGGCTCAGAGCCAGAAAGAAATAGTCTTCCTGTCATAGGCTAGTATTTCTGTGATAAAATGAGAAATTCCCCCAAAGCAAAAGTGACAGATATATATACATATACATAAGACTCATTAGTCACAAAAATTTCTGGCCCAGAAAATGACCTCAAAATATTGGTCAGGATGGTCTCTATCATCCCTTCTATCTTAGCTCTTTCTGAAGATGCTAACGGCTGCCTCACAGAAAGGAATTCTACCCAAAGCAAGTGCCATTGGTAATGCCCTATTTAAGACATCCCAGAGGGGAAAAATGCTTCCCCACCCACGATGCCCTCGGTGCCCTCATCTGCACTTCATCCTTTGATAGTTTAATGCCGTGGAAGGGAACAGCTGGGGCAGTGGCAAAGAATGCGAATAGAAAGAGAAAGAAGGAAGTACCCAAAGGGGAACAGAAACTTCACCTCTGCACATCAACAGACATAATATGGTCCAAAGGGACTACAAATGAGAGTAATTAGGACTACAGTATGCCTAAGTCTTTTTTTTTTTTTTTTTTTAGACAGAGTATTGCTTTGTTGCTCAGGCTAGAGTGCAGTGGCACAATCTTGGCTCACTGAGACCTCTGCCTCCCGAGTTCAAGCAATTATCCGGCCTCAGCCTCCCGAGTGGCTGGGATTACAGGCACCTGCCACTACACCTGGCTAATTTTTGTATTTTTAGTAGCGATGGGGGTTTCACCATGTCGATCAGGCTGCTCTCGAACTCCTGACCTCAGGTGATCCACCTGCCTTGGTCTTCCAAAGTGCTGGGATTACAGGCGTGAGCCACTGCACCCGGCCAGGATGCCTAATGCTAAATCCACGGTTTACAATGGGAAATGTAGGGAAGAGAGGCAAATATCCAGCCGTATTCAAGAAGGCTTCCAAGGCTGTTGTCCTTGTATTAAAAAGCATTGCCCTCCAACCTAGCTTACATCTGGCATATCAGTTGCTACTTAGATGAGTAACAGCCTGGATAATGATTGGGAAAGGAGGAAAGGAAAGGGGGAACTATCTAGGAACACAATCAAGATGGGTCAACGAAAAGGATCATTATCTTCTTACCTGGTGACCTGGTGATGCCTGGAATTTTCTCCCTTGCTTAAGATAAGTAAATGGAAGTGGAAAGGTAGAAAAGGTAGGGGAGAGATATACACATGTGTATGTGAAATGGGTAGAGATTTCCTAAGGGTATAATGAGCCATAGCTCCACATGAGAACGTAACTTTAAGGCAGCAGAGCATGGTGGAATCAAATTCTGGGTTCTAATCCCACCCCATCACTCACTACTATACTTAACTGCACTTCATTGTTGTACTGTTTGTATAATGAAGGATTAAATAATACTCCCTAGATTAAATACAGGGTAACATTTTCAATGGTTTCAGACACATAGTACTTGGCCTCTATAAATGTGAGCAGTTACTATGCAGCAGGTACTTTCATAGTAACCATCTCATTCAATCCTCTCAACAATGCTCTAAGGAGTAGTATTTCTGGCATTTTGATCACTGAAAACACTGTGGCTCAGAAAGGTTAAATAACTGGCCAGTCATCACACAACTAGATGGGGAAGACATGTTTCCACATGTGTCAGAGCCTATGTTCCTAAATGCTCTTGAAAGTGGTCCAGCTCCCTGACACCTGCCAGGCTGACCTGGGGAAGCCATCTCAGCCCATGTGCATGGCTCAGGAGAAGGAGACAGTCTGCAAGTGCAACTGACTCAGAGCTTCCAGAGACTGTTCCTACCACTAAGATAGACAGTTAAAGGCAATGAATAGAGTCATTTGAGCATTAATGGGTTTGGAATCTTAGCATTTGTAAACTTTTGAGGAAGTACCTAAATATTTGAGGTATATGTGATATCATTTATGTAGTATATGTGTATCGTATATACATATATAAACACATTATATATACACTATATATAAACACACTATATGTGAGCAAAAACAAAACAAAATATAGTGTGTGTATATATATACACACCATATATACACACACTATGTATATACACTATATTTTGCTCTGTTTTTGCTCATTCCATGACAGATCAAAGTAGGACCTAATTTTTCCTCCCACATTTCTTATGAAGCAGTGAAACCTACAACATTGTAGAGACAAAAGGGACATGTACAGCTAGATCTGCACCTTTCTTCCAAAGACCACCTCTACACCATCATATAGACAGGTAGGTGTGTGACTTTTAAAACTAGGCTCTCAACCCAGGTACGGTGGCTCACACCTGTAATCCCAGCACTTTGGGAGGCTGAGGCAGGTGGATCACTTGAGGTCAGGAGTTTGAGGCCAGCCTGGCCAACATGGCAAAAACCTGTCTCTACAAAACATACAAAAATTAGCCAAGCGTGGTGGTGTGCACCTATAGTCTCAGCTACCAGGGAGGCTGAGGCAGGAGAAATCACTTGAACCCAGGAGGCGGAGGTTGCAGTGAGTGGAGATCACACCATTGCACTTCAGCCCTGGTGACAGAGCGAGACTCCATCTCAAAAAAAAAAAAAGAAAAGAAAAGAAAAAGAAAAGTAAAAGAAAAACTAGGCTCTCAGAACTTCCGGTGCACATTTATTGTACCACAAGAGGCTGGGTGCAGTGACTCATGCTTATTATCCTGGCACTTTGGGAGGCCAAGGCAGGAGGATCACTTGAGACCAGAAGTTCAAGACCAGCCTGGGCAAAAGAGCAAGCCTTTGTTTCTAAAAAAAAAAAAAAAAAAAAAAAAATTGCTGAGGATGGTGGCAGGAGCCTGTAGTCCCAGCTACTCGGGTGACTGAGGTGGGAGGATTGCTTGAGCCTAAAAGGTTGAGGCTGCAAGGAATCATGATGGCCTCATGCTTCTCCCACCTAATGGACAACAGGAGCCCCTCCTGACCCAGAGAGGTCAACAGGGGCAGGCCCTCTGTGCTATTTGGTTAGCCTTGTATTTGGAAGCTGACAGGGAGGGAATGGGGCAGTGCTAGCGCCATGGGTACCCAGGATTCTCCTAGATGGATGCCAGACACGACTTCCATATTGTGTAATACACAATAGGCATTGTGCATTGATCTTAGTACTTTTGTTTCTTTTTTTGAGACTGAGTCTTGCTCTGTTGCCCAGGCTGGAGTGCGGTGGCATGATCTCAGCTCACTGCAACTTCCGCCTCCTGGGTTCAAGTGATTCTCTATCTTGTGCCTCAGCCTCCCAAGTAACTGGGACTACAGGCGCATGCCACTACATCAGGCTAATTTTCATATTTTTAGTACAGACAGGGTTTCACCATGTTAGCCAGGCTGGTCTCAAATTCCTGACCTCAAATGATCTGCCTGCCTCGGCCTCCCAAAGTGCTGGGATTACAGGCATGAGACACCGTGCCCTGTCATACTTCATCTCTTTAAAAACGTTTGTCTCCTTTTTATTCTACATTCTTATATTTATAGAGTGTGTTGAAGTTTGCACAACACTTTCACATACATTGCCAATAGCTCCCTATTGACCAAAGTCCAAAGCCTGAGAGGAATTTCTAGCCCTTAAATCTGCCTCTTACCTTACATCTTGACACCCTCCCCTACAAACCGTATCTTCTTGCTGGTGCTAACCACCTGCTGCCTCTAAACAGGCCATGCAGTTTCTTGTCTCTCTTCGTTCCTCTTTTCATTAAGCCTTTCTCCTGTGTGGTTTTCCTCCTCCACCTGGAGAATTCTTGCCCATCCTTAGAGGTCCAGGTCAAATGTCTCCTTCTCAGTGAGAGCTTCCTGCATCTATCTCTCCGTTTCTGAGCCCCAGGGCACCACGCTTAAACCTTCTTAAGGCTATCCCCATTAGAATGGCTATTACTAAAATAAAAACAAACCCAGAAAATGAGTGTTAGCTAAAATGTGGAGAAATTGGAACTCTCGTGCACTGCTGGTGAGAATGCAAAATGGTGCAGCCATTGTGGAAATAGTATGGCCGGTCCTCAAAAAATTAAACATAGAATTACCATATGATTTAGCAATTCCACTTCTGGGGATATACCAAAAAGAATGAAACAGATATAGATACAGGTATAGATATATATGACTCCATCTCAAAAAAATAAAGGAAATTCTGATACATGCCATAACATGGACTAACCACGGAAATATTGTGCCAATAAAATAAGCCAGACACAAAAAGACAAATATTATATGATTCCACTTATCTGAGGTACCTAAGTAGTCAAATTCACAGACACAAAAAGTCAAATGTCCTTCTAGGCCTGGATAGAAGCTCAGGCCCATCCTCCTCCATCCAGGACCATCACACTCAGCAACACAACCCTCATCGTGCAAGATTCTGTGTCATTCAGACACTCAGAAAATCTCAAACCCAAGTAGCCACCTGCCTTTGTCAGCCCCTTCTAAGCCTGAAGTCTGGCCCATATGAGGCCTTTTCCATGCAGCTATCCCACTCTCCCTTCCACCATGAGGACAGGGGCCAGAAATTCTCTATATCTGACGTACAAGAGGTTTACAAGACCACAGAATTCTTTAAAAAAAAAATTTTTTTTTTAATACATTCACATGGTACAAAATGCAAAAGCCCTAAAGGGCATCTTGTAAAATTTCTCCCTGGCCACCTAACCCCTCAACCACCCAGTTCTCCACCCCAGTTTCTGTGTATCCTAGAAGTATTTAAGACAGTTCAACCTTCCATTTAGGAACTAGCAAGAACTGTGCTTGGCCTAAACATCCAGGAGACCTGATCCTACACTCAGAAGTCACATTGTGAAGATGAAGGCCCTGGACCAGCTTTTACAGCCTGTGGGCCAGTGCCCCTTCAGGGCAGGCTTCATTCCTGGGTGCCCAGGATCAAGGCCTCTGCACAGGAGCCTAAGGTTTCACCTGGCATTGATGAGGGACATGCATGATTCTCCCTCAAGAAGGAAGGCACAGGGAGTGCAGGATGACAGCCAAGGGTGGGAGTCAGACACATGAGTAGGGAAGAGGGTGGGGAAAATCCTGGAAAAGAAGAGGTGATGGAGGAACCTAGTCTGGTTGGGAGATGGGGGCTGATGGTTGCCCACTCGTGTCTGCAGAGCCAATTGGTGCCAAGGCCCCTGTAATTCAGGCCAAGAATGACTAGAAGGGTAGCAAAGATGGACACGTGGGCAGCCTCTCCCGTGGGCCTTCCCCAAGCAGGCCAAGGCCGAGCAAGAGGTGTTTCTTCATGTCTTGGTGTAATCACACAGCTGCCTCAGCCACAGAGCTCCGGCCTGCGTCACTCCCCAGGAATCTGGTTCTTGTTTACCATGAAGAAGTGTGGTTATTACAGGGCCTAGTGGCCCTTTTCCAGCTTCCCCAGAGAGTTTGTGGGAGAGCTGAGGGCCTGGGAAGGGGAGCCTGGCCCAAGAGGGATTGCTGAGTGGGAGGAGCAGCAGGCTTCCCTGGGGATCTGCCCTCCCAGGGCTCCCTTACCAAAAGGAGCCCTAGAAGAGCCTGGCGGGATTCCAGGGGTCTTTCCTTGGCGGAGACACCTGGGGCCTATCTTCCTACGGAATTCGGAAAGAAAGAGCAAGGAAGCAGAAAAAGCAAATGGAGAGAACGGGTGAGGAACAGGACCAAGGACCAGCAGAAATTGAGTTCAAACTTACTGTATGTTCTGCTCTTAACATTAAGAGTTAATGTTTAATTCTTTAAGAAATCAGAGAATTAAGAAATTAAGAAATAAGAGAAACCAGATCAAGAAATAAGAGAAACCTGGGGAGGAGATCAACCCTCTGACGAGATTTATATTCTGCTAACTTTGTGCCTAT
Organism: Rhinopithecus bieti; assembly: GCF_001698545.2. NCBI lineage: Eukaryota > Metazoa > Chordata > Mammalia > Primates > Cercopithecidae > Rhinopithecus > Rhinopithecus bieti. Next base: position 890,046 of record NW_016807278.1, read on the forward strand.
CCCTAGTGACTTGACCAGCGCCTGTCACAGAATATGGTATTTGTATTTTTGCTGGATGGATGAAATGGAGGATGGTGAATGGCACATAGAGAAAGACAAATTTAAAAGGTCACGGTAATAGCTCTCATTTAGTGAGCACTTATTATGTTCCTACAATGCCTGTGATTCCAGGTGTTGACTCAATCAATGCCCCATAACAACCCTGCAAGATAGGTGTTACTAATATCCTTCCAGGGGCCCAGATGAGGAAACTGAGGCCCAGTGAATTTAAGCAACTTAAAGTAAGGCCTGGAGTGGGGATCTGAATGCAGGAAGCCGGGACCTAACACCTGTCTTCTCAGCCACCATGTTCTCCTGAGCAGGGAGTAAGACTTACAACTGCTGCAATTTGGGATAAAAAGCTCCATACTAGAGTTGTTCTTCCTCAATCAATTACCTTGTTATGATCCTCATCCTCCATCCCAGCCCCTGGATGGGCTTCGCTGGATTCCTATTCTAGGCTCAGAAAAAATCATAGCGAGAATAAGACAGTTATGTTTTTCCCAACCCAAAATTCCAATAATCTATTAATCTAGCTCAAGATCTTGGTATGAGAGCCATAAAAATGGTGTGGGCCCAGGGACCAGAACATGAGCCCAATGCCCTGCACAGCTGAAATGCTCTTTCTTTCTCTTTCTTTGCTATCCCCTGCAGATGCCTTTTTCTCTTCTGTTCCCTATGCATTTTTTTTTTTTCAGAATATTGTCCAAATGAGGAGGTGTTTCTGAAACACTAACTTGGTTCATTTACTCCCCACATAGTTGCCTGCTCTTTTCTCCCTGGGAAGTTGAACTAACAAGGTAGTATGAAAATCAGGTCATTGTCACTGTTGCAGTGTTTCCAGAGGCCATGGTGCTGAAAATGGAAATGTCAAAGTGGGATAATTACATCGGCCCTGAAGCCCTGTTTTCTAACTACCATTTATCCATAATCGATTCCTGAAAAAGACAAAGGACATGAATAATCTACCAAGCAGATGGAGCCTCAAGCAGTGAGGCAGAAGAGAAAACATGGTCCCCCGAAGGGAAAAGGAAGAAAGGCCTGGGGGCCCAGGGAATGTGTCTGCCCTGGAGACAGACCCGGTGATCAAGAAAGGCACACAGCTCAGACCTGGCCTGGGCAGATAAGGCATGTGTGGTGAGAAGTAATTAATCATTGGACTTCTCCTTTAACGTCTTCTGACAGCCATGAGAAGCTCTCTCTAGGAAATGGGGAAGGAAGTAGTAAGGAAGAACCCTGAGGATATCACATGAAGCAGGAAGCTTGGGCATAAAAATAAGGTTGAAAGATCACAAGTTCTAGAAGCTGTTTATTTAAAGACACTCCTTGTAACACACAAACACACACACACACACACCACACACCACCAGAAGTTGTTAAAGCTTGTGGTGGGGCTACAATTTTCTTTGGCCGGTTTCTTCTTTGCCTTTAGGTCCAGCTGAGGGGACACAGTCAGCCACGTATCACTGGGCATTTTAGTCAGTTTCACTTCCTGTTTCTCATGCTGAAAACGTAATAATCATCGTAATGATAATAATAATTCTGCAGCCTTGCCTCTGGCTTCTATTTATATAGGGCCTCCCAGAAATGTGTGCATCAGTGGGAGGGGGAGTAGAGTACATCTACTCCATCAATCAACAGCTGAGGGTGGAGGCAGGCTTGGAGGAAAGGGTGGGGACATAGAAATTAGCAATGGAAATTATTAAACTCATTTTTTCAAGAGGGGGAATCTAAGTGGTTTGGTAACTCCCCAAATGGCTATTCTTACCTTAGAGACATTTATAAAGCCTTTCTCCCAAGATCCTCTAAAAATAAATCATTCCCAAACACTCTTCACCCTTCAGCCTGTCCCCAGTCAAGTTAATCTTTGTGATCTGAGGCCCCAAAACATTTAAGCTAACTTCCCAGAGTCCCTCAGCAGGTCAGGAGGGAAGACAGGACAAGACTAGGCTTCTTCTACATCTATCAAGAGCCGTAACAAGGAAGGGAATTTCCAACTTTATGGGGAACTTGCAAACTTGTCAGGAAAAAGTACAACTGCTTCTGCTAAGGAAAAAAAAATGCATAGTTCTTGCAGATTTAAAACCCTAGGACAATGAGAGAGAGTTCTCTCTTACTAAGAATGTGCTGCGAATGTCCAAGATTAGAATAGGGGTAGGAGGGGCAGCTTTCAGACTTTGGTCAAAACAACAGCTTCGCGTAGAGGTATTGAGCCAGTATTTTATTGAGCCAGTATTTTAATTTTTTACCGCCTCTAAAGGGTTATACTCGAAGGACAAAGGTTGAACACTCCACAGGCTCAAGAGAATGAGATGGGAGTGGAGGGAAGCGGGGGAGGAAGCCATTATCTTGATGACAATGGTGACATAGTCATCCTTTAGATCCTGCCCTCCCTCCCCTGGGGATCTGAGAAGGGGAGGGGGGAGGAAGCAGGTGGTTTCAGGGTCCTCTCTATATGAACCAAAAAGGCAGGTAAAGAAAAAAAAATGAAACCACCAGAGACAGCCTCTAATTAATTGAATTAAAATTAAATGAAAAAAAAAAAAACTCCCTCTCAGACACAAAGACACACAAAGCACACAGACACACCCTGAAGCACTAGCTAGCTACACTAAAGATCAAGAGAGGATGTGATATCACCTATGTATTTATTGTGATAATTATTGTTGTTGGAGTTTTTTCCCCCAAAGGACAATCATAAGCCTGGGGCTCCATGGTAAGTGACAGGTTAGAAATGCGAAAATGAGAAAAGCCCACTGTGACCCTTCGAATAATCAACCTCAGGCTGTCAGGTGTCGAACCAGTGCAAGGAGGGAACAGTAATGATATCAAACACTTCCACAGCATTCTCTATGTGCCAGGCACTGTTCTAAGCACTTTCCACATATTTTCTCATTCAACACTTGCAATAACCCTGTGAAATAGACTACTACTATTGGGACATTATCATTCATATGCATTTCCACCCTGGCTGTCTTGGCATCTCTGAGCCTGTAAAAGATAAGTTTCTTTAGTTCCCTACCTCTGTTCAGGGCCATTTATCTCCTTTGCAGGACCCAGTGCATGCAGAGAACCTTGTTCAGAAATTATTAAGAATTCCAAGCAGGGCGCAGTGGCTTACACCTGTAATCTCAGCACTTTGGGAGGCCAAGGCAGGTGGATCATGAGGTTAGGAGATCGAGACCATCCGGCTAACATGGTAAACCCCATTCGGTACTAAAATACAATAAAAAAAAAAAAAAAAAAATAGCTTGGGATGTGATGACGGGCACTCCGTAGGTCCCAGCTACTTGGGAAGCTGAGGCAGGAGAATGGCGTGAACCCGGGAGGCGGCCAAGATCGCGCCACTACACTTTAGCCTGTGTGACAGAGCGAGACTCTGTCTCAAAAAAAAAAAAAAAAAAAAAAAAAAGGAATTCCAAGTGAGTATTAAATCCACACAGGGTCCTTATAAGTGCAGGTCCCTGTGCAACTGTATGGCTTGCATGCCCATGAAGCTGGCCCTGCATAGAATCTCCCCAAATCATTGCACAGAACAATTCTGCTGTCTTCTGTTATCCTACCCTGGTGCATGCCCAACTCCTAAACAAGGAAAGAGGAGGGAGAAAAACCTACCCCAGATACATTGGCTGTGTGTGAATGGCTTTGTTGAAGAAGGTATTCCTCAGTTAAATGAAAGTTTGAGAACCATGATCTAGATGATGTTTTTCTTCTCTTCCTATCCTCCCCCATACCTAGAAGACAATACAAATGATTTGTTAAGATCTCCCCCATTGTTGTTTTAGGAGGTTTGTCCTTTTATTCACCCCTCTCCTCACATCCCACATCCAATCAGCTGGCAATTCTTGCTGACTCTATCTCAGCAAGGTCTCCTGTATCCTGCCCTCTTTTCCATCTCCCCTGCCACTGCCCTAGATTTCTCTCACCTAGAATATTCCACTAGCTCACTAACTAGACTCCTTACCTTCAACCCTTTATGATGCTTGTTATACTTGGGGTTTTATTTGTCACTTTTGAGGCTTTTTTTCTCCCAGGCTGTCAATTTCTCAAGGGCAGATACTCCATTCCCAGTCACCTGTGCCCCACTCAGTAGCCCCGAGAGGAGCAGTCTGTGATTGCTGAGTACATGTGCAATGACTTCCTTGCAAATATCGCTCCATCAGGCTCACGTTCTAGACAACAGCTCAGCCTTTTGAACTCTCAGTCTAGGGAGTTCCTTTGTCTTAAATTCTAGAGAAAAGCATGACATCCGAAGTCCTATCTCATACTACAATAAAAATGTAGCCAATTGGAATGATTAGGAGGGTTTACTTCCCAATGTACAATAAGGCATGGTAATAATTATGAGAAGCTGTGGAGCGGACTAACGGGTGTTTCTTGCTTGGAAGGCTGGTTTGACTTGGCTTCAACCAAAAAAGGCAGAAAGGCCTGACTTCCATAATCTTCACTACCCATAGCAAAGTCATTGGTCTGTTTAAACAATCAGGATTGTTTTAAAGAATAATGGCCTTGAGTACTACTTTAGGGAAGAAACCGCAATCAAAGATGGTTTACCTCAACATTTCAAAAAGTCTTACTGGTACCCTAATCTCATTTTAAAACCAGCCTAAATTACCTTGGATCCAGAATATGAGAACCATTCTATATCAGTTAGGATGCATGCAGCTGAAAAGACAACTGGCAATGGCTTAAATAATAAAGATGCTAATAGTTTCTTAATAAGACTAAAGGGAGGTGATCTTGGGTTGTTCAGCAGCTCAACAAAGTCCTCAAGCTCCATCAAGGATCCAGGTCTGACCGTCCTCTGCTTTGCCATGCTCAGCAGACAGGACATCTCCACCACCCAACTTAGCGTATCATTTCATTGTTGCAAGACGGCTGTAACAGCTCTAAGTATCACATCTTCACATGGCATGATTCAACAGAACAAGAAGAGAGGCAAGGGTGAAATAAAAAATAAAAGTAAAATTTTTAAAAAATTGAAGTCTTGGCTGGGTGCAGTGGCTCACTCCTATAATCTCAGCCCCTTGGGAGGCTAAGGCATGAGGATCACTTGAGGCCAGGAGTCCAAGACCAGCTTGGGCAACATACAGAGACCCCGTCTCTATAAAATATAAAAATAAATTAGCTGGGAGTGGTAGTGTGTGCCTCATCCCAGCTGCTCGGGGGGTGCTGAGGTGGGAGGATCGCTTGAACCCAGGTGATCAAGGCTGCACTGAGCTGAGACTGCACCATTGCACTCCAGCCTGGGCAACAGAGTAAGACCCTGTCTTAAATAAATAAATAAATAAATAAATAAATAAATAAATAAAGTTTCCTCCTATAACTATCTCATTTATCAAGGGAAAACTGTTTCCCAGAGAACTTCAGTTGGCTTCCCATAATGTCCCATTGGCCAGAAGTGGGTCACATGCCCACTCCTAAACCAATGGCTGCACAAAAGAACCAGAATGTCCCCCAGGTCGGGGAGGAACCAAACTTCCTCTGGCACTTTGCTACCGACCTGCTGAACCAGGTATGGGTTCTGTCGCAAGGAAGGAAAAGGGGGATGGGTTTTTCGTTCTGGTATTGTTTTTTAGAGAAAGAAGCTTCAACTGGGTTGCCCAGGCTGGACTCAAACTCCTGGGCTCAAGGGATCCCTCGGCCTTGACCTCCCAAAGTGCTGAGATTACGGACACGTCACCGGGCCCAACAAGCGAGGGGGATGGTTTTGAGTAGGGAACAGCATTTGCTCCATTTCCACTCAAGTGACACCTTCCCCTGAATCTGTAACATCTTTAAGTATTTCTTGCCCGCAGTCCTCTCCCTGATGCCTGCCTGGTTTCCTCTTGTTCGTTTCCTAGCATACTCACTGCAGGAGCAGTTTAACTGTACTTCCTGTCTCCACTTCTTCAACTCCTGAGCACTCAACTCTTCTGAAATTCAGCTTTTGCCTCGGCCACTCACTCCTCTGATCTCCTTATCTGAGCTCACCATCTCAGTTTAGATCTCTCTGCTGAATTTCACTTTGCCCCAACCCTTCCTTCTTCCTTCAAAACTCTGTCCTGGGCCTCTTTGTAGCACAGGACCCTGTAAGATTATCAGGACCTCACACTCTGAATTCTACTTCTAAATCCTTGCCCACTTCTTCTCAGTTTCCTTTAGTTGCTCTTCTCCCCTACTTCCCTCTAAAATGTCAAAGTTTGTCAGGGGTCCTCCCTTGACTGTCTTTACTAATCATTTTATACTATTATTTCCCAGGTTTCAACTACCAGCTAATCTACACTCATGACCCCCAAATCTACAAATTCAACCCAAAAACTTTTCTTAAACTCATACCCATAGTGGATTTTCACTACTATTTTCAGACAGTTTAAATTCAGTATCTACAGAACTGACTCTATCTACACCACACACACACATACACACTCCTTCATCCTGCACTCAGAGAAGGTACCACTCTCCATCTGGTTGCCATAGGCTGAAGCTGGTAGTCAACCTTGACTCCTCACTGTCGCTCACCCCCAATAATCAGTTACAATTCCAGCTAATGTCACCTCCCCACTGTTCCCTTCTCTCCATTCCCATGCCACTGCCCTGCTTCAGACATTCACTAGCTTCCATCTGGATTATGGCACCAGCCCCCGATTGCTTCTGGTCTTCCCCTTTCCAATCCATTCTCCCAGTATCACCCCAATAATTTTTTAAAATGCAGATCTGATCATTTGATTCCAGGGGACTTAAAAATCTTTGAATAGCTCTGCAGAGCCTAGAGAAATGGGCCAAACTCCCTAGAGTACATGGGACTCTTCACAGTCTTGACTCCTAAGTCATGAGCACTATTTATATAAACTGTAAGTGCTGTGTAGATTAGATTGAGGAGGGGACACATAGTGACTGGGATATTAGTTAAGAGACTATTCTAAAATACTATTTTAAAATCTCTGCCATCAGATTTGCAGATTTCATAAGCTCATATTGCCCCAAAACCTTGAATATTCATAGCACCCAGTGAATATTTACTGGTTTGAAATTGAAGTGCATTACTTTCCTTTGGGTTTTAACTTTTCCAACTACTTCACATGGTAGACAGAGTCATACATCCAATAGGGCATAGACCTTAGCCAGCTCAATTTCCACAAATAATTTACTCCATGCCTTTATCTTAGAATTTGGAGGTGAAAAACAAATGTGCCAAGTAATTGGAAGGAAGGGGTGGATGAAAGAGGCATTGTGAATGATGATAATTCCTGGCTATTATTAAGACTTGAGTGCCTATGACAAGCACTATGCCCTCTGTCCCAGGGGAATGTGGCCAAGTCCTCGGATTTGGAAATAGTAAAAGACATGATAGTTTCAGTTTAGTGGGTGAGAGAAGTGGCTTGTGTCAGTAACTATGCATCAGAGGCGAGGTGGGTGGTGAGGGTGAGGGCACGAGAAGAGAAAAAGGGAACACATAACATGCATAAGAAAACACAAATCCAGCCAGGCGCAGTGACTCACACCTGTAATCCCAGCACTTTGGGAGGCCGAGGAGGATGACCTGAGGTCAGAAGTTCGAGATCAGCCTGGTCAACATGGCGAAACCCCATCTCTACTAAAAAATACAAAAAAACAGCCGGGCGTGGTGGTTCACACCTGTAATCCCAGCACTTTGGGAGGCTGAGGCAGGCAGATCAGTTGAGGCCAGGAGTTCAAGACCAGCCTGGTCAACATAGTGAATCCCTGTCTCTATTAAACATACAAAAGTTAGCCGGGTGTAGTGGCACGCACCTGTAGTCCTAGCTACTGGGGAGGCTGAGGCAGAGAACCGCTTGAACCTGGGAGGCAGAGGTTGCAGCGAGCTGAGATTGTGCCACTATACTCCAGCCTGGGCAACAGAGTGAGACTCTGTCCCTGACCCCCCAAAAATACAAAAAATACAAAAAAATGAGCTGGGCGTAATGGCGCACACCTGTAATCCCAGCTACTCAGGAGGCTGAGGTAGGAGAATCACTTGAACCCAGGAGGCAGAGGTTGCAGTGAGCCAAGATCAAACCATGCACCACCGTACTCCAGCCTGGGTAACAGAGCGAGACTCCATGGCAAAAAAAAAAAAAAAAAAAGGAGAGAGAAGGGAAAAGAGAAAAGAAAACACAAATCCATCCAATGAAATAGAAATCGAGGAGGCTCAATTTCAAAATACAAAGAAAGTATCATTTCCCTTTCACATTTTACCAGCATTAGAATCCTAACTTGAAAGGGCTAAGGTTAGAGTTCAGAAAATAGGGAGGATTCTCATTGTTAGGAACTGACAATAAGTGAGGCAATGGGAAAAGGAACTGGCATTGAGAAGGGAAAGTCATTTCTGGAGATGTGTCTGTGAGATCTTCTAGTAGATGGAAGGGAGACAGAACTAACATCATTGAGCTTCTACTACTCTGAGGTAAAGGATCTCATGTACATTGCCTCATTCAAACTGCACATCATAAGGTAAGAATTGTTATTCCTATTTTGTGGCTCAACAACAACAAATGAGCCACATACTTAGTAAGGAATCGGGCCAGCACATGAACCCAGATCTTTCTGACTCCAAAGTGCATGCCCTTGTCAATTCATTGTGGCCATGAGCAGCTATAAAGTCTCCTTTCCCAGGGATGGCAAATCTCTCTGTCCAGATTCATTTATCAAACAAATCTTTATTAAGTGCTCGTTATATGTCAGGCCCAGGGCTAAGCTATGGGTTGGCTCTGGTTCTGATTTGAGGAGAGACATTCAGGACCCCTGGAGGCACTCTTCTTGCCAAAGAATTCAGCAACTATAGGAAATTGAGGAAGCCCCAGCCCCCTTCTCTGCTGTATTATCTGATTAATTCTCCTGGAGAAGGGGCCAGAACACAGTAGCCCACTACTCTTGTGCCCAGTCTAGGGAGACCAGAAGGAGAGAATACGTGCAGTTGAAAAGATAATTAGCAGTGGCTTAAGTCATAAAGAAGCTAATAGTTTCTTCATGGTTCTTGAATAGCGGCAGCCCAGTACAGAGTTTCTGTTGGGGATGATGAAAAAGTTCTAGAGACAGATGATGGTGATGGTTGCACAACATTGTTAATATACTTAATGCCAATGAATTGTACATGTAAAAATAATTAAAATGGTAACTTTAATGTTGTGTTTTGCCACAATAAAAACATTGAGGTACACCTAGCAAAACTCTCGAAAATAACTTTAAAACACACAGTGCAACATTGCTCCCGAAGAACTGACCTTTCAGACCATTCAGACAACTCAGTTCATTTTTGGTTTTTAAGCCAGCAGTACAAAAAGAAAACAAAAGAAGCTGTAGCAAAAGCTCCACTAACTGACCTGTGGAAAGAGAGTCATAAGCATGGGCAAAGTATCTCCCTTAGGGAGAAAAAGAATTTGTTCTGTCTTGTGTCCCACCAACAAAATCCAGCTTCTGATAGACAAAGAGTCACAGTGCATAAAAGAAATGTCCGGTAAGATACCTAAAAATAAGTGTAAATAATAAGACTGTTAAGTGGCAACAACAACAAATAGGCCCACGACTCCTCCCTGTCTCTTTCCAGCCTGAGTGCCATAATCACCATGTCACCCTGTCCTCCCCTGGCCATCAGCCTAGGCAGCTGGAAAGATGACTTCCTGACCAGAATGAAATAATCCTGGCAGCCACGAGGAGCTGAGCCTTGTGGGGTATCTCAGGACCAGGCATGGGTGACAGTGGTGCTGGCTTCTGACAGGGAAGACCACCCTAACCAGCAATGGAACTAACTGAGTCCCGGGACCAGGAAGCATCCCTCTTCCCTTGTCTGTGATTAGTGGTTCACATTGGATCTCACAGCCTCCTTGGGAGGCAGACAGTGCCTCTAGCATCATCTCCAAATTATAGCTATGGAAACAGCTAGGCTTAAATAAAGAAATTCAAACTCAGATTCAGGGCACAGCGCCAATGCTTCCTCCACTGTGCCATGTTGATCCATAAAGTTGAAAGCCTCTAGCTAGGGACCATAACTGCAAATAGGAGAAAGAGAAGGAAGCTGGAAAGAAAAGGAATCAGCCCTGGACTCACACCGCAGGCTCCCAGTCACCTTTCGGAGACTTGGGGGAGAAATTGCAAGGCCAAGTGAGGGCCAAGTAAGCTGTCCCTGTGTAACCTTATCCCGATATTCACCACCAGGGGGGGTAGTTGCTCCACATCGGTGGTCTTTCTGCGGCGCTAAGGGGGTATTTGCTAAGGGTGAGAGACCCTCAGGGCTCTACGGGGTCTTTTTCTCTCTCCCTTGCCCGAATGCTGCCTGCATTTGCTTAGCACGCATCACCCTGTTTTAGATAAGGAAGGCATTGCAGAGATCATCCGGTCCCAGGCAGTTGGCAGTTCCCCCTACTCTTAAGAGCTCCAAAAATAGACTCCAGCACCTCAGTTGGCTGCTGTCACAAGGCTGCCGGTGTGGGCTGTTGGCTGCCCACAGCCCTGAAACAGGAGCCAGACTAGGGCGGGTGAGCCCCAGGCGACCCTGCATTCGCCCTTGCAGAGGAAGCAGCCGTTCCTCCTGCCCTAGAGACCCTGCACAGCTTCCCCGGCACCTGCTCCCATGGCACCTGCTCCCACCCTTCTCGCCTCCTCACTAGCCATGCCGGCTCCCCTCCGTGCCCAGTGCCTGAGACCCTTGGCTTGCAAGCCCAAAGGCTGCAGCCCCTTCGTCTGCCTCTTGAGCTCCTTGTTGTGAGAAGCAGCCTTGGTAGCGGTGAGCCTGGACTCATAGAACCCCATTTAGCATCTACTCCCGCCTTTCCTTGTCCCCATGCATCTGCTTGTACTTCATTCCACCTGGCATCCTTGGAGGAATGGCTAATTAAATGGAAAAGAGTTGGCCTATTTTTTGGTGTTTTTCAGCTAAGACCTGGGGGAATTGCCACAAAATGTGGAACGAGCCCTGGGGAGACTGACAAGCTCTGGGGTTGGCTGGTTCCTCTAGGATTGGCAGGTCCTGAGTTCCACAGACTGGCTGTTCCACTTAAGGTTTCATCCCATTCTCTTGGTTGTCAAATTTGGGAATGGGGTAAAAACAGGAGGAAGAGGAAATGTTCTCCTGGGTGTTCAATCCACATTGTCCTAGAAGAAGAGGAAACAAGCTCATTTATTTGGCCCCGTTCTTTGGTTGCAAAATCAGGATGGTAACAGATTTCAAATAACAACTGTTCTCTGGAGAAAGATGGGGATGGGGAGGTGAGGAGGTGGGATGTGGGGTGGGGCCCTGAGAGGAGCAGAGGAACAGATCCCTGTCTCAGGTCCTATTGCTTGTATTCGAGCAGTGTCATCTCCTCCTAGAAAACTGCCTTTCCAAAAAGAAGCTCATTATGCCCCTCCCTTGTGTTAGACCATCTTTGGTTCCTTATTTGTCTGCTTAACTGGTGAACTCCATAACTGGAGCTATAATAACCCTTTAAACCAGCCCACAGCTTTTCCGCTAGACTCAATTACTGCCATCCTAGGCTCTGGCCACCCCGAATTTTTCACCATCCTTTCTCACCTTCTTGCTGTTTCCACACATTTCAAGTTCTCTGCCAGGAATTCCCTCCTCTGCCTAGCAAGTCCTACTCATTAATGGAGTTGTAGTGCAAATATTACCTCTCTGAAGCCTTTTTTTAACACCTCTAGGAATGAGTCACTCTCTCCACTGCATTTTCCCAGAACTTTGCTCGTAACTCCATTACACCTCCTACCAAACACATTTTAATCATTTCTACATGTCTCTGTTCTGTTAGAATACGAGTTCATTGAGAAGAAGAGGTGCTCTGAAGAGGTGTAGCCCAAGTTCCCAGCGCCTTCTACTTACGAGGCTCATGAATTTTTATTGATGGATTGCTTGATTAATTAGGACATCACTCTTGGAGTTGGAAGAAAGCCATCATTCAGAGAACCCACCAGAAATGACATTAAGGCAAACTGATCCTTCCCAGGTGAGGTGAGACATAACATGTGGAGTCATATGGCTATAGTCAGATGGGTATCTTTGGCCATGCCTATTACGTAAAATCTCAGGGATGGAAGATCTGAAACTTGATCTGGGGGTGGATCAAGTTGCTGAATGACATTCTGCTACAGTGAAGGAAAGCACTCCCAGCTCTCTGCTCACCTGTCCTCCAATCCCCACCTCCACCCCATCTCACATTCCCACTTCCTCCATGAAGCCTTCCCTGAACACTCCTGCTTCTGACTCCCAGCTGGACTATCAGGTTGCTGAAAATCCATTTTTGTGTCTTATCCTTGGTACACAGCAAAATGCCTGTGCATGATTTGTGCTCAAAAAACTGTTTACTGCCGGGTGGGTGCAGTGGCTGACACCTGTAATCCCAGCACTTTGGGATGCCAAGGTGGGAGGATTGCTTGAGGCTAGAAGTTCAAAATCAGCATGAGCAACATAGCGTGACCCCATATCTACCAAAACAAACAAACAAACAAACAAATTAGCTGCATGTGGTGGCGCGTACCTGTAGTCTAAAGTAGCTGGGACTACAGGTGCGCACCACCCTGCCCAGTTAATTTTTTTTTTTTTCTTTTTGAGACGGAGTCTCGCTCTGTGCCCCAGGCTGGAGTGCAGTGGCGCAATCTCGGCTCACTGCAAGCTCTGCCTCCCAGGTTTACGCCATTCTCCTGCCTCAGCCTCCTGGAGGCTAATTTTTTGCATTTTTAGTAGAGATGTTTCACCGTGTTAGCCAGGATGGTCTCGATCTCCTGACCTCGTGATCCGCCTGTCTCGGCCTCCCAAAGTGCTGGGATTACAGGCGTGAGCCACCACGCCCGGCCAACCCAGTTAATTTTTGTATTTTTAGTAGAGACAGGGTTTCACCATGTTGGCCAGGATGGTCTCAATCTCTTGACCTTGTGACCCGGCCCGCCCCCTCAGGCCTCCCAAGGTAGTATTACCAGGGCAAAGCCCACGGGCATTCCAGCCCGTTAAAAAAAAAAAAAAAAAAAAAAAAAACAGTTTCTTGATGCTGATGAAATTACCTGCTTAGGATCATAGAGATTTGCTGTATATACTCTTTGCTCCTCTGGATCCACTCTCCACCCTTCTACACTGTGCTCTGTGTGCCAGGAGGATGACATTCTTTTTTTTTTTTTTTTTAGAGATGGGGTCTCACTATGTTGCTCAGGCCGGTGTTGAACTCCTGGGTTCAAGTGATTCTCCCGCCTTGGCCTCCCAAAGTGCTGGGACCACAGGTGTGAGCCACTGCACCTGACCAAGGATGGCATTTTTTGACTATGCCAACCAGACGTGGTTTCCGATTAGGTTAGGCCAATAGGAAGCACAGGAGTAAGATAAGCTGGCACTAGGGTGAGGCCAGCACATTTATTCCTCTGGTTTCTCCCCCACTGGCCAGAGGTTGCGGTGCCTGCCCACCTCTACCAAAAGCCACAGCTTCTGTCAGGCAGGTCACCCTCTCCTACAGCCTTATCCGCAGCTATTGCTTGCAAAGATTCCAGCAACCACTCCCTTCATTCTGCCCCATGTGGCTATCCTAGGTGTACCTCACTGTCCCTTAGTAGTTTCCCGAAACTCTGTCCACATTTTATAAAAGGTGTCTTCTTTCAACTCCCTAGTTATCTCACCTTGAGGAGAATTAGATACAGTACCCTCAGGAATGTCTCTGACCCCCACGTCGAGCTCCATGTTGTCAGGGCTTCCCAGATGCCTGCTTGACATTGATGCATTGATCCCAACTTGGCTCAGAATCACATTTGTTGATTATATTCCAGGAAGTCAGATGCTTCTGCATATGGCCCAGTTCCACCTTGGTTTCTTAAATTTCCCAACCAGAGAAAATGGGCATTTGTCCTCAAAGTTAGGATTAATCTCCATGGAGTTTGGAGTTCCAGAATAGTCCTTGAAATTACAAATGATACTGGTTTCCCTCCCTATATGTCCAGTGTTTTTCTAGACCAATTAGATATGCAAACTTGCAGTTGGTTTTTTACAGAGGAGGAACAGTTTTTTTCTTGAAAAGCACTTCGGGAGGCCAAGGCGGGCAGATCACTTGAGGTCAGGAGTTCGAGACCAGCCTGGCCCACGCGGTGAAACCCCATCTCTACTAAAAATACAAAAAATTGGCCGGGTGCAGTGGCTCACGCCTGTAATCCCAGCACTTTGGGAGGCCAAGGCCAGCGGATCACGAGGTCAGGATATCGAGACTATCCTGGCTAACACGGTGAAACCCCATCTTTACTAAAAATACAAAAATTTAGCCGGGCATGGTGGCAGGGGCCTGTAGTCCCAGCTACTCCGGAGGCTGAGGCAGGAGAATGGTGTGAACCCAGGAGGCAGAGCTTGCAGCGAGCCCAGATCGTGCCACTGCACTCCAGCCTGGGCTCTGTCTCAGACAAAAAAAAAAAAAAAAAAAAATTAGCCAGGCGTGGTGGCGCATACTTGAATCCCAGCTAGTTGGGAGGCTGAGGCAGGATAATCCTTGAACCCGGGAGGCAGAGGTTACAGTGAGACAAGATTGTGCCATTGTACTCCAGCCTGGGCGACAAGAGCATAACTCCATCTCAAAAAAAAACAAGCAAAACAAAACAAAAAAAAAACACAACTATTATCTAGTTGAGAGCTATCGAGTATGTCCTGCCTGCCCATGCTATGGCCATCGCTCTAGCTCAGGCTCCTGGAGTTCAGGCATCTTGGGGCCTATGACAGCTCCTGTTCCCTCCATGTCCCCATTCCACAGCACCATATCATCCCACAGAGCAAGTTTTCTGTCCCTTCAGGATCCCTAGACACCCCCATCCAGCCAACCCACTGTCATGAACAGGTGTTCTGGGGGTTGCACTGGTCCAACCACAATATATGTGGTACTTTCCTCACCAAGAGGATCTGAGCAAATGAGCCTCTTGACTCAAGGTCCCCCAACATCTCAGGGAACTCAGATCTGAACAGGGAGGTCTTCAGCTTGCTGAATCCTTTAACCTAGTTCTGGGACTTCAGTAAAAGTGAAACTTCTCCCAGGAGCCTCCCACTGTCTTCTGGCCCAAATTGCCTAGAGGGCCCTGGGAGTGGGATCTGAGACATGCTGCCTAAGGGAAAACTGAGGCCTAGAAAGGAGAAGCAGCCACAAGCCTGAGTCCCAGGAGAGAGGCATGGGAGGAGGGAGAAGTGTCTGTGTTGCTGGAGATAGGCAGATGCTAGCATTCTGAACTGGAAGGGGTGGAGGAGGGGGCAGGAATGCATGAAGGGGATCGAAGCTGTGGGAAAGAAAAAGATATGCAGTGGTGTGTGTGTGTGCATGCGCACACGGGGTGGGGTGTGACGGAAACAACGGCTTTGGCCAAATTAAGATTTAGTCCTGGAACTTCTGCCAAGCTTTTTCTCCCTTCCAGTCATCTGCCCTTACTAATGTTAGGCAGTCACAGTGTCCTTACCAACGTTATCACCCTTTCCCAGTGCCCAGAGCTGGAGGCTGATAGCTGGAGGCAGACTGGCACTGGGGCCAAGTCCACCTGTCCAGCTCCCTTCCTGGCCCACTCCCTCCCTGGCCCAAATTGCCCCTGCCCACTGGGCCTCCCTGTCCACCAGGCCCTGTAAAGAAAAGCTGGCACCCTCACCCCACAGCTCCTCATGCCAGGACAGATACCTGAGCTGGGAGATCACCCGAGCTCTCTTTTTAACCCGCCTCGGCTCATGTGACAGGCTGGAGTCCAGGCAGACATATGCAGGCCAGGCATCCAGGCAGGACACACAGCGCTATTTATTTCCTACTGGGTTCTCTTCAGGCAGAGCTGGCAGGGTGGGATTTTCTCATTGTATTTAAGCCTCAGCTGGCGCCACAGAACTGCCCCAGCCTCAGCCTTTGCCCCTTTTCCAACCCAGTAGGTAAAAATAAACCCATTTGGCAGCTTTGGGGAGTGGGATGGGGACTGCTGAAAAGGCGCTGTAAACACGACAGTGGCGGCGGGATGGGGTTGGTCGCAGCAGGGAGGGGTCTGGTCATAAACCCTGGCTCTGCTGTGAACTGAAGGGACGGGTGTTTGATCTCTCCAGCTGGGCACTCTTCCTCCCACTTCTTCAGCTGGGAAGAGCCTGGGCACCATTCATTCCCAATCTCTGAGGCAGAAGGCACTGGAGATAGTGGGTGGCCACTGGTGCTGCGGGTGGTGGCTAGGGTAGAAATAAGGGAAACAAAGGAGAGGAAATGGTCATGGCTAGTGAGGGACCCTTCATCCGAATGGGTCTTTCGAGGAACACTTGGCTCCTAGGGCACTAGTTCAAGTCTACCATCATATGCATCTCATTGTATTTCAATTATTTACATGTTTGACCTTCCACTAAACATGTGTGTTATGTTTGAATGGATCCAGCACAGCGCCTGGACCACCGAGTACACTGGGCATTTACTGAGCGACTGAAGAGAAGGCAGAGAAAGGTGGAGGCGGGGCCTGGCGCCCCCTCGGGGAGCCCCGTGGAAGTGCAGCCGCAGGGTTTGGGGAGGTAGGACACTTCCCACCCAGGAGGCTCCCGCAGCTGTTCCCTACCAGGTTTCTAACTTTACAACTGCGACTCTGTGGTCTGGGAAATCTCCGCCTTGTGTGTTCCTCCGGCTCCAGCCCAGCTTTCCCAGCGAAAGCGGCGCCTCCCCTTCTGAATGTAGTAGAATTTAAGGCTGGTACCAAATGAAGAACAGAGGAAGTCCTCTCTTTGAAATGCAGCTGCCCCAGGCCAGGTTGGGCTGGGAAGGGGTAGCAATAGCGTGTGTGACACAGCGGTTGGGAAACAGTTGTGCCTGCAGGAAGACCCACCACGGAAGCGTCTGCCCCTCGTTATTTTAGCAGCATTGAGAGGAAGCACCTGTGGTCCATCACTCCTCTTGGTCCCCTAAAGAGCTCTGAAGCCTCCTCCCTCTCACTCATGCCACTTTGCCTGGACATCTCGCTGGCATTTTAAAGCAGCTAGTGACTTCAGTTCCAAAGGGAAAAGCGATGAATGAAGAGTTTGCTGAGAGGGGAATGGCACCAGGACAATGTGGGACACTGGCTCAAAAACTCGGGTGAAAGATCCCAGGGATGAGGTTTCTGAATTCATCTCTTGTATTCACCTCAGTCTCAGGCTCTGGCTGGATTGTTAGTGGGACAGAAGTAAGCAATGTAGTTTTAGCAACCAGAGAAAACAGCAACACAGCGGGCTACTTGTTGAGGGAAATGAGGGAATCGGGGAAGAGAACTAGGGAAGCCTGGTCTGCTGGTTCCTCCTCCCCCGCGGACCTCAAGATGGCTAATCTGGGATAGAATCAGTTTGATGAGGGAGAAGAAAGAGCCAAACCCGTGATCTGAAATCATGGCAGAGAAACCTGAAGGGTAACCCCATCTCATCTTCAAGGTCAGAAACAGGGAGGTGAGAGCCAAGTTGCTAGTGGATAGCCATGTCTTTCATGCCTTTCATTCCTACTATCTTTTCTCCTCCACCTTCAGCTCAGGACAGAAGCCCCTTATTCTATACTATGCACAGACTCAGAGGACATTCTCTTCTGAAACCATCTCCCCTCCCCATCCCATTCACTGTCAGAGTTACACAAATTTTAAACCAGAACAGAGTGCAGATAACTTGCTGGCAAGTTTTCTCTGAAGCCATTGCCTAGCTTTTGTTAGATTCTAAACATATGGTCAGCAATGCTGCTGACACTCCCTATCCTTGATAAATGCCACTAGGGTGCTTTTTTTGCACACAACAGTTGCTCAACAAGTCACTGGTGAAAGAATCAATGCACCAACAAAGGCCTATATAGACATGCTTGAGAACAGCAGAGGTGAGTACAGCTTGGGTCAGGGGTCCACCCTGGGAATGATTTAAGAATTCTCTGCAGTGGTTCAGATTGGGTGTCCTGGATGTGCTCCTCAATCAGGAGATCATCAACAGCCAGATTCAAAGGCAGGGCCGAGCAGCCTCTGCAAAATGAGGTCAAATCATGTCCAGGCTCACTCTACCGGAAGGTCAAGGTCAGTCCTTAGTATCTGCACAGACTAGATGCAGTCACTTTACATTTCTGCCTTTGGACTGACAAATTCCTTCCTAGAAAGTAAAAAGCAATAGGCAATGCACTAGTAGTCCTCATTGCCATTTTCACTGCCTTTTCTAAGCTGATAGTTTTTGTCTTAAAAGGCATAAAGAGCCATGGGAGTATCCTGGTTTGTGGTGCCTTTGAGCATGGGTTTTGTTTGGTTTTTGAGACAGAATCTCGCACTGTTGCCCAGGCTGGAGTGCAATCTCGGCTCACTGCAACGTCCGCTTTCTGGGTTCAAGTGATTCTCCTGCCTCAGTCTCCCGAGTAGCTAGGATTACAGGCATGTGCCACCACATACGGCTAATCTTCTGCATTTTGTAGAGATAGCATTTCACTGTGTTGGCCATGCTGGTCTTGAACTCCTTATCTCAGATGATCCGTGGGCCTCGGCCTCCCAAAGTGCTGGGATTACAGGCTTGAGCCGCCACGCCCGGCCTGATCATGGGTAAATTTTAACAGGGATATTGCAGGCTGAATGTTCTTTCAAATTCTGCCTGGTCTATAGTTCCTCTAGCAGCAGTTAATGTCTCTAACCTGGATTTGCTCCATGTGAATATGGGAAGGTCCATTTCTAGCTTTAGGCTGGGCTCCCATAAGGCAGAAACCCTGTTCAAGAATCCAGGGAAAGCTGGGCACAGTGGCTCATTCCTATAATCCCAGCACTTTGGGAAGCTGAGATGGGCAGATGGCTTGAGACCAGGAGTTCGAGACCAGCCTGGCCAACATGGTGAAACCCATCTCTACAAAAAAAAAAAATACACAAACACACAAAAAAACTGGCCGGGCGCGGTGGCTCACACTTGTAATCCCAACACTTTGGGAGGCCGAGGCAGGCAGATTACCTGTCAGGAGTTCAAAACTAGCCTGGCTAACATGGCAAAACCCCGTCTCTATCAAAAATACAAAAAATTAGCTAGGTGTGATGGCGCACTCCTGTGGTCCCAGCTACTCGGGAGTCTGAGGCAGAAGAATCACTTAACCTGGGAGGCAGAAGCTGCAGTGAGCCGAGACTGTGCCATTGCACTCCAGCCTGGGCAACAGAGTGAGACTCCATCTTCAAAACAAAAATAAATAAATATATAAAATTAGCTGGGCATGGTGATACATGCCTGTAGTTCCAGCTACTTGGGAGGTTGCAGTAGGAGATCACCTGAGGCCAGGGAGGTTAAGGCTGGAGTGAACTGTATTCACGCCACAACAATCTAGGGGACAACTCAAGGGCAGCAGAAGGCAGTCCCTGTTAGGTATCCAATTAGCTCCTGTTGCCAGGGCAATCGTGGCTCAGGGCCAGATCAGAAGCAGGGTGGAGCAGAGCCCACAGCCCTTAGGAACATTGTTTTCCTCTTTCATTTGCTCAGTTCCCTTAGGCTTTAAAAGTTATCCCACAGACTGAGGCCTGGGCCTAAGAAAAACATCCAAACTTCCCAAATAAACTGTATTCCTTAAAGTTGCGTGTCAGGTTTCATCCTTAAGCTGAGCTTGGGCCCCAAGAGGGTAAATGGGAGAGCTGCTGATTCAGGTTCCTGGGAGATGGTCAGCCCTGAGCATTCTACATGTTTTCCCATTTTCCTTCACAGCAAGGCTGGAGCTCACAAAGCAGACTGTGAACAGAAGCTCTGGGTACTAAAGGAGGAATACTGGCGGACTCTCTGTAAGGCTGTTTCTCAGGGAAGCCTTGTCCCTTCCCAAGATTTTCTTTCTGTATCATTGTCATCAAGTGAGAGAAGCTGTACCTGCCGCACAGCCCTAATTACCCAGTGACTGGTACTCACCTCCTTCAGAGTTTGGCACACAAGTTCTTGCCTGCGACAGTTCTCGGCCTTGGTTTTGAAACAATCAGGAGATGCTAAAAAATTCTCAAAGTAATTCATTTTTATTTTTTAAAAAACACCCCAAAATAAAAAACCACTGACTCATCCATGCCAAACTGCACTTTCCAGAGGAAGCATGTCAGCAGACTCAAACGGACAATGGACAGAATCCCATGACACCAAAGTCATTCAAACCTGATGCTTTAGAGGCTGACATTGTGAGCTGAAATAGCTACAGGTCACCACTTGGCCCCATCTGGGACTCTCCTTTCTTTTTAGTCTATTCATGTGGTGGCAGAAGATGTGAGACTCTTTCTAGTCTCCAGTCAGGGAGGCTTCTCCTGTTATAGAAAAACATTAGAGTCTAGGCTTGACTTAGCGGTGGGTGAGCTATATTAAGAATCATATCCTGCTTCTTCAAAGTCTAGACGATGTATTTGTAGTTTTGGCTTCTCTCAGGGGTTGTGGATCTCAGGAACCAGAGAGCTTTTAGTCCTTTTATGGATGGGTTCACTATGACTCTTACAATCTTTTCTCATTGAAATTAGCCAGTATAATTTGACAGACACTCAGAAAAACACCCTAATCATACTAGGCTGAAGGCCAGGTCTGGAGGTACATTCTTTAAAAGTTTGGGCTTCAGGAAGTATAGGTTGAAGGTGAAAATGGGATATGTTAAAATGGGGATATTAAAAATATGTTTAGAACTGGGAGGCTAATCTCTGGCAGAGCAGAACTCTTCTTTGATTTGTCAATCCCTGGCCTTTTCTTACTCCTTATTTGTACTGACTCCAGGTTTTCCACAGCATAGATGCCTGCCGCTGCTCTAAGCCTAATAAGTTATAGCGCTCTACAGACTGGTCACCTAGACTGAAGACACGGAGGAAAACATGTTCTGGCAATTCCACCTGGCTCAAGGTATAAGTACGTATTTTTAATTTTCAGAGGAGAAAAAGCATACAGAGGCAGTCTAGAACAATCTTTGTCACCTTTCCAACTTCCGTGTTGATGACATCAATAACAGATGCAAAAGAAATAATTAAAAATAAAGGAGAAAGAATTTTCCATGATTCACCAAAGTAGTAGGAGTATTCTGTCAGGAAAGCTTAGAAGCATTTATCAGCTGCTACCTAAAATTTAGCATTTAACTTTAATTATGCGTAGTTACGAATTAAGCAAAACAGAAAGTGTTTTAACATGACTAGCTGCTACAGATCAAAATAGTTTCACAGTAGAAATTTTTATTTTTTTATTGTTCTTTTTTGATTATGCAATAAGCCCCCTTCTTAACAGATTAAATGTCACAAAAACTAAAATGTAATGACATTAGCCAGCTAACCTGTCAGCCCCAACTCCCTTAAACACTGAGAAATAAAGCATACTAATATGGTCATAAGTCAAACTTCCTCTGGGAAAGAAGATCCAGGCTAGACTCTTTCAGAGCCCCTGGGGGGCAGAAGCAGAATTCTTACATCATAGTTAGGTTTTGGTGGTATTCATTTTTTTCTTTTTTCTTTTTTTTTTTTGAGACGGAGTCTCGCTCTATCGCCCAGGCTGGAGTGCAGTGGCCGGATTTCAGCTCACTGCAAGCTCCGCCTCCCGGGTTTATGCCATTCTCCTGCCTCAGCCTCCCGAGTAGCTGGGATTACAGGCGCCCACCACCTCGCCCGGCTAATTTTTTTGTATGTTTTAGTAGAGACGGGGTTTCACCGTATTAGCCAGGATGGTCTCGATCTCCTGACCTCATGATCCGCCCGTTTCGGCCTCCCAAAGTGCTGGGATTACAGGCTTGAGCCACCGCGCCCGGCCTCATTTTTTTCATTATTATCAAGGTAACTGTATCTAACACTGGACCAGAAGAAAGTGTCCTTACATAATCCTTATCTGATTACCCTTTCCCAAAAAGAAGACATCAGAGACTTAAGAGAAGAGGCGAGCATGCTCCTGGTTCATGGAAGGAAATGAGCTTCCATCATCTGCACATGATCAGCAGCCATCAAAATCTGTAATTCAGAACAATATGAAGACATGGGCCTGCCCATTTGAAGCTTACTTTCTAATCTAAGCAGAAATCATGATAGCACATGATGAAAGAGTATATCAATAACTCTGAGGATAGAAGGTAGGATAGAATACAAGAGGATGAGCAGTATTAGGTGGATTAGCCAATTTCCAATATTGAAAGAAAAAATGAGGCTGGGCACAGTGGCTCATGCCTATAATCTCAGCACTTTGAGAGGCTAAGGCACATAGATCACTTGAGCCCAGGAGTTCAAGACCAGCTCGAGCAACATAGTGAAACTTCCCCTCTACAGATATACAAAAAACTAGCCAGGCATGGTAGCGCGTGACTGTAGTCCCAGTTACTTTGGAGGTTGAGGTGGGAGAATCACCTGAGTCTGGGAGGTTGAGGCTGCAGTGAGACAATACTGTACCACTCCACTCCAGCCTGGACGACAGAGTGAGACTCTGTCTCAAAAAGAAAAAATAAAGAAAAAGAAAAAATGACTTGGGGAATGAAATCAAAATTCTAACCCAACTCTCACCATGTCAGAAACAATTTGGAAATTCAATTTTGTTAATTTAGAAATCAGTAAGTCACTTAACCTAACCAGTTTGACTGAAATGACTACAAGAAAAATGGCTAAAGAACAATCCAATAACTGAGGAAGAGACAGTCTGAATTTCTACACTAACTGATCCAATTCGGTCATTCATTGCTATGGCTGGGCAGGGATCCAAGTGAAACTTTAACAGTGGCCAAAAAGGTGGCATAGGGTTACTGCCTCTAAAAACCACAACTTGTCCCTAAGCTTGAAATCCACCCATAAACCATCAAATTCATGTGGACGAGCACCATGTTTTTAAGCAGCCCACTCTCCTAAAACTTGCATTGGCCTGCAGAAGACAGGCATGCCAACCTCAGTGACTCTGCTCTGCATCACTCTCTAGGTTGCCAAATTTAGGCAGAAACATCCATTTGCCTTCCTGTAGCTTTCTAAAATCTGTCTACAGTGTAATGAGTTGTCTATGCCTTTTCACTTAACCCAGTTTCAGTAACCTTATAGTCCGTTTGATACACAGAAATAGAGCACACACCAACCTCAGCCACAGGGTCCTTTCTCTCCCAAGTTCAGGCACAGTACTGGCTAGAACTCTAAAAACACAAACACCAAAACACAGTGTACATCAGATGCCTATGAGGTCGCAATCCTTTTAACACAGTTTGTTTGCAGGAGCACTTCTTAAACACTGATAACAACTGGCAAAACAACCTCAACATATGCTCTGCCTAGATAATGCAGGAGATCCTTAAATTTCTCCAAGTTAGAAAATTCAGGACAACAGCAATATGGTGTTAGGGATTGGAGATCTGTGTCAATCAGACACAGCCTTGCCACCACCTAAAGATGTGCTCGCCGCCCCACACATGGTGTTAGCAGCAGTTCCAAAGGCAAACACATTCACTCTTGGAAGACAGTGTCAGCTGTCTTGACACTGCTACTGACTACATTTAACCAACTCTATGATGTGGTACCAGAGCCCAAGAAATACATCAAGCCAGATCGTTCTGTCCAAACATCCCAAGGAAACATGTGCCTTGGACAGCACCCGAGTGGGAACAGGCTGCTAATGTTGATATAAAATGCAAAATAGTAAAAGCAGCATTTTCTCTAATTTACTATTCAGTGAGAAACCCAAGCACAAATCCAATGCAGCAAATTGTAGAGATTCAATGCTCCCTGATCTGCAGTTAAGCCAGGTGTGCCACCTCCTTCATCTGACTTGGATCCTGCTCTGGACTTTAAGGAAACATCTACCTGGCTAGCAGTTCAAGGACTCAATATAAAAATAACTCATGCTTTGTTTCAACTGGAGGGTCGTGACACAGTTGGGCCTACAAGAAAATCATTCATAAGTCAATGTAAGCTCATATCTACTGAAAAAGTAGATTTGAGTTTTTTGAGTAGATGTGAGCTTTTACACCCTATGTTATGATGAAGAGATTCACTGAAGGATTCAATCGTGCTGTACTACTTCCTGAAGTTGGCAGAGAAATCATGCATTTCTTGGTAGTTGAAAGAAGGCTGATCCAAGTACACAGTGAAGAGGTGTTCCCATTTCTCAAGGTGTTTCATCTTCATGGCCATGAATATTTAGCACCTGCAAAGTTCCCAAAACTATGCAATGCAGTTAATGTGGGGAAGCAGACGTTGGATAATTCATTCAGAGACTACCAATCTTCCAAAGAGTCACTATTTCGACTAGCAGATCATGAGGTAGGTGAGGCAGTTTCAAGACCTCCCTTGAAGAAAGCAGTGATGAGTAAAGATGACGAGGATGGGTTATGAGCAGCATTTAGTGTGACATGTGAAGAGATCAAGATACCACTATCAGACAAGAAAACCAATGACCAGACAAATTTCACACAGCTTCTTCAGACAATGCAATCAAGAGATAGGATGCAGACTTAGAAAGAAAATTCAGCAGCAGTTAGAGGGATCTAAAGGAGTTGTATATTTATTGCCTTCTGTAAACCAGGAGTAAAGGAGATAATTAAGGTTTTAAATAATCCAGTTTCTTAGTTGCCAAAAGTACCAAGACTTCCTCCTATTAATGAGGCTAAAGGCTCAGTTTAAGCTGTTCTCTGCCATCTGGCCTTTGTACTTGGGAGACTAAAGCCATCCTGGACATTTAAATGAGAGAGATTTGCACTCTCATTTTTCACAGCCTATGCTACAGCAGTCATGACTACTTTTGGATAAAGCAAAAGTTCCCTAAATAATATACCCATGGTATTTTTCTTTTCTTTTCTTGTTACTACACTGCCCAACAAGAAGAGCTTCTTCCAATCTCGTCAAGTTTGCACCACATTCTAGAATAAATGGAACTGGATCATTCTGAGAACTATATTGTAAAAAGCAAATATTCTACTTTAAAGAACACACTTTTTTTTTGAGACAGAGTCTCACTCTGTTGCCCAGGCTGGAGTGCAGCCGCACAATCTCAGCTCAAGTGATCCTCCCACCTCAGCCTTCCAAGTAGCTGGGATTATAGGCATGTGCCACCACGCCTGGCTAATTTTTGTTTTTGTAGAGGTGGGGTTTCACCAGGTTGCCCAGGCTGGTCTTGAACTCCCAGACTCAAGGGATCCACCCACCTTAGCCTCCCATTACAGGCATGAGCCACTATACCCAGCCAAAAGTACACATTTAGGATAGAACTTGAGCATACTTTTGTTCTGGAAGAGGACAGAAATAGAGGAAGGGACTGGAAAAAACAAACAAAACCCAGTAGCAATGAGTTAGTTTCTGTCCATTCTCCACCCTTCTAAGTAGGACACTGGCTTAACAACTAGTTTTATTATCAGCCCTCACTGTTTAAATCTTAGCAGAGAAAAAGAAAAGCTGTTGAAGAGAATAAAATTAAGAAATGTAAAGGGGAAAACAATTGATTATCACCAGTTTCTGGATTTTTAGTTTTCTTCTAACTGAAGTTCACTCAGATCTAGGGAATAGCATTAAGCTTAAAGTGAAAGTGGGAAAAAATGTGGCACATTAAGGTGGCAGGTAGCTGTAAAGAGAAGAGGGGAGCATTTTTAAACTGTAGTAAGGTTTACCTGAGAGTGACTACTTTTATAAGGAAGAGATTCTATGAAAATGCAGCAAGGAGGCTGGTCCGTGGAGTACCACAAAGCTGGGGAGCTGCCGTTTTCATGCTGATTCTCTATCTTTAGCATTCTGGGTCAATTGTGGCAGAGAAGCTGTTTTATCTTCCTTGGACATGGGAGAGGAAAGAAGGAAGGATGCATATGACTCAATTTTTAAATCAGCACCTTACAGGGTTATTTGGTAAAGTGGTAAGGCTTCTGTAAAATGCTTTGAGTGACTAGGAAACAAATCAGAGGCAAAATAACAACATAATAACACCAAACATCAGAGAACTGAAGGGAAGAGGAATGAGTCACTGAAAACCAGGGACACCAATTGTCCAGGTCACCAACAGCTTCCTGGTGCTCCCCCACCCCAGTCTGCTGTGAGCTCTTTCACCTAGAATGAGCCTAGAGAATGGCCTACTGGGGTAAGGGACCTAGCATTGGCTCTCGGCCACAACTAACACCACATCCCAAATTACCCTTTCCAGAACAGACGCCGAGGGACACTAGAAGTGAGGGGTAGTTGGGATACATTTTTTGCTACACCTTCTATCTTGAGAGAAAGAGATTTAAACGAATAGTATAATACATCAGTTGAAATACCTCTGACGATAATAACAAAGATGCATTGACCTATAAAAAGTCATTTAATGCATATTCCAGATGGCCAATACAAGCTGGGTAGGTAATTAGCCCTTGAAGAATTCTTTTATAGTTATATAAAAATGTTTTGTCTTGTTTAAAAAAAGTCTAGTCTAACAAAAACATCCACCAATGGGCTTGCAATTTTTCCATCTGCAGGTTTGCAAGATCATAAAAATACATACATATGCATCTCTGGGCATATCTCTGTCCACTAGCTAATCAGTTTTGGCAATACACTGCATAGGGGTATACTACCATTGGTTTCTGACATTAAGTTAGCTTTAAGCTTATTAGCTATTCCAACAACTGGAGGCAGCTTAGAACCCAATCCCTGGAAAGCACTTGCAGGATTAACTACCCGTTTCCCTGACACCTTGTCTATGGTGGTGAGAGGTCTGGGGACAGACTTGCTAATCCAAGGGTGTCTTAATGCTTGAGCTGGGGTCAGGCGGGCAGAGGGGTCCCAGTGAAGACACCTTTTCAAAAACTCTATAAACAAGTAGTCATCACACCCTTTCAGTGCTGTTCCCCAGTCTTTGCTGCCCGGGGGACCCCGCTTTTTACCCCTACGTGAGCGACCCCCCACAAGCACAACCCTCCCATCTGCCTGAGTAGTCACAGAGCAGTAGCGGGGTATGCCCTTGGAATTAATAAAGTACTTGGCACGTTTGGATTGCTCCAGAAGTTTTGGTGGTGGCATCCCTAGAAGCTCCATCATGCAGGCCAACTGGTCTCCTTCATCCTCTCCAGGGAAGAGAGGCTGTCCTGTTAAAAGTTCTGCAAGGATGCAGCCAAAACTCCATATGTCAATCGGTGTGCTGTAACGGCTTCCTAAGATGATTTCTGGAGCTCTGTAGAACCGAGACTGGATATATGTGTAGAGCTTCTGGTACTCGAAACAGCTGGACCCAAAGTCAATGACCTTGGTTGAACTGCGCCCGTGGTGTTTCAGGAGAATGTTTTCTGGCTTCAGATCGCAGTGAATAATCTTATTTTTGTGGAGGGCATCCAAGGATTGCAAGATGGACTGGGCAAACTTGCGTACCAACTGGACGCTAAAACCCTGAAACTTGTTTTTTTTAATCAGCTCATAAAGGTCTATGCTCAGCAATTCAAAGGCCATGCAAACATGGTTCCGGAATGTGAAACTTTCCAGCATGTGGATAACGTTCATACTACCAGTTTTATCCTGTTTTTTAAGATGCTCCAAAATCCGGATCTCCTCAGCTGCTTGACGATGAAAGCGCTTCTCATTGCGCACCATTTTCAGGGCCACGTACTGCCGCAGTTTGTGATCATAGACCCTGGCCACCTGCCCAAAACTCCCCTTGCCAATAATTTTCAGCACCTCATATCGATAAGCTAGATGGTCTCGAGGTACATGAATGTAGGCCCCATCTGCATCATCATACCCCCCATTATTGGGACCACCAATAACTCCATGTCTTTTTTTGGCATTTGGACCTACAAAGTAAATTTCTGGATAATTTATTATTTCCAGCTTCTCATAGGCAGTGAGGTGGTGTTTATATTGCTTCAGGGCTTGTTCTGGAGTCAGAGGTACCACTTTGGGTGCCTTGGATGAACTGTTGGATTTTACTGTATTCAAGCAATCTGAACTTTTACCCTGAGAAACAGTAGGAGAGCATTTTTCAGAGTCACTGATGCCATCTGACTGAATAGTATTGGATCTTCTGTTGCCAAATTCTTGAAACAGTTGTTCTACCTTCATCTCACCTCCATCCAAAAAGTGCTGAGTATGATCTCTTGTAAACTTCTCAGTGGTCATCTATGAAAGAGACAATGAATATGTTAAAGTCATAAAGACATCAGAAAGATGGAAGAATCTTCCCTCCTCTAACTGAATAACACCAAAACATATCCAGTCATATTTACTTTAAGGTTAAAATGATCCAAAAAGGAGATAAGAAAAGCAAGAGTCTCTAGCAACTTATGTTATATTAATTTTCAGACTCCCTGAATATTGCGGCCATCCCTAATCCCCATACATGCCTTGCTTTGTTCAAGACAAGATGGTCTTACCATGCCCCCCACATGCCAGGTTCCTTCTTAAAGATGTGTCCTTGTACTGGGAATCCGTCTACCCCTCATCCCCTCGACTCCTACATTCCTTCAAAGCCCAGTTCAATTCCTCTCTCTTCCACTTAGAACTACTCCAAGCCCATACTAATTAACCTCACATCCTAACTGCAGTTTGTCCAGTTTATGCCACATAATTTGGTACTTGATTATGTATAACATATGCACTATCTTACACTGTTTACTAATTGTTTCAAGTATCTTCCCAAATCTTAAGGACAAATAGCATGGTTAAAATAATGCCTACTGAAGTGTAAACAATAAGGCACCATCAAGTGACAGAAGCAGAATTTGAACCTAGGTCTTCTGGCTCCTATTCCAGGGCCCTTCCCATTAATATAACTCAGCTCCAGGTTCTCCCAGCATCTGTAGACTAGCAGGGCTGAATGTTGACTGTGGCCTGGAATCAAAAAAGTGTTCAATCATCTACTCCCAGGTCCCCATATAAATTACTGCAGCCTTTTAACTTAGTTCATTGAATCACAAAAGCTCTAAGTTAGAAAGAACTCTGGAGATCAACTGGACCAATTCTTCAAGTACCTGATAACAGTGAGGGTCCAAGGTCCCTGAGGTGCTTCTTAAAAACTGTTCCCCAGCAAGAGCCTACTTGATTAAGGAGTACCACTTCTTTCACTAGGTTTTCCACAGTCTTCTCCTGGAAGGGACAGTGACCCACAGAAAAAAGCTCTACTTACTCCTCTGAATTAAGAGTCTTTGAATTGAAACAAGGTTTTTTGAAATAAGATGGAGGAAAAGAAGGACAAAAACAACCAAACACCTAAGTAAAATTAATATTAATTAATATTAAGAAAAAAGGGTGGGTGCAGCACACCAACATGGCACATGTATACATATGTAACAAATGTGTACGTTGTGCACATGTACCCTAGAACATAAAGTATAATTTTAAAAAAAAGAAAAAGAAAAAAGGGTAACTGTGAGATGACAGGTACGTTTAATTGGCTTGACTGTAGTAACCATTTCACTACCTGTATCAAAACAATTATATTGTACACCTTAAAAAATAAAATTTTTTGGCTGGGTGTGGTGTCTCACGCCTGTAATCCCAGCACTCTGGGAAACCAAGGCAAGTGGATCACTTGAGGTTAGGAGTTTGATACCAGCTTAGCCAACATGGTGAAACCCTATATCTACTAAAAATACAAAAATTAGCCGGGCATGATGGTGCATGCCTGTAATCCCAGTTACTTGGGAGGCTGAGGCACAAGAATTACTTGAACCCAGGAGGTGGAGGTTGCAGTGAGCCAAATCACGCCATTGCACTCCAGTCTGGGCGACAGAGTGAGCCTCCGTCTCAAAAAAATAAATAAAATAAAAAATAAAATAAAAAATTTGGCCAGGCATGGTGGTTCATCCCTGTAATCCCAGCACTTTGGGAGGCCAAGGCGGACAGATCACTTGAGGCCGCCAGAAGTTTGAGACCAGCCTGGCCAACATGGCAAAACTCCACCTCTACTAAAAATACAAAAAAAGAAAAAACAACAAAAAAAACAAGGCCAGATGTGGTGATGCATGCCTATAATCCCAGCTACTTGAGAGGCTGAGGCAGGAGAATTGCTTGAACCTAGGAAGTGGAGGCTACAGTGAGCCAAGATCACGCTACTGCTGCATTTCAGCCTTGGCAACAGAGAGAGCGACTGTCTCAAAAAAATAAAAAAAGAAATCAGTGAAAAATACTAAGAAGGGGCTGGAAAGATAAAATACTAAATCTGTTGTTAAAATAAAAGGAAGTCTAGGATACTTAAAAGAACAACTGTTTTTCTCAATGGACCCTGAAGAATTATGTCCTTTATCTGTTTGATAATCTGTAGTATGAGGAACAGATTAATTCCGGAGGAGCTCTGGGCTACAGTTATAATCTCTAAAATGTAAGCTAAAAGTGGTCAAATCTTTAAAACTAGAAATTTTAATATAACCTAAGCAAAACAAAATTGTATTTATAAATTACCAAAATAAATAACAAAAAACAATATTAAAAAACATAAATGACAAAATTTAAGTGTTGGCATACTTCAGACAGCCCCCGTAATTCAGTTATAAAAGTCCTTTTAAAAAATCATTTAATCAATTTAAATATTTATAGAACACTTATAGTTACATCATGTATTATATGATCTTAAAGTCAAGAAGCCAGTTCAAATGTAGCCACAGCTTGGCATTTAGTTTTAAAATAAAGGGGCCAGATATTGCCCAAGTACATACAGTCTCTCTGATACCAAAATAGAAAACTATCACTGGTCAAGAAAATAAACAGGACTGCATATAGAATCTAAATATTGGCCAGCCGCAGTGGCTCATGCCTGTAATCCCAGCACTTTCGAAGGCCAAGGTGGGTGGATCACCTGAGGTCAGGAGTTCGAGACCAGCATGGCCAACATGGTGAAACCCCGTCTCTACTAAAAATACAAAAATTAGCCAGGCGTAGTGGTGCGCACCTGCATTCCCAGCTACTCAGGAGCCTGAGACAGGAGAATCACTTGAACTGGAGAGGTGGAGGTTGCAGTGAGCTGAGATCGCACCACTGCACTCCAGCCTGCAATCTATTAGGGAATGAATCTGGTGGAACTAGAAAAAGAATTTTAATTGTTTGGTTTTAATTAGATTTACATAACAAAAACAAACATCTACAAGCATCTTGGCTAGTTGTCCTTAAAATCTTTACTACCTAACTTTAATGCATCTAAATATTTACTGCTGAAGTCTCTGAAACACATCCTGAAGAAACAAGGAGTCAGAAGGCCTGGGTTGGGGTCCTGGCTATGCTACTTAAAAGCTGTAGGTCCAGCTGGTTGTGGTGGCTCACTTCTGTAATCCCAGCACTTTGGGAAGCCAAAGTGGGCAGATCACCTGAGGTTGGGAGTTGGAGATGAGCCTGGCCAACATGGTGAAACCCCGTCTCTACTAAAAATACACAAATTAGCCATGCATGGTGGCATGTGCCTGTAATCCCAGCTACTTGGGAGACTAAGAAAGGAGAATTGCTTGAACCCAGGAGGCAGAGGTTGCAGTGGGCCAAGATTGCATCACTGCACTCCATCCTGGGCAACAGAGCAAGACTCCTTCTCAAAAAAAACAAAAAACAAAAAAACTGTAGATCCCTGTTGCCTTCCTGAGCCTCAGTTTCTTTATCTGCAAGATGTGGATAATAATATCTGCTTGTAGGATGTTGTGTGAATCAAATTCTAATTCATAATAATAACTTCACCAACTATAAAATATTTAAGACACTGGTTACAATTCAGCAAAATTCTCAATACATTGAAGTTTAAGTTCCTATACACCCTTCCCCTTCCCTTTTTCTCTCTTCTCTCTCTGGTGGCTTCCTCCATTTCTCCAGTCTGATCTCCCTCCATCAAGCGTCTAGCACTAACTACGCCTTCTGCTCAATGAAGGCCCCCACAATAGGCCTTCGCTTAGGATACACGGAATTGCCTCACCCACTTTCTCCCCACATAAAACATACTTTCCACTCGCTATACAATGGACTGTGTTACTTCTCCATGGATATTTGAACTTCAACAGAAGATCAATGCCCTAACCCAAAGGAATGCCTCTCTAGGAACTGCAGTCACCAGTGACAAGCTGTTAGGAAAGGTTATTTGTGGTGCAGGGTCTGTCCCTGGGAATTTCCCCTACTCTGCTTACATGTAAGGCTGCACTGGCTCTGAAGGCCTTCACTTCTGTTTGTGATAATGAGAGGGTCTCAGGTATACAACATAAATACGAACAGATACATATCAGAAATGTAATTTCCACAGAACTATTACAATAATATTAATGATGTCATTTGGAGTCCCTGATTCATGGTTTTTCCTTAAGGTAAACCTAAATTTCTCTCCTTGCAAAATAAGTCTTACTTTGCCTTTGGGAACTACACAGAAATGTCCAAATTTCAAGTAGGAGCCCTCTAGATACCTAAAAGGGGCTGTGCTGTCCCTGTCTCCACCATTCTGTAGGTTTACCATACCCACTACATCTGCCTCACCTCACCCAACATATGTCAGGCTTCCTCACTCTCCTGTTCACATTCTCAACGTAGGCTGCACTTTACGTCTCTCTTACAGCATGCCTTCCAGAACAAAGCAGGCTACGTCAGTGTAGTCCACCATCAAGGTCATCTTCTCTAGTGAATCTGGAGAATTCTGGGAGGTAATTTTTCCACACAGGGAGGGGTTCTCTTCTTTTATTATTATTATTACACTTTAAGTTCTAGGGTACATGTGCACAACGTGCAGGTTTGTTACATACGTACACATGTGCCATGTTGGTGTGCTGCACCCGTTAACTCGTCCTTTACATTAGGTATATCTCCTAATGCTATCCCTCCCCCAGCCCCCACCCCACGACAGGTCCCGGTGTGTGATATTCCCCACCCTGTGTCCAGGTGTTCTCATTGTTCAATTCCCACCTATGAGTGAGAACATGCAGTGTTTGGTTTTTTGTCCTTGCAATAGTTTGCTCAAAATGATGGTTTCTAGCTTCATCCATGTCCCTACAGAGGACATGAACTCATCCTTTTTATGGCTACATAGTATTCCATGGTATATATGTGCCACATTTTCTTAATCCAGTCTATCATTGAGGGGCATCTGGGTTGGTTCCAAGTCTTTGCTATTGTGAATAGTGCTGCAATAAACATACGTATGCATGTGTCTTTATAGCAGCATGATTTATAATCTTTTGGGTATATGCCCAGTAATGGGATGGCTGGGTCAAATGGTATTTCTAGTTCTAGATCCTTGAGGAATCGCCACACTGTCTTCCACAATGGTTGAACTAGTTTACAGGCCCATCAACAGTGTAAAAGTGTTCCTATTTTTCCACATCCTCTCCAGCACCTGTTGTTTCCTGACTTTTTAATGATCACCATTCTAACTGGTGTGAGATGGTATCTCATTGTGGTTTTGATATGCATTTCTCTGACGGCCAGTGATGATGAGCATTTTCTCACATGTCTGTTGGCTGCATAAAGGTCTTCTTTTGAAGACATTTCATATCCCTTGCCCACTTTTTGATGGGGTTGATTTTTTCTTGTAAATTTGTTTAAGTTCTTTGCAGATTCTGGATATTAGCCCTTTGTCATATGGGTAGATTGTAAAAATTTTCTCCCATTCTGTGGGCTGCCTGTTCACTCTGATGGTAGTTTATTTTGCTGTGCAGAAGCTCTTTAGTTCAATTAGATCCCATTTGTCAATTTTGGCTTTTGTTGCCATTGCTTTTGGTGTTTTTAGTCATGAAGTCTTTGCCCATGCCTATGGTCTGAATGGTACTGCCTAGGTTTTCTTCTAGGGTTTTTATGGTTTTAGATCTAACATTTAAGTCTTTAATCCATCTTGAATTAATTTTTGTATAAGGTGTAAGGAAGGGATCCAGTNGTT
>NW_016807278.1:926422-1056302 GCF_001698545.2 Rhinopithecus bieti
AGCTGAGGCAGGAGAATCACTTCAACCTGGGAGGCAGAGGTTGCAGTGAGCCAAGATCACGCCATTGCACTCCAGCCTAGGCGACAGAGAGACTCCGTCTCAAAAAAAAAAAAAAAAAAAAAAAGCAAAAGGTCGCAGTCCCAAACTGTCTTAATTACCATCTATCCATAAAATGTTTCTCTTTAGCATACTAATAAATGAAGACTGCATTTCCATCGTGCAGGGGGAAAAAAACCCTGCAGATCTATGAATTCCGAGATGTTTTCTGTTTCTTATTTTTGTTAAAAGGAGCCTTTGTAATACTAGGTGTATATCATCCTATACAAAAATAAGCATTACCTACATAAAAGTAGCATATTATTTTTTTCCTAGTGCTATATATTTATCCCAGTGGAAACTGAAATAAAAAGGTGAGCTTCAAATTGAAATCATTCTGAAAAGCTAAATTTGGACCACAGACATTGTTATTTCAAAGTCAAGAGGAATCAAAAAGAAACAAAAAAAAGTCTGGTAGTCAGTGATACGTAAGTGTACCTTAAGCATTAAGTAGCACTTCCTCCTTTCCAAAAAACTCATGTACAAAGAATTACTTCTTTTACTTACATTTAGTCTTCTGGGTGGAGGTGGTTCAGAAGGATTGCAGAGCACATTTGAACAGGGGGGACATTTGGTTTCATCTATCATCATGAAGGTATCATAGACACCATCCCCCAACCTAGTTGAAAGGATTACAGATAAAATCTGTCAGTAACTGAGGAATATAAAATCCTGTATCTTAACTGCTTCATATCTGCTACAAGGAACAGTAATAGAAATAAAAGTCTACACTACATTTTGGCACTGAATACAAACAACTGGGGTATTTGGAAGAGGAAGAGAGGAAATCCAACTTTTGTTTTTCAAGGACAGCATTTCTAGGTTTTTATTTTAAAATAGTTGAAACAAGTCTCTCTGAATGTTGTTAAAAATAATAAGGACTATCAGGAGGATCTCATAATAACTTACTACTTGAAAATAAAGTCTAGTTTGAATCTGAAGTTCACAGAGAAAAAAAAAAAGACCAGAAAAAAACTAACAGAGGTAATAGTTTTTCAAAGTCAGAGACTTGGATTCTAATCTCAGCTCTAACATTGGCTGTGCTACCTTCTCCTCTGAGCCTGTCTTCCCCATGTTAATGGGAAGACTAGCTCCAGTCTATACACTTCTGGGTCTTACAGGCAAGAAATAAAAGGCCTTTTTAAGGCTGTCTTCTCTTTATTAATTTACTTGCTTACCTACTTACATCTACCTCACTTGTAGAAAAATACAGTTAAGTACTACAGCAAACACTAAAAGGATGCTCTAAAATATAAAATGTACTGAATTTACTTCTCTTTCCACTTCATTTTCTGGTGAATGGTGGAGGCAAAATTCTAAATGATTAAGGATCACTTCTCTGTTCTTTAACACTGTGGCTCCGCCACTGCAAGGGAACACAAAAGACGGAGAGGATTTATTTAATCCACAAGATGGCCCTGAATAATGTATTTCATCTGCTACCAAGAACACGGATTTCCCAGTTACACACATCAGCATTTCATTGTATCATTTTACATGATACACTATGAATATAACAATGACGATGTTGCAAAGGAATAATTTGTTTAATGTCTTTTAAAATATCCTGGAATATTCTGGTCACCTTTAAAAACTGTTTTGTGAAATTCGTTCTAGAGTTTTCTTTATAGATGTGTTATAAAATATAAAGGTGAAAATCCCTACAAATATTTTGGAATGCTCTTTTAAAA
Source organism: Rhinopithecus bieti (assembly GCF_001698545.2). Classification (NCBI taxonomy): domain Eukaryota; kingdom Metazoa; phylum Chordata; class Mammalia; order Primates; family Cercopithecidae; genus Rhinopithecus; species Rhinopithecus bieti. The sequence goes on from NW_016807278.1 coordinate 928,210, forward strand.
CATGCTCACATTCTGATAGAATTATTTGTATTTTTAACAGGGAACGGCTTCACCGACAGAAACCAAATATTCCGAATGTGACTGACCCTTTGCCATAAGCCTGATAAAACAAACCAGGACAGGCGTCCACATTTATAAAGAAAAAGAAAACGTGCAAAATTGCCTAGTGACTAACAGCCAGAGGAGAAATTAACAAGAGTCTGCATGCAAATAAAGCGGGGAGCAGGGGTCTCTTCTCTCCATTGAGGTGTAAAATACAACGCAAGGTGGGGAATCTCTCAAAATAGGATTCGGAGAAAGCCATACCTAGCACAGCCCACAACCTGCACATCCGAAGCTAGACCGCACCCCTCACAGCAAACCCCAAGAGTTCAGCCCTTGCTTATCCGCTCTAAGCAACAGGGCTTCTTTCCAAGGTATCGCTCCCGGTCTCTCCCCGTTTACTAAAAAGCCCCACAAAAAGTCCTAGATTTTCATAATCCCTTACCATATACCCCGATCGAGGGTTTCAGGGGTATTCCAGGGGTGGAAATTCTTCTTGCTCTAACTCCGCTCTAGCCCCTCCCCGCCCCGGTGAGCCAGGGGTGGGGGGAGGGGCCCTGACGGAGAGGAGGTGGGGGGAGGTCCCGGGGAGGCAGTCAGACCCCTGTCCTCGTCTCTCCTGCTGAAGGCTCACTCTACCTCCTCCCCGCCCCCAAGCTTCGCTTGCCCGCGCCAGCCGCTCCCTGAGGCGCCTCCAGCACGTTACCCCGCGGCGCCGTTACCTTCGCTGCTGGGGCGGGAGCCCGGCCCCGGGCGGCCCCGCATCCTTCCGCCCAGGCCCGCGAGCTGTGCCTCCCATCTGCTAGCTCGGGACCCGGCGCGGGGAGGGGCGCCAGTTGGAGGGTCCGGCCGGCCACGCCACCTACGCCGGGACGGCTCCTCCGCGGCGCGACGCTCCCACGGGGACTCTCGGCCAGACACTGCAGCTCAGCGCGCCTTCGCTCCCAACCGGCCCCGGCTGGGTAGTGGGGAGACGCAGCTGCAGGGGCGGGAGGGGGAGCGGCCTGGTCGCCTAGCAACCGCGGCACGCCCCCGGGAAACGCCTCGGCGCAGCTACGCGCTGACGCACGGGGGCGGGGCCCGTGGGCCGGTCCAGGCCACGCGGCGCTCCTAGCCGGTGCTAGCGCTGGCGCGGGAGGCGGGAGGCTGGAGGCGAGGAGCCCGCGGCCTAGGCGGCTCGGGTTCCCTGGCGCGAGCTGCGGACGGACAGAGGGGTCCGGCGAAGGAGGGGTGAAAGTAACAGCCCGCGATCTCAGAAGGGCTGCCCGCCCCTCACGGTCCGCGGTCCCTTAAGTAGCATGTTGCATCCTGGAAGTTCTAAAACCTCCCGCTTCAATATGAATTTTAAATTAAAGAAAACATATGTGTATTGTTTTAGGCTTTCCCACCACGGGGACGACCCTCCGGGGGTTTGTGAGTTACATAAGAAAGCAATAATAACCCATTTATTGACACGATGCCTCCATTTATGAACATTTGATATCAGTAACCCGAGGTACCCGACGACTTTCGTCTTTTACAGACTTAGCTGGGATGCAGAATAGAAGCTGGGCCTTTGTCTGACTCCCCTGCGACAGTCAGCCACAGACGGGAAGACAGCGTAGGAAACTAAGGCCAGAGGAGCTTCGCTTCCTCATGAACGTGAAGCAGCAAAGCGGCAAAGCCTGAACTAGAAGCTTCTAACGCCTAACCGTCCTCCTGCCGCACCAGGACGCCTGCTAGGCCCTTCCTGACTTTTTCCTTAGAATGCGTGTATATGTGTCTTTTTCCTTTTCTGATGCTGAGACCCCTTAGAAACACCAATGTTAAGCAGATTTCCATCGTTGGAGGTTAAAACACCCGAACACAAGTGTTTTCTTGAGTGTGGCATCCAGTCATGTTTTGTGGGTTTGTTTGTTTAAAAAAAAAAAAAAATCCTGGAAGATAGGTGGTAAGAACCAGAGCTTGTAAACCCACCAAGCACGAGGCGGTCGGACTGTCCAGATTCTGGAGTGCAGAAGACACCAAACGTTCTCGGAATGCCGAACGCGGGCGCCACCTGGTGGGACTAAAACGCTCATTGTCCCAAATCAGCATAGTACAATTCCCATAAATCTTAAAAATTCCCATCCAAGGCTCATTTCCTTGTGACTGAAAGTTATATTCTCTGTTCTCAGGACTCCAAGTAAAAATGTCCCTAAAGAGCCAAAGTCGCTTCACTCTATATAAGAATCTATTGGTGTCCGGGCGCAGTGGCTTAAGCCTGTAATCCCAGCACTTTGGGAGGCCGAGACGGGCGGATCACGAGGTCAGGAGATCGAGACCATCCTGGCTAACATGGTGAAACCCTGTCTCTACTAAAAAATACAAAAAACTAGCCGGGCGAGGTGGCGGACGCCTGTAGTCCCAGCTACTCAGGAGGCTGAGGCACGAGAGTGGCGTAAACCCGGGAGGCAGAGCTTGCAGTGAGCCGAGATTCGGCCACTGCACTCCAGCCTGGGCGACTCAAAAAAAAAAGAATCTATTGGTTTGGGGAATTTTATTTTTTGTGATCAATGTTACTTTAGCCTTATGATATGCATAGAAATAAAAAAGTTTTCTTCCATGATTATTTTTTAAAGTTTTCTAATTTTGTAAATAAACTTTTCTTTTGTCTCCCCTTCCCCACTCTGCAGCCAGAGCAATTCTGCTTTCACAGGGGTTTGTATTTGGGCTCTTATGAAGCTTTTGTTTGAGGAAAGAGTTCCATGGCAACGCAAAGATTGGACGAGGTTACTGTTGAAATCCCTTCCAGCTCTAAGATTGTAAAATTCTATTAAATAATCCCCGTTCTCAGTACTTATGTGGACACCTCAGACCACTGTACTGCCCTCCCTAAACAGTTGAATGAGACTTGCTCCCACATGATTTCTTACCTCATCCTGAATCACTGCTCGTGAGACGATTGCATCCTCAGTCTGTGTCTAAGACACATCTTCCAGAGCCAAGTGGAAGTGTTCCTGCTCTCTTTCTTGCTCCTAAGGTGGGAATTACAGAGGCCTCCTTTGTTGTTAGCCTATTGTTCCCATGGTCAAGGGAAAGAGGACTCCTTGAGGGTGCTGGAGCTACATAAATCTCTGACCTTAGTGACCCAATGTTTCTTCAAAGAGCCCCTGTATGATGGGGTTAACGTCCCATAAGGGATCTGAAAGGAGCCTCCACACCCCTGCTGAGCGCGGCCCTGTCCCCTCCAGCTCCCAAGCAGCTTCCACATCATTCATGCCCTTTCTTCCCCTCCAAAGCCTCATTCAAGAGTAGTTTAAAATCACCATTATCATTCTTCATGCAGTTAAAGTCAGATTTACCCACCATGATTTAGTCAAAAGTCATATAAGATGCCTGTCTGTCCTTTGAAGCCAGTCCTAAGACATCTGCAAAATAAGGTACTTGCGAGTTCTAATACATTGACTAAGGAAATAAACAGCAGCAAAAAAATGCAACTATTCCAGGATCATAAAACCCATTGGGACATTCACAATGTGATCAAAGTTTCAAATGCAGAGATTAAGAAAATATCCCTGTGGCCACATTTACCTGGAATTTTGTGATAAAATAGCTGTTGGTAGGTTATGTTAAGTTTGAACAAGTTTCATTGGTATAATTTCTGTACAGCAAAATGTGCCGTAATGCCTACTGCAACATGTGCATCACAGAATTGAAAAAAAAATTTTTTTTTTTTTTTGAGACGGAGTCTCGCTCTGTCCCCAGGCTGGAGTGCAGTGGCCGGATCTCGGCTCACTGCAAGCTCCGCCTCCCGGGTTTATGCCATTCTCCTGCCTCAGCCTCCCGAGTAGCTGGGACTACAGGTGCCGGCCACCTCGCCCGGCTAGTTTTCTTTTGTATTTTTTACTAGAGACGGGTTTCACCATGTTAGCCAGGATGGTCTCGATCTCCTGACCTCGTGATCCGCCCGTCTCGGCCTCCCAAAGTGCTGGGATTACAGGCTTGAGCCACCGCGCCCGGCCGAAAATATTTTAAAAAATCCTTTGGAGAGAACCAGTGAAACTTACTCTTTTCCCCAAGCTATATTAACCTCAAATTCACCTGTGTTCCTGAAATACATACTTGCTATTTTTTTTTCAGAAACACTGACATCTAGCTCACTGGAACACTAAAGCCATGGCTTATTTTTTTGGAGCCTCAGAAAACTGTCTCTCTTCTATGCCTCAGGCATCTCCTGTTCTTATGCCCTCCCCTCTCTACCAAGATTTGAAAAATGCCCCTTATTAACACAGCAAACAAAAGCCATGCCTGCAGTGCTGCACTACAGCACGGCCTCTTCCACTACTATACACAGTTAGTTCTGTGTCTCCTAAACCCTGAAGATTGCCCTTATTATCCCAAACCCTTCACCTATTTTTCTTTTCCAAAACTTTTGCCATCTTTTTCCACTTGTTCCTCCTAAGTCAGCGTGACCAGTTCCACCTATAGCCCTGAGGGGTCCTATGAAGCTTCCTTTCTGAAATCTTGAAACCAAACCAGGAGTCTTTCTAATCATCATTTACTATTTGCTAAGTATTTATTGTGTTCCAAGCACCATCTGAAACACTTTAACATATTTGCTCATTTAAAACTCGCAGTAGTCCTGTGAGATGGGTATTATCTCCGTCCTACACTTCAGAAAACAGTCCAAGGTCACCCAGCCAATAAATGATGAACTGCAATTCAAACCCTGGTCTGTTTGATTGAAAGACCCAGCCTCTTAACTGCCTGCATTCTACCTATATTCCCTGAGCCTGGGAGGCTAGCCAGGCTAGACCACTGGATCCTTTGAATTCTGTAACATAGTTTCCCTTGATTTAAGATTCTGAAGGTGGTAAGCAGAATGATAGTTTCCCAAAGATGTCCACATCCTAATGCCAAGAATCTGTAAATATGTCACTTTACTTGACAAAAGGGGACTTAGCAAATGTGATGAAGTTAAGGATCTCGAGATGGGGTGATTTTCCTAGATTATCTGAGAGGGCCCACTGTAATCACAAGGGTCCTTTTAAGATGGAAGGGGAGGCCGAACACAGTAACTCACACCCATAATCCCAGCACTTTGGGAGGCCGAAGTGGGTGGATCACCTGAGGTCAGGAGTTCAAGACCACCCTGGCCAACATGGTGAAACCCCGTCTCTACTGAAAATACAAAAATTAGCTGGGCGTTGTGGTGTGTGCCTGTAGTCCCAGCTACTCAGGAGGCTGAGGCAGGAGAATCACTTGAACCCAGGAGACGGAGTTTGCAGTGAGCAGAAATCACGCCATTGCACTCCAGCCTGGGTGACGGAGTGAGACTCCATCTAAAAAAAAAGATGGAAGGGGAAAGCAGGATGGTCAGAGAGGGAAATGTGACTGTGGAAGCAGAGGTCAGAGAGAGAAAGAGATTTGAAGATGCTGTTGTTGGTCTTGAAGATGGAGGAAGGGGCCATGAGTTAAGGAATGAAGGTGGCCTCCAGAAGCTTTTGGAAAAGGCAGGGAAACAAATTTTCCTCTAGAGCTTCTAGAAGGAACAAATCACTGCTTACACCTTAATTTTGGGACTTCTGACTTCCAGAACTGTAAGATAAATTTGCCTTATTTCAAGCCACTAAATTTGTAGTAATTTGTTGCATTAAAGCTTAGGAACCTTGGCTACTGTAATAGATTAAACATGGCACATCCTTTGCAGCTGCTCCCAGGGAGAGGAAGAAACTATTTTCCTGGTTCTTGAAGCTGACTGGCCACGTGACTTGATTTAACCAATAACACGTGACAGAATTGGTGGTATGTGATTTAGGAGCTGAGGCCTCAGGAGACCTCCTTACAGCTTCTGCTCTCCTTCTCTTAGATGCTGCCACCATGTGGACAAGTCTGAGCTGTATTTCTGTAGTCCTCGGCTAATGCCAACTGCCGGACAAGTGAGAAAGGCCACCCGGTTGAGTTGACAGCTGACAGCAGCCACATGAGAGCACCACACAAAGCTAGCAGGAGAACTTCTTGGCTGCACCCCGCCCAAATCAACAGCCCCTTGAGAATTATGAGCAAATAAAATGATTACTTTAAGCCATTAAGCTTTGGGGTACAGCAATAAATAAATGAACTTCTGAAAAATACCAATTATGCCTACCCTCCATCCCACCAAATCTAATGATGAACAGTTTCTTAGTAAGAATACCTGCTTATCTTTTTATTGTGGCTGTTGTTCATCAGCCAAGTTTGGAAATCACTCATGTGTAGACCAAGTCCTGTTGGGTCACCTGGCTCTTGGAAGGTCTTAGAAAACCACTATACCTGCTCTATTCACAGCATTTGGGCCATGGAACTAGTTCTCTCTCAATGACCTAGTATACAGGTTAGGGCTTTTTCTATTGCAAGTATCAACCTAAAACTGCTTAAAGAAAATGTACCAGCTGGGCGCGGTGGCTCACACCTGTAATCCCAGGACTTTGGGAGACCAAGGCAGGTGAATCACTTGAGGTCAGGAGTTCGAGATCAGCCTGGCCAACATGGTGAAACTTCATCTCTACTGAAAACACAAAAATTAGCCAGGTGTGGTGGCAGGCGCCTGTAACCCCAGCTACTTGGGAGGTTGAGGTTGGATAATGGCTTGAACCTAGGAGGTGGAGGTTGCAGTGACCAGAGATTGTGCCATTGCTCTCCACCCTGGGTAACAAGAGTGAAACTCTGTCTCAAAAAAAAAAAAAAAGAAAGAAAGAAAAGAAAAGAAAATGTACCATATACTTTTTTTACAGTATTTTTTTAAAAGCATTAAAGCCAAATTTGGATATAAGGGGTGCCTGTCCTATCTCCATTTCTTGTGTCTGTATTCCAACATGCTAGTTTCATTCTCAGGGTTCTTTTGTGCAAGCAAGATGGCAACTGCAGTTCCAGATTCAACTCAGTAGAAAAGTTGTCTCAGTCATCCCACAGTCTCACTGTAATTCACTGGCTTTGACTGAGCCCATTGTTACACCAAATCTGCAGCCAGGAAAACGTAATACTCTGAATGGTCAGGCCTGAGGCTCCTAGACCCAGCAGTAGAAACATATTGGACAGAAAGTTAGGGAAACAGTGACTTTCAGAGGAAAGTTGCTATAGAAGTTCCCAAAAAAGAGATAAGTGAATATGGTACAGAAAAAACAACAGATATTCACTACAGCTAGGTGTTGGAAATCAGTTTTATCTGTGTCCAGTAAGTCCACATCAGGGTCACCAGGCTACTGGAAGTCTTTAAAATTCCAAAGTCTCAAAAACCTGGACAACAGACTTTGAAATGCATCTCACCATGTCACCCAAATGATAGAAGACAGGTTCCCCTCTGCCTCAAAAATGGCCCCCAAGCTCTGTAAAACAATTCATGAAGTACTTTCATGCATGATCATTAGAGCCCAGCAGCTAGGGGCCCTACCACCATGCCTCTGTGTTCCTAATGCTCAAATTTCATTCACCTATCTGTACTTTAATAAAAGCTGGATTGGGGGTGTTCCAGTCAAACATGTTCCTTTCCTAGGGTTGTTAAAACTAAGCTGGAAATGTAAGAAGTTGCAGAATATTGTTTTTATTTAGATTACATTCATGGAGACAACCATATGTGCCTGGAAGAAAGGCTTGGTTGAGCACCTAGTGGGAACAGTTGGGGTATAAGGGTAAGGCTCCCAAGAGACATTCCAAAAAATCCTAATGATCCCTACACTGTCTCAAAGCAGGGTAGATCCAGTTGTCTGCAGGACTGGGGAGTCTCAAGCTGGAAGTCCTCCTCTCCGCCCTTTCCTCTGTCCAGTTCAGCCCCTTCTCTAATAATGATGAGCAAATATCTGGGTTGGAGGAAAATTCAGGTGTTTCCATGGGCATTGATTAGAATGATGTAGGCATGGGTCTGTCTGACTCCTTGATTATTTGTTAATAATCTTCATATTCCCCATGCCAGACACTAGTGACTCTCAGCAAGGATGCCGATGTCAGCAGAATTTTAGAAACTATTCCCCAATAATGGACATCTCTGTCTTAATTTGTCCTACTTTCCCAACATTTTACTTGCTGGTCACCTTGGCTTGAGAAACCCTTCACTTTTGTTTGTTTGCTTGCTGCTTACTTGCTTGCTATTTAAGAGAAAAGCCTGCTCTTGTCCTGGAAGCCTGGAAACACACACAACCTTCCTAGGTTGAGACCTCTGCAGGAACTGCAGAGATTAGCAAATATGTCTCCACTGGGCCCTGGAAATCAGCCTCTTTCCTTCAGGATTTCCAGGCCCCCCTTGGCTTTTATTGTCTGGAGCTCCAGGAGCTGCTCTCTCTTCTGATGCTCTGACATTTGTTGCTGCTCTTCTTCCTCCTCCTCCTCCTCCTCCTCCTCCTTCTTCCCCTTCTTCCTCTTCTTCCTCTTCTTCTCTTCTTCTTGTGTGTGATGGTTTTAATAGTTGATACCAATCCAATTTTTAAAATTATGCTTTAAGGTAAAGGGATTTGAGAGGATATCTTTCTGTATCCTAGCTTTGGATTAAGACCAGGATTTCCAGAATCCTGTAAAAGTCGGTGGCCTCCAGGTTCCAGGCTCCTTTTCACCATCTTCAGGGTCTCAGTACTGTCACAGCCTCTTGTTAATGTCTGGAAAACCTCTAATAAGCTCAGCTGCACCAGTGTTTAGGGATCAAATCTGCTGTCCCTCCCAGGAGCATTGGTACCTTGCAGGTTTTTAAGTGGCATTAACTCATGCTAGCCTGTGTCTAATAAAGACTCCACAATGAGAACATTCTGTCAAATCGCTGTATTAGTTCATTTTCATGCTGATGATAAAGACATACCCAAGACTGGGTAATTTATAAAGGAAAGAGGTTTAACTGACTCACAGTTTCACATGGCTGGGGAGGCCTCACAATCATAGTGGAAGGTGGAGGAGCAAGGCATGTTTTACATGGCAGCAGGCAAGAGAGTGTGTGCAGGGGAACTCCCCTTTATAAAACCATCAGATCTTGTGAGGCTTACTCACTATCATGAAAACAGGATGGAAAAGACCTGCTCCCATGATTCAATTACCTCCCACCAGCTACCTCCCATGACACATGGGGATTACGGGAGCTATAATTCAAGATGAGATTTGGGCAGGGACACAGACAAACCATATCAATTGCATTCTCGTTGGCTTACAATAGGGATGAGAACTCTTCACAGGTATCTTCACAGCCTTATGTTTGCTGTTTTATATCACAAAGAATACGGATGAAGAGATGCCTAGGGTGAGGCATCGGGGAAGCAGTGCAGAGATTCCATGCCCTCTCTGGGCGTGCCACTGTCTAGGAACCTCCATGCGTTCAGCTATCTGGAAGCTCCACAGCTGCTCTCCTGAGATATAGATACCACTACTGAATTAGAAAATCACAGTTTTCAATGAGGGAGACACCTTTAAAGAACTCTAGTTTTATCCAGTGTGTGCTCCTTAATAATATTGAACATGAAGATCAAGAAAGGTCCACTGAAGTAAGAGTAATACGTCCTCATATCATCTTTCCCCAGAGGTGTCATAGCCCTAGGAACTGGAGAGAACTGGAAAGGAAATCTGACTTTTTAAAATCCAGCCTCTAAAAGAACAATGATACTGCAAGACATTGCCTACACTCATACAGTCTTTGATTAAACAAATAGCTAGGCCAGGCACAGTGGTTCATGCCTGTAATCCCAGTACTTTCGGAGGCCAAGATGGGTGGATCACGAGGTCAGGAGTTCGAGACCAGCGTGACCAACATAGTGAAACCCCGTCTTTACTTAAAAAAAAAAAAATTAGCTGGGTATGATGGCACGCACCTGTAATCCCAGCTACTTGGGAGACTGAGGCAGGAGAACCGCTTGAACCCAGGGGGCAGAGGTTGTGGTGAGCTGAGATTGCGCCACTGGACTACAGCCTGGGTGACAGAGCAAGACTCTGTCTCAAAACAAAACAAAATAAAACAAAAAACCCAAATAGCTTTACCTGTAAACTACCTGAACATCTTAGGAAATACCATCAACATTGAAGTGATCCAGAAACCACAGTTTCAGCTTCTTTTCCTCCAGATGTGTGCATCAAAATCAAACAGAATGTATTTAACAAATATCTTTTATAGGCAAGGCCCTTTGCTAGATGTACAGAAGGAACCAGATCCTCATCCACACCCCATGATCTCCATGGAGGCCCCGTCTTTCTCCTGCCTGTCTTTGTTTTTCACTCACAAAGAATCATGTTCTCAGCTCACAGTCATTGAATCTGTACCCTTTACAGAAACTTAACAGCTTCCATCCGCTTTTCCTAAATAGTCCTCTTATTTTTGGCTCTATCTGCCTTTCTTGGGCTGGACCTCACAAGCTCAGCATATCCCCACCGTATGACTAGAATGTGTATAGTTGGGGTGCCAGAAAAAAATACAGAATGCCCAGCTGAATTTACATCTCAGATAAATAATGTTTCATTTTTAGTATAAGTGTGTCCGCTATAATATTTGGAATATAATATACTAAAAAATGATTCAATGTTTATCTGAAATTCAAATTTAACTGGGCACTTCATGATTTTATTTGTTAAATCTTAATACTACATGGAAGGAATAAAATCATCAGCTGTAATTCCTTAAATTAGACTTGAAACCTAATCTTAGAAAAATCATCCTAAATAACTTTTCCTCTTTCCCTCTTACAAACTCACATAACCTCACACCTACTCAAGTGCATACAATCTTATTCCCTAAATCTTTTTTTTTTTTTTAGTTTTTGAATTTTTTATTGACCAATTTTTAAGGTAAATTTTATACCCAGCAAAATGCACAGCTCTTAAATGCATATTGTGATGAGTTTCAGCAAGTGTGTGCCTCTGTGCAACATACACCAAATCAAGATACAGAATAGTTCCATAACTCCAGAGAGTTCCCTTGTGCCCCTCTCCAGTTAATTATCTCATCCCAGAGACAACCATCATAGATTAGTTTTGCTTGTTCTTAAACCTCATATAAATGAAATTATACAGCATGTATATATTAGTCAGTTCAGGCTACCACAACAAAAATAACATAGACTGGGTGGTTTAAGCAAGAGACATTTATTCTTTCACAGATCTGGAAGCTAGAAGTTCGAGATCAAGGTGCCAGCATGGTTGGGTCTTAGTGAGGGCCCGCCTCTGGTTTGCAGATGGGTGCCTTCCCCATGTGAGCTCACATGGCCTTTCCTTCAATAGACCAGAAGTCTAAAGTCAAGGTATTGGCAAAGCTGGTTCCTTCTGGAGACTCTGAGAATCTTCTGTGCCTCTCTCACAGCTTCTGGTGGCTGCTGGCAATCCTTGGCATTATTTAGCGTGTAGATACATCACTTCAGTCTCTGCCTCCATTGTCACAGGGTCTTCGTTCTTCTGTCTCTGTCTCCGTGTGTCCTCTCCTCCTTTTATAAGGACAATAGTCATTGGATTTAGGGCCCACCCTAATCCAGTTTGACCTTATCTTAGCTTAACTATGATGTCTGCAAAGACTCTGTTTCCAAATAAAGTCACATTCTGAGATTCTAGGTGGACACGAATTTTGGAGAGACACTATTCAACCCACTATAGATAAATACCTAACAGTTGGAATTGTTCAATCATCTGGTATACTACTTAAATTCTCATATCCCTAAATTTTACTTATGATGTTTTTGGCCCTCTTGTCTTCTAACAGTGGAAGTATGGCACTGAGGCAGCAGTTTTGAAAAATTAAAGGAATAGTAGTTGGAAAAGTCACAGCTGCCAATACATTGCTATTTATATTTCCTAGCCCTCCTATGCTATCATGCCACACTATGTTGCTTCTACACTAAAGCCTACATGCTTACCGCTTACAGATACAGTATCTAAGTGAAACAAGAAAGAGTTTCAATGGGAGTCTAGTTTCGCTGGAACTTTAGAAAGAAATGAGATTAATGTGATGTTTCTCAAACTTTAACTTGCATAAGAATCACCTGAAAGGCCTCTTAAAGTGCACTGTTGCAGATGGCATAATCTTGTATCTGTCACATTGTATCTATCTATACTTGTAGAAAATCATAAGGAATCCACTGAAAAATATTAGACCTAATAAATGAGTTCAGCAAGGCTGTAGGATGCAAGATCAATACACAAAGATCAATTGTATTTCTACATGCATGCATGAACAATCTGAAAATAAAATTAAGAAAACAATTCATTTTACAATGGCATAATAAAGACAATAGGAATAAATTTAAGCAAATAACTAAAAAGTACATCATTGAAAGATATAAAATGATACCTAAATAGATGGAAAGAGATCTCATGTTCAGGGATTGAAAGATTTAATATTGCTAAGGGGACAATATTTGCCAAATTGATCTACAGATTCAATGCAATCTGTATCAAAATCCCAGTTGTCTTCTTTACAGAAATTGACAAGCTGATCCTAAAATTCATACAGAAATTCAAGGGACCAAGAATAACCAAAACAATCTTAAAAAAGAAGACCAAAGTTGGAAGAATCATGCTTTCTGATACCAACACTTACTGCAGAGCTATAGTAATCAAAACACTTGGTACTGGTGTAAGATCAATAGAATAAAATTGAGAATCCAGAAATAAAGCCTCACATTTATGGCTAATTTATTTATTTATTTATTTATTTATTTATTTGAGACACAGTCTTGCTCTGTTGCCCAGGCTGGAGTGCAGTGGTGCGATCTCAGCTCACTGCAACTTCCGCCTCCTTGGTTCAAGTGATTCTCATGCCTCAGTCCCCCAAGGAGCTGGGATTACAGGCGCATGCTACCACACATGGCTAATTTTTGTATTTTTAGTAGAGAGGGGGTTTCACTATGTTGGCCAGTGTATTAGACCATTCTCATTTTGCTATGAAGAAATACCTGAGACTGGGTAATTTATAAAGAAAAGATGTTTCATTGACTCAGTTCTGCATGGGCTTGGGAGGCCTCAGGAAGCTAACAATCATGGCAGAATGCACCTCTTCACAGGGCAGCAGGAGAGAAAATGAGTGCCGAGTGAAAGGAGAAGCCCCTTATAAAACCATCAGATCGTGTGAGAACTCACTATCAAGAGAAGAGCATGGGGGGGGAACTGCCCCCACGATTCAATTATCTTCACCTGGTACCACACTTGACACGTGGGGATTATTACAATTCAAGGTGAGATTTGGGTGGGGACACAGAGCCAAACCATATCAGCCAGGCTGGTCTCAAACTCTTGGCCTCAAGTGATCCACCTGCCTCAGCCTCCCAAAGTGCTGGGATTACAGATGTGAGCCATTATGCCCGGCCAGCAAATTGATTTTTGACAAGACTACCAAGACAATTCAATGGGGAAACAAGTAGTCTTTTCAACAAATGGTTGTGGGACAACTTGATATCTATATCAAAAGTATAAAGTTTGACTCCCTACCTGGCTGAAAATTTTTCAGCGAGGCCTCAAATTTTTTTTTTTTTTTTTTTTTTTACAGGCATGCGCTATCACACCCAGCTAATTTTTGTATTTTTAGTAGAGATGGAGGTTTTGCCATGTTGGCCAGGCTGGTCTAGAACTCCTGACCTCAGGTGATCCTCCCACCTCGGCCTCCCAAAGTGCTGGAATTCCAGGTGTGAGTCACCGCACCCAGCACCCAAGGAATACTTTTAAAAGATACTTTAGAAGATCATGATCTGACCTCAAAGTTTAGAGAAAGAAAATGCTACTTTTCCCACAATGATCCATGAAAGCTTTGTTACCCATGACTTTATCTAAAAGTTTTTAGAATACTTTTATTTTTTATCCTGGGTCTCTACTTTTGACTTGCAGGTTGTTCTGCTGTACATGAAGGGTGGGATTAGGGTATCATTGGCAATAAACAGCCTATGCATCACCACTTTCCCTTCTGGGGCCGAGAAAACAGCATGCCCTTTAATTACAACCTTCTTTTCTCAGCTCCTCAGATTTGGCTTCAGAATCCTCAGCATGGCTCTCTAGTCAGCTGGTACCAACCTGGGAGAGTTGACATGGTACATAAAGCTTATTTGCTATCCTGGGATTAGGAGCTCTTGAGGAACCTTTGAGCTCTAATGTGGAATTCAAGTCCAGAGGCATTTGTGAAGCAACTATGACCAAGCCCTGTGGCTGATATGTGGGTGAAAACAGAATGAGTCCCGTGATTCCAGATTAAATGAAATAGGACCACACTTTAAATTGCCAAAATTGTAACCTTTTCTAAGGTTTAAGAACCTTGAACCCGGGAATAATGCATAACAGCTACATATCTGCATACAGCAATAACAGATGATTCCCTGATTTCAGAGCCTCTTCCACTCTCATTGGCCATGTATTCTCAAAAGTTTTTCTTTCTTGTCTCCCAATGCAAATGAGCAAGAATTGACTAGAAAGCCAGAATCCATCATTATGGTTGGAAACCCTTCTGTTTCCCTCCTTACCTCAGGACTTGGAGAAGCTTAACATGAGAAAATTGTTCAGAACCTCCAACCAATCACTATCATAATGATCTTTTAGAGTGTTCTATTTCATGTGCTGCAGACTTTGGACACCGGTTGTATGATTTTGGTTTTTTTTCTCTGCTTTAAGCAGCTGAGTATTCTATATTAAGGCCTAAGCAATCAATATAATAATAGCTACCCTTTGAGTGTTTACTACCTGCTAGACCCTGTGCTAAGAGTCTGATGCATATTATTCCATTTAATCCTCACTACAATGAAGTTAGACAGTTTTGTTGTGTTTTGTTTTGTTTGAGACAGGGTCTTACTCTGTGGCCCAGGCTGGAGTGCGGTGATGCTATCTCAGCTCACTGCAGCCTCGACCTACTGGGTTCAAGCAATTATCCTGCCTCAGCTTCCCGAGTAGCTGGGACTACAGGTTCACGCCATCACACTCAGTTAATTTTTTGTATATTTTTAGAGACAGGGTTTTGCCATGTTGCCCAGGCTAGCCTCGAACTCCTGAGCTCAAAGGATCCTCCTGCCCCAGCCTCCCAAAATACCAAGGTTACAGGTAGATGTGAGCCACTGTGCCTGGCCAGGCAGTTTTATCCATTCATATTTTACAGAAAACTGAGGCTCAGAGAGATTATATAACTTGGTCAAGCTGATTGTTAAATAGAATTTTGCAAGCTGCAGTTTGTTAAACCTAACTTGAAATAGGCCATAGTAGGAGTATTTACACTGCAGAAATGGGTAAGCACTCTAAATAAGAGCTCCCCTTCCCCCGACATCCAATTCACCAGCAAAGGACTGGTTAACCCGAAAGCACAGTGATGCTACCCTTTTTTGTTGTAATCTTTGTCCCGTATATATGACATTTGAAATTTGAATTGTTTTTAGGGTTTGGCAATTATGAAAAAGCCTCAGTATGATTTATGTCCAGATTTGTATGAACACAAGTTTTCTTTCTCTCTCTTTTTTCTTTTTTTTGAGATGGAATCTCGCTCTGTCGCCCAGGCTGGAGTGCAGTGGGCAAGTTCGGCTCACTGCAAGCTCCGGCTCCCGGGTACACGTCATTCTCCTGCCTCAGCCTCCTGAGTAGCTGGGACTACAGGTGCCCGCCAGCACGCCCGGCTAATTTTTTCTATTTTTTAGTAGAGACGGAGTTTCACTGGGTTAGCCAGGATGGTCTCAATCTCCTGACCTCATGATCCGCCCACCTCGGCCCCAAAGTGCTGGGATTACAGGCATGAGCCACCTTGCCCGGCCTCTTTTTTTTTTTTTTTTTTTAGAAAAAATTTGTTTTCACCCTGTGGGCAGGGGTAGCCNACTCTCTCTTTTTTCTTTTTTTTGAGATGGAATCTCGCTCTGTCGCCCAGGCTGGAGTGCAGTGGGCAAGTTCGGCTCACTGCAAGCTCCGGCTCCCGGGTACACGTCATTCTCCTGCCTCAGCCTCCTGAGTAGCTGGGACTACAGGTGCCCGCCAGCACGCCCGGCTAATTTTTTCTATTTTTTAGTAGAGACGGAGTTTCACTGGGTTAGCCAGGATGGTCTCAATCTCCTGACCTCATGATCCGCCCACCTCGGCCCCAAAGTGCTGGGATTACAGGCATGAGCCACCTTGCCCGGCCTCTTTTTTTTTTTTTTTTTTTTTTTTTTGAGACAAAGTCTCACTGTGTCACCCAGGTTGGAGTGCAGTGGTGGGATCATGGCTCACTGCAACCTCTGCCTCCTGAGCTCAAGTGATCCTCCCACCTCAGCCACCGGCTCACCCCATCCCCAGCTAATTTTTTGGTAGTTTTTTTAGAGACAGAGTTTCACCATGTTGCCCACTCCTGGGCTCAAGCAATCCACTTGCCTTGGCCTCCCAAAATGCTAGGATTACAGGTACGAGCCATGGCACCTGACTGTTTTCCAAAGTTATTTATCATTTTGCATTCCCACCAGCAATGCCTAAGAGTTCCAGTTGTTCCACATCCTTGCCACAACTTAATATTGTCAATTTTTTTTTTTTTTTTTTGAGACAGAGTCTCGCTGTCACCTAGGCTGGAGTGTAATGGCACAATCTTGGCTCACTACAACCTCCGCCTCCTGGGTTCAAGGGATCCTCCTGCCTCAGCCTCCCGAGTAGCTGGGATTACAGGTGCCCGCCACCACCCCCAGCACTTTTTTTTTTTTTTTTGGTAATATATTTTTAGTAGAGACAGGGTTTCCCATGTTGGCCAGGCTGATCTCAAACTCCTGACTTCAAGTGATCCGCACATCTTGGCCTCTCAAAGTGCTGAGATTATAGGCATGAGCCACCACACCTGGCCTTTGATTTTGTTTTAACCATTCTAATAAATGTGTATGGTATTTAATTGTGTTTATTTGCATTTTCTAATGATTAATTATGGTGAGAATCTTTTCATGTCCCTAATTGTCATTTAACTAGCTTCTTTGGTGAAGTTCCTGTTCAAATCTTTTGTTCAATTTTTATTGGGTTGTTTCCTTATTATTATGTTTTGACAGATCTTCATATATTACAGATATAAATCTTTTACCCAGTCCATAGCTAATCTTTTCATTTTCTTAACATGTCGTGTATATATATATATTTTTTTTTTTTTTTTTTAATGGGATCTAGCTCTGTCACTCAGGCTGGAGTGCAGTGGTACAATCATAGTTACTGCAACCTCAAACTCCTAGGCTCAAGCAAGCCGCCTGCCTCTGCCTCTTATGTAGCTAGGACTTGTACAGGCACATATCACCAAACTCAACTAATTTTTTTTTTTTCTGGATCTACTTGTTTCTATGCAATTGACTACATTTTTTTTTTTTTTTTTTTTGAGATGGAGTCTCACTCTGTTGCCCAGGCTGGAGTGCAGTGGTGCTATCTCAGCTCACTGCAACCTCTACCTCTCAGATTCAAGCAATTCTCCTGCCTCAGCCTCCCGAGTAGCTAGGATTACAGGCGCCCACCACTACACCTAGCTAATTTTTGTATTTTTAACAGAGACAGAGTTTCATCATGTTGGCCAGGCTGGTCTCAAACTGCTGACTTCAGGCGATCTACCTGCCTTGGCCTCTCATAGTGCTAGGATTATAGGTGTGAGCCACTGCTACCGGCCACAACTGACTAATTTTAAAAAATTATTTTTAGTAGAGACAAGGTCTGGCTATGTTGACTGGGCTGGTCTTAAAATCCCAGCCTCAAGTGATCTTCCTACCTCAGCCTCCTAAAGTGCTGGGATTTTAGGCACGAGCCACCATGCCTAGCCAAAATATTATGTGTTTATTTGATGAATAAAAATTGTATACAGTTATCATGTACAACATATTGTTTTGAAACATGTAAACTGTAAAATGGCTAAATTGAACTGATTAACATATGCATTACTTCACATACTTTTTTTATGGTGAGAACACTTAAAATTTACTCTTTTTGCAATTTTCCAGATTTTTGTTTTTTTGAGATGGAGTCTGGCTCTGTCGCTAAAGTTGCAGTGCAGTGGTAACATCTTGGCTCACTCTGTCTCCTGGGTTCAGGCGATTCTTGTGCCTCAGCCTCCCAAGTACCTGGGATTACAGGCACTTGCCACCACAGCTGGTAGGTTTTTGTATTTTTAGTAGAAACAGGGTGTGGGCCAGGCTGGTCTCAAACTACTGACCTCAAGTGATCCACCTGTCTTGGCCTCTCAAAGTGCTGGGATTACAGGTGCCCGCCACCATGCCCAGCTATTTTTTGTATTTTTAGTAGAGATGGGGTTTCATCATGTTGGCCAGGCTGGTCTTGAACTCCTGACCTCAAGTGATCTGCCCGCCTTGACCTCCTGAAGTGCTGGGATTACAGGCGTGAGCCACTCTGGCCTCTGCATGTCTTTTTTTTTTTTTTTTTTTTTTTTTTTTTTTTTTTTTTTTTTTTTTTGAGACAGAGTCTTGCTCTGTCCCCCAGGCTGGAGTGCAGTGGTGAGATCTTGGCTTATTGCAAGCTCCGCCTCCTGGGTTCACGCCATTCTCCTGCCTCAGCCTCCCGAGTAGCTGGGACTACAGGCGTCTGCCACCATGCCCGGCTAATTTTTTTTGTATTTTTAGTAGAGACGGGGTTTCACCGTGTTAGCCAGGATGGTCTCAATCTCCTGACCTCGTGATCCGCGCGCCTCGGCCTCCCAAAGTGCTGGGATTACAGGCATGCCCTACATGTCTTTTAAAGGCTCGATAGCTCATTTCTTTTTAGTGGTAAAGAATATTTCATCATCTGCATGTACCACAGTTTATTTATCCGTTCACCTACGAAAGAACATCTTGTTTGCTTCCATGTCTTGTCAATTCTGGATAAAGCTACTATAAACGACTATGTGTAGGTTTTTGTGTGGATATACGTTTTCAACTCATTTATATAAATACCAAGGAGAGTGATTGCTGGATTATATGGTAAAAGCATGCTTAGTTTTGTGATAGTTTTTGTTTGTTTTGTTTTACATTTAGATCTGTATCTGGAATTTCTTTTTATGAAAATATGAGGTAAACTTTCCCTCCTAAATGGATAGGCATTTGTCCTGACATCATTTATTGCATCCATTTTTTCCTAGTGGTTGGAAAGCATCATCCACAGACTAAATCATGCAAGGTAACTGTGTGAGCCTGGACAAGTTAGTTAACCTCTCTGTATTCCAGGTTTCTCACCTGGCAAAGGGGTTAACAGTAACTGCCTACAGCACTGGTATGAAGGTAACATGAGGCAATGGGCATGGAGACATTTGAAAAAGTAAAAATCCCATATCCCTGAATCATCTGTATATGGGTGAAGATATCATGACTCTTTCTGAGGCTGTGAACACACCTGTTCATCTGAAAAGCCATCCAGGTCCAGCAAAGAATTCTCAAACCATTGGTCACATTTGAAATATAGATGCCAATGATCCATATTTTCAGGGGATTTGAGTGTGGGCTTCAGTAGAAGGGAAGAGAAGGCTAGTGAAGGAGTAAATAGTAGGTAGCCATGGATGAATTATCAGTTTGGGTACCCTGTGGTCATATAGACTTTAAGAGGACATAAATACCACTTGTTTGTGAGCTCCTTGAGGGCAGAGTACTCGTGTCTAATTTGTCTTAAAAATCACAGAGCCTGACTAGAAAGCTTCCAGTAAAGTTTCAATGAATTAAACTAAATTTTCTCCATTAGGACTCACTGGGAAGGGAAGAAAAAGAAAGGCTAAGGAAAAGGGAATCTCTCATCTGGCTTACCCTTGCTTCCAAATACTTGGCACTCTTGTAAGGAATCCAATTTACAGCCAGTTTGCTGTCAAGTAAAATTAGTGAAAATGATCCTTTTTCTCAGTAAATGGCAGCTTTCTTGGTATAGTTGTCCTGTGCCTTGCTGCAACTTGGCAGCTCAGACCCACCAGTGGGGAACAGTCTGGGAGCCCTGTGGGGTGGCTCTGGAGCTGCTGATGGGAGGCTCAGGAATCAGGGCCTGCTGAAGTCAAGGTTCAGGCCGCTTTCCCTGCAATAGGATCAGCCAGCAGGGAGCAGGCAGGTCTGTGATGCAAGCAGAGAAGGTGGGATTCTGCCCACTGGAGAAGGGGGCTCTTGCCCTACACAGGAGGAGGCTGGATGTCATGGTGAAGAATCCTCTGGGGTCTTGGCTCCTACTTGTCCACCACTAATTAATTTTTAGGTTATAATTGATGTTTTCTTATCCAAGGACATCTGGTATACAAAAGTTCCCCTAGCTTAAAATGTTTAGTATTCCCTGAATAGCTTTCCTCTGTTCCCTAAGAAAGAGGCTTCCTCAGCAGCTGTGCTGCAAAAGACCCCAAATGTATTGCACATCCCAAGAAAGGCCAAATGGGAGGTCAAGGGTACAGGGGTCTGTTGTAGGCACTGTCCTCCTCCGGGCTCCTCTAACATTGGCCTGGTGGCTGGGATACTTCAGAGTAAAGGCCTAGTGGGTCACAGGTTTAGGAGGAATTGGGGCTGGTCCCTAGGCCACTATAGGTGCTGGGCAAACATTTCAGAAGGCCTAATGTTTGGAAAGCCAGTGTGGAATTCTCCTTTGTGCAACCATGTCACTGAATCAATTAGGATTTTTTTTTTATTGGTGAATGGACACTTGGAAGTTTTAATATGCAAAACATAATTTACTGTTATTACTTAAATTAATGTAATTTTAATAGGCAACTTAATTTACCAAGAGCCAGGATTCCAGGTGTTTAACTCCTTGTCTCCAGGGAACACAGTTGTCCCTTTGAGGAAAACCTAATTTCTCTTCGCTGCCTGTGTGACTTTGGGACAAATCTGGGACAACAGTGAATTCTCTATTACTGTTATTACCACCCATGTAAACTAAAAATCAAGGATGAGAAAAATCTTGCAGAAAATTCTAGCTGAGGCTTCCAGCTTATAGTACAATGAATAGACCTTAATCATAGAATGCCTTTTAGAAAAACATTTAGGTCCGACTTGGTGGTTCACACCTGTCCTGTAATCCCAGCACTTTGGGAGGCTGAGGCGGGCAGATCTCTTGACCTCAGGAGTTTGAGACCAGCCTGGGCAACAAGGTGAGACCCTGTCTCTACGAAAAATACAAAAATTAGCCGGGTGTGGTGGTGCCCGCCTGTAGTCCCGGCTAAAGTGGACGGATCGCTTGAACCCGGAGGTCCAGGCTGCACTGAGCTGAGATTGCGCCACTGCACTCCAGCCTGGGTGACAGCGAGACCCTGTCTCCAAATAAACAAAATAAAATAAAATAAAATAAAATAAAATAAAATAAAATAAAATATTCAAAAGCCCCTCAAGGTTTTTTTGTTTGCTTTTTGGTACGGAGTCTCACTCTGTTGCCCAAGCTGGGGTGCAGTGGCACGATCTCGGCTCATTGCAACCTCCGCCTCCTGGGCTCAAGCGATCCTCCTGCCTCAGCCTCCCCACGCATGTGCCCACCACACCCGGCTGAATTTTTCTTTTCTTTCTTTTTTTTTTTTTTTGGAGACTGACTTTCACTCTTGTTGCCCAGGCTGGAGTGCAATGGCGCAATCTCGGCTCACCACAACCTCTGCCTCCCGGGTTCAAGCAATTCTCCTGCCTCAGCCTCCCGAGTAGCTGGGATTACAGGCATGCTCCACCATGCCCGGCTAATTTTGTATTTTTAGTAGAGACGGGGTTTCTCCATGTTGGTCAGGCTGGTCTGAACTCTCGACCTCCGGTGACCCGCCCACCTCGGCCTCCCAATTATTTTTCTTTTTTTCTTTTTTTGTATTATTTATAGAGATGTGGTTTCACCATGTTGCCCAGGCTGGTCTCGAACTTCAGGGCTCAAGCGATTCGCCCGCCTCGGTCCCGAAGTCTGGAATAACAGGCTTGAGTGTCCGGCCGAAGCCTGAACTCGTGTTTTTGAGTTCAATTATTTTTGCGGAATTGAATTGAACCGAACCGAATGGAATGGGAGCTTGCAGAGAGCTCTACTCAAAGCAGTTCCTAAGGTTGATGGGGTGGAAGAAAACAAACAGAACCGGTGTTGGCGTGGCCAAGTCGCTGCAGAGTGCCAAACCGGAGCTGCTCGCGCAGACGCAGTGCCAAGCCCGTGAGGGGATGGGACAGTGGGCAGGGGAGGGGCGTTCCCTGGGCCCTGCCCCTCCCTGCCCTGCTTTAGTTCCAGGCATCGCCACTGGGGGCGGCCGCGGCCTCCCCAGCGGCAACGGCCACGAAGCTGCGCGGCCCTGGTTTCCAGCCGGGCCCTTTTCGCGGCCGGGCCCCAGCATGGATACCCTCAGTGCTGTGGGCCTGGCAGCCGCTGCGCCCTCGCTTTCTTGACATTCCCTGACTTCTGTGCTCTCTTCCCCAGGCCACCCCAGCAGACATGTTTGCCAAGGCCTTTCGGGTCAAGTCCAACACGGCCATCAAGGGGTCGGACAGGTGAGGGAGGAAAGGGGTCTGCTCTGCCACCAGAACAACGAGACATCTCTTGGGCCCGCCTGGCCCATAGCCCTCGCTATTTTTGGCCGACATCCTCTGGTGGAGGCCGAGGGGGTATGCCAGGGAAGGGACCCCAGGAGGCAAGGGTGGGTTAGACACATTTTGAAGTGAGGATGGAGGGGGACCTGGCTGTCTTTTGGATAGTCTAGTGAATGTAAAACGTAGTTAAGTCAGCGTTTACTGACTGCACACTATTTAAGGTGTTGTGGAGAATGCAGAAATGAAGGAATACAGGATTCTTGCCCTCCAAAGAGATTAATACCCCTTGGAAGAGATCAGATGGGATACCAAGAATTAAAAGTATAAGAGAAAAAAATGACTAGTGATTACTTCTGGCAGGAGAGACAGCTGGAAACTGAGGTGGGAGGGAATAAGGCACATGTGATAAGAAATGTATCTGTTCAGACAGGGTCACAAATGGAGATTGTGTTTGAAATTTTGTAACCAATGCTTTCTGTAGGTCTCATGGCATAGTTATTTAATCATAAACTGGCAGATTTGCGAAGCATATATGAGAAAGGAGTGGGCCCAAGGGCTAGGCATGAAGTCAGGAAGGCAGGGCTGTTTCCTGTGTCAGGCTAACTTGGATTGTGCACTGGGCCTGTTTCCCCACTCATAGAATGGAAAGGCATACCCCAGGAATGAGTGAAAATAGATGACAATGGATGAAAAAGAGTTTAGGATGTTTCGGAAGAGTGTGTGAGACTAGGACATCATAAACCAGGCAATCTTTTTTTTTGCCCTTGTGATTTTATAGTGAACACTTTTGAGTTCTTGATATTTATTAAAAGTCTGTACAGGCAGCATTCACAGTGCTGGTGTGCTTTCTACAGGAGAAAGCTTCGAGCTGATGTGACAACTGCTTTCCCCACCCTTGGAACTGATCAAGTCTCTGAGTTAGTACCTGGAAAGGAGGAACTCAACATTGTGAAGTTGTATGCTTACAAAGGGGATGCAGTGACTGTGTACGTGAGTGGTGGTAACCCCATCCTCTTTGAACTGGAGAAAAATCTGTATCCAACAGGTACGACAACAGGATGAAGATGGCCATTACCATTAGGTAGTTCTTGCCTAACATCTGCTTCTCTCTGTTTCTTCTATTAACCTGTCTCCCATAAAATAAGCAAGCACAAAATCTTCCAATACCATCCCCAAGGATCTTTGTGGACTTAGTGTTCCTAGAATTGAATCTTCCAATTCTAGGATGCAAAAGGTTTTCTCTTATGCAAAACCACTATAGGAAGGATTAAAAAAGGGCTAACACAGTAAGTAAGGGTGGTTGCAAAGGGAAGTTCTGAGATGAAGTAACAGTGGCTGAGAAGTTTACAGTGGGTTGACTAGGGATAGAGCAGAGGTCTTGAAAAGCATGGAATTTCAGGGCATGTCTCCATGAGACGGAGTCTTGCTCTGTCGCCCAGGCTGGAGTGCAGTGGCGTGATCTCGGCTCACTGCAAGCTCCGCCTCCTGGGTTCACACCATTCTCCTGCCTCAGCCTCCCGAGTAGCTGGGACTACAGGTGCCTGCCACCACGCCTGGCTAATTTTTTTGTATTTTTTAGTAGAGATGGGATTTCACTGTGTTAGCCAGGATGGTCTCGATCTCCTGACCTTGTGATCTGCCCGCCTTGGCCTCCCAAAGTGCTGGGATTACAGGCGTGAGCCACCGCACCCGGCCAAAAATATATATATTTTTTAGAGACAAGATCTTACTCTGTCACCCAGGCTGAAGGGCAGTGGTGTGATTGTAGCTAACTGTAACCTCAACCTCCTGTGCTCAAGGGATCCTCCTGTCTCAGCCTCCTGTGTAGCTGGGACTACAGGCATATGCCACCATGTCTGGCTACTTTGAAAATTTTTGGTGGAGACAGGGTCTCACTGTGTTGCTCGGGCTGATCTTGAACTCTTGAGCTCAAGTGATTTTCCTGCCTCAGTCTCCCAAAGTGTTGGGATTACAGGCGTGAGCAGGGTGCCCAGCTTAAAAAATGTTTCTTAAAACTGTCTGTGGCAGGATTTTCCTAAAATACTGAAAAGAGATACTGTAATAGGAATGAAGCTGGATTGATAAGCTACGTATCCAGCTGTTTTCATGATGTTCTTTAACCATATGTCTCACAGGGATTCTTTTAGGCTTTGAGTGGCTCTCTAGGAATCTTTGCCTTCTCTGTCACAAATCTCAGGGACTCAGTCTCCTTTTCTCTTTTCCATAGCTGCTGACACCTACTTTGTTTTTTTTTTTTTTTTGAGACGGAGTCTCGCTCTGTCACCCAGGCTGGAGTGCAGTGGCGCGATCTCGGCTCACTGCAAGCTCCGCTTCCCGGGTTCACGCCATTCTCCTGCCTCAGCCTCCTGAGTAGCTGGGACTACAGGCGCCCGCCACCGCGCCCGGCTAATTTTTTTGTATTTTAGTAGAGACGGGGTTTCACTGTGGTCTCGATCTCCTGACCTTGTGATCCGCCCGCCTCAGCCTCCCAAAGTGCTGGGATTACAGGCGTGAGCCACCGCGCCCGGCCCCTACTTTGTAACTTAGGGCTTTTCATCCTCCAGGGTTGGCTGCAACAGTGTAATGCAATATCCATAGGCCACTCGTGCCCCTGATCTCACGTCCTTGCTGTACCTGGAGACAACCACAATGCTTTTTGACCTAGGGGTTTTTACTGCTAATCACTATGGAACCAGAGGGGATAAAAATGGTAAACATGGGAAAGTTCCCAGATTTTATACAGCTGGCTTCCTGTTCTTAGGCTTCTTGCTTCTGAAGCCATAAATAAAAGCTTCATTGGTTCTCTGCCCTCACTTTTTTGTCCACTGTGGCCATTTTCTGCTGCTGCAATCCAGGTGCCTCCAAATTTCAAGTGACACTCAGTTTCTTAGGTTTTTTCCTTCCTCAAAAATGAAACCTCTCTGGGCATCCCCTTACAACCTTCTCTTTAGCTTTGAGTTGAGTTTCTTTCCTGTATTCTAATTAAAGCGACCATAGTGTTAGGTTTTCCATTTCTCTAAAAGATTGGCTTTTGGTAATAGTGTTTTCTGGATGTCTTTTTGTACAGTGTACACGCTGTGGTCCTATCCTGATCTTCTGCCAACCTTTACAACATGGCCTCTGGTACTCGAGAAACTGGTAGGGGGAGCAGGTAAGAGGAGTTTCCTATATTCTGGCTATTGGCTGAAACCTACTTGGCAAAAGCCAACTGGTGTAATAAACTTACCCATTTCTTGTGTTTCTGTGGTTGAAAAATGGGATTTTTTCTCCTCTTCATTTTATGTTTCTCACTTGGCTGGTTCCACCAGATCTCTGGGCCTCCCTGGCCCTGTTGTAAGGCTTAAATAAGTGTTGTGAAAGTACTTTGTTAGCCACCATGTGCTATACTATAAATCAATAAGCTGAATTTAGGAAACTAGGACAAGACAGATCATGTTATAGGCTACTCAAACTTTTTTTTTTTTTGAGATGGAATCTCACTCTGTAGCCCAGGCTGGAGTGCAGTGGCATGATCTTGGCTCAGTACAACCTCTGCCTCCCAGGTTAAAGGGATTCTCCTGCCTCAGCCTCCTGAGTAACTGGGATTACAGGAGTGTGCCACCACGCCTGGCTAATTTTTGTATTTTTAGTAGAGACAGGGTTTCACCATGTTGGCCAGGCTGGTCTCGAACTCCTGACCTCAAGTGATCTGCCCCCCCCCCCCCTTGGCCTCCCAGAGTGCTGGGATTACAGGCGTGAGCCACTGCACCTAGCTAACAGTACCTCTTTTATGTCAGGAGACTGTTAGGAGCTGAGTCTGGAGAGGAAGTGAAGGTCCCCACTTCTGACTTAGAAACCACCATTTGAATAAAAATAAATATCCTGCTATTGGATGGGCGAAGGGGTCATCAAAGGTGTAAGCCACAGGCATAAGGCACTGCACCCAGCCAGGACACTCAAACTCTGTTTGACCTTTAACCCCCTGAGGGGAGAAGGTCTGATACTGAAGTTGCCATTTTTCATTTTTATTATGAATAACACAGTTGATACCTAATAACTATTTTTTCGTTGAGTGAGTCAGGAAATGATGAAGTAAAACACAGAGTCAGATGGAGGCCGAATGCAGGTTGTGATGTTTTTGTTTTGTTCATTGCAGATTTGATGCTGCCTGGACTAGTGATGTCCCCTGCTGGTCTGCCTCAGGTACAGAAGGGCGACCTCTGTGCCATTTCCTTGGTGGGGAACAGGTACTGTGCCAGGCAATTCTGCCTTTGGGGGGAAAACTTGTGTAAAAGAGAAGTTGGAGGGGAATAACAGCTTATAAAGCATATGAACAAAAGAGTGAAAGCAAAAATCGGTTTTGGAAGAAGCAGAGTGGGCCAGCAGGGGAATGGCAGCAAACCTATGGGGAGTCTATGCATCTCGGCAGAGTATATTTGCTGTTTGCTGTTGCTGCTCTGTTTTCTTTCAACTTAGCATTTTTATTTTATTTTATTTTATTTTATTTTATTTTATTTTATTTTTTAGATTTACAGAAGAGTTGCAAAGATAGTAGAGTTCTGACATGCTCATTATCCAGCTTCCTCTAATGGTAGCCTCTTACATAACCACAACATAAATTATTACCACTAAGGAATTAACATTGGCAAAGTACTGCTAACTAAACTACAGACTTTATTCGTATTTTCTCAGTTTTTTCACTGATAGCTTCTTTCTCTTCACATATCCAGTGTAAAATACCAATTTGCATTTAGTCGTCGTGTCTTCTTAGTCTCCTTCTGTTTGTGACCTTTTTTGTTTTTTCGTTGTCTTTCATCAACCTCGTGCTTTTTCCCTATATCCATATCATTATCCTCATCTTTTAATTATTTTTGATAGCTTTACTGAGATACGGTTTACATACAGACAGGATCTCTGTTGCTCAGGCTGGTCTCAAACTGTTGGCTTCAAGCGATACTCTTGCCTTGGCCTCCCAATGAGTTGGGATCACAGGCATGAGCCACTGCATCTAGCCTCCACTGCTTCTTTTTAAAAATAAGAAGTAATTGTATGAACAACTGAAAAATTAAAAGCCCCCCTTACCCCACAGTCTTTTTCTCCTGGAAATAACCATTATCATTTTGATGTGTATCCTTCTTGTCGTTGTTCTACACATATATACATGTGCGTATAAAAATACCTGGCTTAGGATATGTGTGTTTAAAATTCAAACAAAATTATACTGTGTCTGTGTTATTTTTTCACTTAATATTGTGTGGACATTTTCTTTTTTTAATTTTTGTTTTTAAACTGTTACATCTTAGTATTTAAATGTGGACATTTAAATACTAACTTAATAACACATTTAAATTTAACTGTGTGTTAAATAAGAACACACAGATCTGCCAGATCTTTTTACCTGTTGTGTGATGATGGAACAGGCCCCCTCCTGGTGGACATTGAGGTTGCCTCCAATTTGTCTCTATTACAAATGTTATCTTATTGATGCCTCTAGGGACACTGTTGCCAGTATTTTTCCAGAGTAGATACTAAAATGCAGAATTGTTAGGTTGAAGATCATGTGTATTTTCTGTTTTCCTACAAACAAGCTGTATCAGTTTTTACACCTACCTGCAGCATATATGGAACCTATTTCCCTATACACTCGCCAATACTGGATATGATGGGTCATCTTCATTTGTGTTATCCTAGTGAGTGAAAAATTACATCTTACTATTTTTCTTTATGGATATGACCAAGATGGACTCATTATTTTGATAGAGTCTCTCTTTGAGAGAGAAGGAAAGAGCGATGGTAGGCACGATAGGTGTCAGTGTTCAAAGTTCTTATTTCTGCTACTCATATTCTTCTATTTTCCTTGAATGCTTTGGAACCAAGCACCTAAAAACTTTTGTTTACCTGTAGCAGAAATTACAGTTGAAAAGAATGATGATGTTACCGTTTTTCTCCCCCAATATTCTATCTGAGATAGGAGGAAACTGTGTAAATGAATATTTGGCCTGTTCACTTTAGCCTTTAGAGTGTATATGGGGGTGGAGCTGTGGATGGTTTGTGGTGGGGTAATGATATGAGGGGTTGTTAAAAATACAAGTCATGTTCAAGACTGGAGTTCTCAAGCCATTGACCTTTCAGGGGTAGATGAGAAAAACCTTTTAAAAACTGGGAAAGAAACCAGATTCAGATTTTGTGGAAGGAACTGACCTATAGGTACAGTTAGCAGAGCTGCCAGGCATAAAGTAAGTTCAAGTGTTGGGAACTCTCATTTGGACCCTGGCTACCTTGCCAGGCTTATGTATTATTCCCCCACTATTATCCAGCTAGTCACCCATCCTTACAGGCAATATCTGATTGATCAATGCTTGAGTAACACTGGGCTAACAGATTTCTCATCTGGGCTTTGGAAGCTTGTGTAGTTACTATATATGTGGTTGTTTTTGATATCCTGGAAACATCCAGTTCTTAGATATGTAGTTACACTGAGCAACCCCTCTTATAAAGTTAACTCAGAAGGAACTTCTCTAGTTGGCCCCACTGTGTGTCTCTTCCCTCTTCCCTATGGCATCTCTCAGCCTCATTTATCATATATGAATTGCCTCCCCTTTAAACTTCCTTATGGGATGGCTATGACTTCTTTAAGGTAGAGGAGATAATTTATATTTTTGAAATTAATGAAAGGGAGCATTAAATGCCCTTCCAAGACATTTAATTCACAGCAGGATTAAATCACTACCTGGATTTAATTCACAGCAGGAATAAAACAAAGGCAGTGATAAAGTCAACAGAGGAGTTCCTAATATAGAAGTTTAATGTTTGGTCAAGGGATTTTTGAAAGTAATATTTATAGGTAATCTGAAGAAAACTGAGAGTGGACTGAGTTTGGTTCTGTGATACCAGACCTTCAAATTGGTAACCTTGGTATTTTTACCACATGTGTCAGAAGATGATCCTAACATGTGCCCTTCCCATAGGCTTTCCCTGACCCTGGTGTCTGGCTTCCTTCTTCTTAGAGCCCCTGTCGCCATTGGAGTCGCAGCCATGTCCACAGCTGAGATGCTCACTTCAGGCCTGAAGGGAAGGGGCTTCTCTGTGCTCCACACTTACCAGGACCACTTGTGGTGGGTACAGAGTTTCTTCTGTTTTACAGAGAACCGGGGCAGCTGGGGAGAGGATGGGGCCTGAGATTCAGGAGTGAGAGTGTTGGTCCTAGCCATGTCTTTAAGCAAGTTGTTAACCCCAGACTTTCATTTCCTTACCAAATATAAAGAAAATATTTTTTCCCCTGCTTGGACAAGTAATGAGAGAGAACTTTATTTTCTAAGTGAATTATAAATCTTAGACCCAAAAGAAGACCTTAGGGATCATCTGCTCTGCCTCTCAGTACAGTGATACTCACTTTTTTATAGGCCTGGTCAATCTGGCCCTAGCTGCCATGCACATTTTAGGTATCATGTGGCCCCATGATGAGTGCTTCTGAATCCAAATCATGGCGGGGTAGACCTTAGGTACCAGGATTATAACCTGATTACTTTTATGTTATTCAGATTTCACATTCCAGACTCCTCCTCCTCATGGAAGTAACGCATTCTGACTGTAAAGGTTGCATTCTTGAGACCCGTACCTGTTCGTTTTCTGGTTATTTTCTTTTCATTTTAGCAAAACAGTAAGCAGTGATTTTCTCAAAAAACACATTTAGCCAAGTATTGTGGCCTGTTGAGATAGATTCATTCTTATATTTTCTAGCCCAGTCTTGAAATTACTAATTTTTTTTTTTTTGAGATGGAGTCTTGCTCTGCTGCCCAGGCTGGAGTGCAGTGGCTTGATCTCAGCCCACTGCAAGCTCCGCCTCCCAGGTTCATGCCATTCTCCTGCCTCAGCCTCCCGAGTAGCTGGGACCGCAGCTGCCTGCTACCACGCCCGGCTAATTTTTTGTATTTTTAGTAGAGACGGGGTTTCACCGTGTTAGCCAGGATGGTCTCCATCTCCTGACCTCGTGATCCCCCCGCCTCGGCCTCCCAAAGTGCTGGGATTACAGGCGTGAGCCACTGCACCTAGCCTTTTTTTTTTTTTTTGGGAGGGGTTTTGCTCTTGTTGCCCAGGCGTGGAGTGCAATGGCACAATCTCAGCTCACTGCAACCTCTGCCTCTCGGTTCAAGTGATTCTTCTACCTCAGCCTCCCGAGTAGCTGGGATTACAGGCATGTGCCCACAACAGCCAGCTAATTTTTTTGTTTTTAGCAGAGACAGGGTTTCACCATGTTGGCCAGGCTCATCTCGAACTCCTCACCTCACGTGATCCGCCCATCTAGGCCTCTCAAAGTGCCGAGATTACAGGCGTGAGCCACCACTCCCGGCCAGAGTTATTAATTTTACAAGTACTGTCCGAGCCCTCCTTTGCTGGAGGTACAACCTTGTTTTAGCCTGTTTTTAGGTATTTGAGGGCTGATGACTGATGTTCTCCTAGCACCTGTTGTTTAACTATCAGTCCAGGCAACAGCAATCAAGGTCAGGTTGTCTAAGTTATTTTAGCAGCAGCTGTTTTGGTTCTCTCCCTGCACCTTGAAAAAAATATTTATGGTATTTAGCTGATCAGAATAGCCTAAACATACCCTTTGGCTTTACTGTGAACAATACTGAGAAGCCTTGCCATAGCTATTAGTTAAAACTTAGTTTGATTTGCATAATGTTGGCTAAGATAAAGCTTTTTACTGCTCTGTGTGCTTTGCTATGTGGCATCTCCTTTTTTCCTGTCTTCCTAAGGCTTAGTGGCATAAAACCATGGCAATCTCTGCTTTCCACGTTAGACTACATTTGATGTAACACAGAAGCCACTGATTTTGCAGGTCCAGGTGTTTGTGTTTTATTACATATGCTGAACCCTGGGTTTGCATTTCACCAAACAGATATTACAGATGCATTTGCGATCTTAATGTTCATATTTAATTCAAATTGGTTTTATTGTTAACTCAGATGAAGGGAACATTTTTGGGAGTTTATCTTAAACTCCTTTTTCTTTAATCTTTCTCAGTCTTGGGATGTCTATTAATAGTATTATTCTTTTGGAATAGGGAGGAGACAAGATTTATTCTCCCCATTTCAGAGATGAGGAAACTGAGGCATGGAACTTTTAGGGGCCCAGAATTAAAAGTATGCTTGAGATGAGGGCACAGGCTCTCTGCCCCCTCCTGGCTACTCCTGCCTATTGGCTCTCTGCTGTCTCTGACCTCACTGCTGACTCTTCCATGGCCAGGGTTGGAGAGTATTGGGGCTGCTGCTTGATGTTTCTGACATGAGATTTTTCCAGGCGATCTGGAAACAAGTCCTCTCCACCTTCCATTGCTCCACTGGCCCTGGATTCAGCAGATCTCAGTGAAGAGAAGGGATCTGTCCAGGTGGACTCCACCCTGCAGGGAGACATGAGGCACATGATCCTGGAGGGGGAAGAGGAGAATGGGGAGGCTCACCAGGCATGTGAAGAGAAGTCTCTCTCAGAAGCCCCAGAAGACACCAGCACAGGGGGCCTGAACCAAGACTCCACAGATAGCAAAACGCTTCAAGGTATAACTCTAGGAGGAGAAGAGCCCATCTCCCCACCTCTCAATTTAGGAGACTGACGAGCTCCACTCCACTGCTGACTAGAATGGCCGTTAAGCTCCCAGGGGAGGAGGGGAAGGTCCTTATTTTCTGTGAGGGTGGCGCAGCAGCCCTTTCACATCTTGTTTTTGAGTCCTTTCCACATAAGTCATGTCTTCCTGGGTGCTAATCTGCCCTGGCATTTGCCTGTTTTCAGCTACAAAGCCCTCCAAGGTTTCTTCTGGCTCAACTTCTCTGGGTGAACACTCCTAGCTTGGTGGGACTTTGTGGCTTGACTCCTTCTCTGGGGTCAACCCTCTTAAAAGGCTCAGGGCTCAAGAGAGGCTGGGAGCTTTGGTACCTGGGAATAGGTTCCTTTCAGAGCCAAGGGGGCGAAGTAAGGATGAAGCTGGGGGTCGTTTTCTTGCACCAGGTGTTCTGTATCCCTCAGGAAGGATATGGCTCTTGTCTTTTCCCTGCAGAGCAAATGGATGAGCTGTTACAGCAATGCTTCTTGCATGCCTTGAAGTGCCGAGTCAAAAAGGCTGACCTCCCTTTACTCACCAGCACTTTCCTTGGCAGCCACATGTTCTCCTGCTGGTATGGAAGGCACTGATGTGGGCTGGAGGCCGGGGCCGGGATCTCACGTGTGCTCCTTGGTAGTAGGACAGAATGGGGACGAAGCAGGGACTGGTTGAGGGACATGCTATGGAAAGAGTGGAGGGGAAGGCTTATCTGACAAATATATTACTTCCTGGGTTCTAAAAACTTAATTCTTAGCTTGCTGGGCTGTTAAAACAAAATCTTAAATTTTAGCCAATGAAAGGATATTGAGGACCGCAAAGTTAAAATTCCTGAGATTCTGTAAACACTGCCTCTGCCGTGGGGGTTCTGGGCAACCTCACAAATCGGGCAGCATGTCCTATGCAGGAAGTGTCCCAGGGCAGCCTCTTTGTCAGGAAGCTTCTTCTGGAACATTCAACCTCCTCACACTTCTGAAAAGTATGTGGGGGGGCCACATTAGGTTTTATTAGGAAGAAGAATTGGTGTGAACACCCCGTCCCGGCCCACCCCATCCAAAACACAAGTCACCAGGAGAGGTAGTATTGCATGTGGATAGAACCTGGATTTTGAAGATAGAGCCATCTGGGCTCAACTGCTAGGTCTCCAGGATGTTCGAGCAAGGTGCATTTTAGCTTGTTACTGGGCTTCTCTGGGTCCTAACTTCTAATAATCATGGGATTGCTGTAAAGATTACATAACCTGAAACATAATAAGCATTCAGTAAATACTATCATGTCAGGAGGTTTGCTTATTTATTTTTACCCTGAGATTGAATTTATTTATTTATTTATTTTTTGTTTTGAGACACAGTTTCACTCTTGTCACCCAGGCTGGAATGCAGTGGCGTAATGTCAGCTCACTGCAACCCCTGCCTCCCAGGTTCAAGAGATTCTCCTGCCTCAGCCTTCCTGAGTAGCTGGGATTACAGGCACATGCCACCATACCCAGCTAATTTTTGTATTTTTAGTATTGATGGGGTATCACCATGTTGCCCAGGCTGGTCTTGAACTCCTAACCTCAAGTGATCCACCTGCCTCAGCCTCCCAAAGTGCTGGGATTACAGGCGTGAGCCACTGTTGCCGGCCTGAATTTATTTCTTTTTGAGAATCTGGCTGTGATTTTTTTAAAAGGTGATTCTTAATGTAATGTCTTCCCATTTATACTTGGGCATCTTTAAGCTATCCTGTATAAGTGTGATGTCTGGAGTGTGTGGAGGGATACTTGGTAATCTGTCCTGACTTTCTTGGGTTGCAGATACATGGTAAAGGGGGCCCCTTCTCTGTAGGATAAGATCCTGGGGTGGATTCTAGAAGGACTCCTCAAGAATCCACTGCTACTGCATGTCATGTTTTGAGAGAAGATGTAAGTTCTGGGGAGAAGAAAAGATTATAGCTTTTATTGGGAATGTCCCCTCCAAAACTAACTGCTGTAGCGCAGGGGTCAGCACATTTTTCTGTAAAGGGCCAGATAGTAAATATGAGTATTTTCAGTTTTGCAGGTCATACCATCTCTGTTGCAACTACTTGATGCTGCCATTGTAGCACTAATGTGACCATAGACAGTAGATAATTAGTTGGCCAGACCTGACCCCAGGCTGCGGCTTGCTGGGCCCGACTCCAGGCCTGGCTGCCCACAGTGTGAGTTTGCTGTTGCAACTTTGGAGGCCACAGAAGGTTGTCTGGTGTGGGAGGAATCTAAGGTTGTATCCAATGCAGTAGCCACTGGCCACATGTCACTATTTTCAGCTTAAATTAATTTAAAGTAAATAAAATTTAAAATTCAGTTCCCTTGGTCATAGTCACACTTCAAGTGCTTACTACCCACATGTGGCTAATGGCTGCCCTGTTAGACAACACAGAGAACATTCCACGTCTGTGAAAAGTTCTGTTGAACAGCACTGATTTAGAATGTCCCATAGTCTGTGCCCCTCTCGGATGTCACCCCTGGGCAGACAGTTTTGGCACAGTGGCGTCTCTCTGAAGGTGGGGGAGGAAGGCTGAGGAAAAAGGCCCTCCTCTCAGTGTCAGGCAGGTCCCAGCATGACTGCTTGTTAGCTTAACTTGCCTTTTCCATCTGCCATCAGCCCCGAAGGACAACAACTGGACATAAGGAAGTCAAGCTACAAAAAGGTAAGCAAGGATCTTCTTTGCAGATCCCATGCAGAGAGTTTTGTAGGGGCACATATGACGTAAGCCAGATGGACACTGGGGAAGCCTTGTGTACCAGGCTCAGGCTAGAATTAAGCTTTTTGACTCTAAGTATAAGGGGGAAGAAAGAAACTCTCTCTGGGCTGAAGCAGTTGGTGGCACCCACTCTCCTTTCCCCTTTGATCCCTTTATATCTGATTAGAGTTCTGAACGGCCTCACTAATTAGTCTCTAGCAGCTTCTTGCTCCCTGACCCTCAGGTTGGGGGCCTCCCAGTTCCTGGTTGGTGAAGGCAGGGGCTGTCTCATATCCCTGCACAGTCCCTGCCTAGCTCACTCTGGCACATCCTGGGTGCTCAGTATGTGTGTGGAATCAATGAAGTCCCCTACCACTGGCCCTCTCTCCCTTAGCTCTCTAAGTTCCTGCAGCAAATGCAGCAGGAGCAGATTATACAGGTGAAGGAGCTGAGCAAAGGGGTGGAGAGCATTGTGGCTGTGGACTGGAAACACCCGAGGTGAGTGCAGGGGGCCTGTCACTGTAGCCCAGCTGGCCCCAGGGCACCTGGGCCACGGACTGGGGATTGCTAAGATGCTAGTATAAAATGTGTTTTTTCTTTCCTTCTGCTGGGTTTTAGGATTACATCTTTCGTCATACCCGAGCCCTCCCCGACCTCCCAGACTATCCAGGAGGGTAGCAGGGAACAGCCCTATCACCCTCCAGATATAAAACCCCTCTACTGTGTCCCAGCCAGCATGACCCTGCTCTTCCAGGAGTCTGGCCACAAGTGAGTTTTTGGAGAGCAGCCCTTCTCTGCCTGCTTGGTGTTCTGGCCTACAGTTCCTCTCAACCTGAGTAGTGCTCTTTTGCAACTGGCAAAACCTGCTCTGCCCCTGTTCCCTTCTCCAAAATCCAGCTTCCAGCCTCCTTCCCTGGGCAAGTTCCTCTGGACTAAATGAACGAGTAGGTCTTAACCTTTTCTGCCTGTAATTTTCTTCACATGGTCATGCTCACTTCAGTCAGGAAAAGGGAAGAAACTAGAGGCCAAAAGCTAAGGAAAGTCCCCTGCTCAGCAGGGGGTGAGTCTGGGCATCTACATTTTGTCTCATGGCACAGCACGAACTAACCCCTGGGTCACTTCTCCTCACCTAGGAAGGGGAGCTTTCTGGAGGGCAGTGAGGTCCGAACGATCATCATTAACTACGCCAAGAAAAATGACCTGGTTGATGCAGACAACAAAAAGTGAGTGCATGAGAAGCACTAGATCTGTCTTATTGGGTCTTTGTCTTTAGCAGACATAGACACATTTGGGGAGGGAGAATAGAAAACCATAGCATCTTGGAGGTAATTAAGACCAGTGGTTTCCAAACCATGGGCTGTGGACACTCAGAGTTATTGTCTGGGGTGTTCAGATCCATGTATACTATCAACATTGACTACAGACTAGGTAAATATTCTCTCACAAATACCCATGAATCATCTTTAATTGGCTATTGTGAGGAATAAAATGTAAGCTTACAAAGAATTTACTGAAGTCATAGCATTTGGTATTTATTTTTATTGATATTTGTACATACTTATGGGGTGCATGTGGTATTTTGTTACATGCACAGAATGTATAATAATCAAGACAGGGTATTTGGGGTATCATCACCTTGAGTATTTACCATTTCTATGTGCCGAGAACATTTTAAGTCCTCTCTTCTAGCTATTTTGACATACACAATACATTGTTAACTACTCTGCTCTCACCTTACTCTGCTCTCAAAGATTAAACTTATTTCTTCTATCTAACTGTATGTTTGTACCAATTATAGTATTATTTTCTTAAAAGGGGATACAGATGGTAAACTACCAGATGAAGAGAGTTCCATTGATTGTTTTTTACTTTAATGGCCAGGCACTGTGCTGGTGTCTGTAATCCCAACATTTTTGTAGGTCAAGGTGGGAGGATCACTTGAGGCCAGGGGTTTGAGACCCACCTGAGCAGCATGATGAAACTCTGTCTCTACAAAAAATACAAAAATTAGCTGGGCCTGGTAGGGCGTGCCTGTAGTCTCAGCCACTTGGGAGGTTGAGGTGGGAGGATTGCTTGAGCCTAAGAGGTTGCAGCTGCAGTGAGCAATGATCATGCCACTGCACTGCAGCCTGGGTGACGTAGTGAAACCACATCTCAAAAAAAATTTTTTTTTCACTTTAAAAAAAATCATCATGATAAAAAGTTGAGACATACCAGCTTAATCTAATACCTTCATTTTATTTTATGTTTTATATTTTTATTTTTGAGATGGAGTTTTGCTCTTGTTGCCCAGACTGGGGTGCAGTGGTACAATCTCTGCTCACTGCAACCTCTGCCTCCCAGGTTCAAGCGATTCTTCTGCCTCAGCCTCCCAAGTAGCTGGGATTACAGAGATGTGCCACCACGCCCGGCTAATTTTTGTATTTGTAGTAGAGACGGGGTTTCACCATGTTGGCCAGGTTGGTCTCGAACTCCTGACCTCAAGTGATCCACTCGTTAGGCCTCCCAAAGTGCTGGGATTACAGGTATGAGCCACCGTGCCCAGCCTAATTTTTGTATTTTTAGTAGAGACGGGATTTTACCATGTTGGCCAGGTTGGTCTTGAACTTCTGACCTCAGGTGATCCTCCCTCCTCAGCCTCCCACTGCACCTGGCCAACACCTTCATTTTAAAGATCCCCACTTCTTTCTTTCTTCCTCACTAGCCAGTTGTGATGCTAAGCTTAGAAAGCTTTGTTCACATGCTTAGTAGCTAAGGCTCCTGATCTTCAAATTTATCCCATCTCACTTTCCCTTCCACCTCCTGCTTTTCCTAGGAAAGCATATGTGTACCTCCCACCCCTAAGGTATGTTGCCTTTTGGACTGTGGGCCCATAATTGATTCATATCCTGAATGTCTATAAAGGCCATATGAGAGATGAATCCTGAGTTAGCCTTCAGGTCAGAAGGGACAAGTCTAGGATTTCTTCATTACCTCTTCTTTGCCTTTAGTCTTGTGAAATTGGATCCCATCCTATGTGACTGCATCTTAGAGAAAAATGAACAGCATACAGTCATGAAGCTTCCATGGGACAGTCTTCTGACCAGGTAACGGGCATTGGCAGTCCCTCTCCAACTTTTCTATCCCCTCCCCTTAATATCGATCACACTGAACTTTAATACTGTCACTATCTTAGCCTTTGATTTTCTTTCTGTAATTCAAACCAAGTCAGTCTACATAAACACAGGCTTGAGGAACTCTGATTTGGGGGATCTTTGGAACAATTTGAGCCAATATGACATAGAAGAACTTGAAAGGGAGAACAAAAAGGAACACTAATTAAAAATAAGAACTTCAGGCAGGCCTAGTGGTGCATGCCTGTAGTCCCAGCGCTTTGGGAGGCGAAGGCAATAGGATTGCTTGGGCCCAGGAAGTGGAGGCTGCATTGAGCCATGTTCCCATCACTGCACCCCAGCCTGGGTGACAAGATGAGACCCTGTCTCAAAAAAAGAACTTACTCTGTTAAAGTGAGGGCATTTAAAAAAATAAGAAAAAATAAGAACTTCAATAAGATAGATGCAGAAGCAAAAAAAGGCTGGGGAAAAGTGTCTTAAAGTCTTTAAAGGAAAAATTTTTAATATTCCTTGTTTTCCACGTAACTGAAAATAGTTTATTATCAGGAGTCAGCAAACTACAGCCCATGGGTCAAATCTAGCCTGCCACCTGTTTTTGTAAATAAAGTTTTATTGGAACACAACCATATCCATTTATGTGTTGTCTGTGCTCTGGTTTTGTGCTCTAATGGCAGAACTGAGTAGTTGTAAGAGACCAGGTGACCGGCAAAAAACTGAAAATACTTACTGTCTAGCCCTTTATAGAAAAAGTTTATTGATCCTGATATATGTGATAGCAAGAGAAAACTTGGTTAGATAAAAGGTAGAAACTCCTTGTGGTAAAAGTGGTCTATAAAACATGTCAGAAATGTGAAGCAGCACTCGCAGGCAATAGGCTGCGTAAGGCACATTTTTGAGACAGGTAGTAGCCTCCACAAGGCAGACAGGGCAGATTCTCAAAAGGCCAGGTCAGTGGACCATTTCCAGGGGCTCAAGTCACTGATGTTCCCATGTTTGAATCAGTGGGTGTCAACCTTGGCTGTACTTTAGGGAGCTTTAAAAATACGTAGCCCTGAAATGAGATACAGATTTCATTGATCTGGCTGCAGCTCCCTAGGGATTTGAATAATTCTAATATGCAACCAAGGTTGTGAACCTTCAATTTTAGCCTACACCTAACTGCCTGCTGGTAGTGGGGTATGAGGAAATGGTTCCTGTTGGTTTTATCAGTTTGTAACTCATAACTTCTGTTTCAGGTGTTTGGAAAAATTACAGCCTGCCTATCAAGTGACCTTTCCCGGACAAGAGCCCATTGTGAAGAAAGGGAAAATCTGTCCAATTGACATCACCCTAGCACAAAGAGCTTCCAATAAAAAGGTAATTTACAAAGTTCAAGGATGGTGATGTAATGTTCTTGCCAAGTTCTAGTCTCCCTAATGTGATTGGAGGTTTTAGATTGGCCTCAAACACATCAAAGATTTTTTATGAAACACCCGTGTTTATGTGCCTGGGCTGGGCTCTGTATGAAATAGGTAAAGCTGACCCCGCTCACTCTAGGATTTTGTT
Source organism: Rhinopithecus bieti (assembly GCF_001698545.2). NCBI lineage: Eukaryota > Metazoa > Chordata > Mammalia > Primates > Cercopithecidae > Rhinopithecus > Rhinopithecus bieti. The sequence goes on from NW_016807278.1 coordinate 967,509, forward strand.
CTAGGAAACTTGCTAGAGCCTGGTTCCAAAAGTAAACGAGATTTTATTTTTATTTTTTTCTTAGAACTATGTTACGGGCATTCAGCTCCCACATACTCTTTCACCTCTTAGGCCTTGCTCAATGAAAATAACTTGTAAAACACTTGCTGAAGGAACTGAGTGTGTTTAGCTTGGTAACACAAAGTTGGAGGGAACCAATGACATCTCTCCTCAAATATGTGCAGAGCTGTCCCCTGGCAAAGTAGTGCACTTATTCTATATGCCTTGAAAAGACAGAAATAGGTTATTGGGTGGAAATTCCAAGAAAACTCAGTTGAGTTCAAAATAAAGAACTTTGTAGTAGTGTACAGTTATGAGCATGGGCTTTGGATAGGACTGGGTTCAAATGCAGCCATTGCCTCACTGCCTGATCTTGAGCATGTTACTTCATCTCTTTTTGTCTCAGTTTTACTCTGTGAAAAATGGGGATAATACCTCGCTGGTAAGGCATTTTGAGGATCAAATGAAGGAGTATACATGGCTGAAGCACTTAGAATGTACTTGGCATATAAATACTTGTTTCTCAATAATTGAGAACCAGTAATGATAACCTTTATAATAATTAGTAATAGTCACTATTTATTGAGTTTAATGATGTGCCAGACACCAAACTAATTTTCATATATATAGTTTATTTAAACACTAATTTTCTGTTAGTAATGACAAATAGAATTGTCCAAAATTGAAATTGGTGCTTCATAAAATAGTGAATTTTTTTGGAGAGTCTGCAAGCAAAGATTAGGTGCACTTGTTGGGGGAGGATGTAGTTGGGGGGTCATGCATCAGGTGGGCAGTTGGAAGAGATATGTCCTCTAACGTCTTACTGATTCTAAGATTTTCTGGGTCTGAAGCCCATTGACAAGCATAAGGCTAGTTGGAGCTTTTATAGTCTTTATTGATAGCAGTCATCCCCCACACACCCCCTGATAGTAATACACTTTACCATCTGTAGTTATGAATGAGAAAGAATTTGTTTTAAAGCAACAAGAGGGAGAATTGTGATATTTTAAAAGCACTAATATTTTTCTTTTTTATCTCAAAGTCACATACTTGTCATTTGTGAAGTTGAGTAACAGAAAAATGCATGTGTTGTTGACTAGATTATTGATATTAAGGAACTATTGTTTGTTAATTTATTTTTAGATGTGATGATGGTTTTGTTTTTATGTTTAAATGAGTCTTGTCTTTTGGAGATACATACTGAAATATTTATAGATGAAATGATCTGATGTCTGGGGAGTTTTGCTTTAAAGTAATAGAGGAGTGGGGAGTAGACAGGGATACAGATGAATCAAGGTTGGCCATGAGTTGATAATCGTTGAAACTGGTGATAGGTACATGTGGGTTTATATACTATTCTGCTTTCATTTATGTTTTAAATTCTCCAAATAAAAAAATCTTTGAAAAAAAAGGTAGACATTCTATGTGATACAGAGAGTGTCTCTCCCTCTAAATATATAACACATATATTGGATGGGGTAAAGAGAATCAATTTAGAAGCACAAAAATAAGTTATTTGGATTAAAAAATTACTAGGGTTATAGGAATGGTGAACCATCACAGAACACAGGGGCTGAGGAGGCTGCTGAGGCTCCGGAAGACCCTCTGGAGGGAAGGGAATGCAGTCACCACTGTCAGTCTCTGTCCCCACTGTCCCCCCAGGTGACCGTGGTCCGGAACTTGGAGGCCTATGGTCTGGACCCATACTCAGTGGCTGCCATCCTTCAGCAGCGATGCCAGGCTAGCACCACCGTCACTCCTGCCCCTGGGGCCAAGGACAGCCTTCAGGTGCAAATCCAGGGAAACCAGGTCCACCACCTCGGCTGGCTATTGCTTGGTGAGCATCCCCTCTGAAGAGTGGAGGCATTGGTCTAGCTCAGCAAAGACCTTCCTGCCAACTCAACTTGCGTAATACACATACACACTCTTTCTCTCTCCATTTAGATTTTAGCGGCTAGCAAGAAGATAGAACCAATGTTTGAATCAGATCCTTTGGCTCCTTTCAAATTCAGTGTTTTCTCTTCCACCATTAGGGTAGTTTTCTTCCTAGTTGGTCCCTTTTTATAAAACATTCGGCGAGCACCCAAACTTTTGTGCTAGGTCCATTGTTGGGGTTTTTGCAGGCATCTCTCTTAATCATAATGATGCCGCAGAGCTGTTACCTGTTTTGCAGATGAGGAAACTGAGGCCCAGAGAGGTTCCGTGCCTTGCCCTGAGATGATCTGACTCTTGAGTGATAGAGCTGGGCACGGAGCTTTTTTAGACTCCAGAGTCTAAGTTTTTTTTCTTTTTGAGACGGAATCTCGCTGTGTCACCCAGGCTGGAGTGCAGTGGCACAATCTTGGCTCACTGCACTCACTGCAGCCTCTGCCTTCGGGGTTCCAGTGATTCCCCTGCCTCAGCCTCCCAAGTAGCTGGGATTATAGGTGCATGCTACCACGGCCAGCTAATTTTTTGTATTTTTAATAGATACTGGGTTTCACCATGTTGGCTAGGCCAGTCTTGAACTCTTGACCTCAGGTGATCCACCTGCCTCAGCTTCCCAAAGTGCTGGGATTATAGGCGTGAGCCACCACGCCTGGCTTAAAGCCTAAGTTCTTTCTACTAACTCTGGGTAGCCCAGCCTCCAGTTTGTCCTCACTTCAAACCAGCCTTCACATCTCTGCCTGAGTCAGCTTTCTTAAACAAATATGATCACATCACTCCCTTCTAAAAAACTTTGTATGCCTCTTCAATGCCTTCAGAATTAACTCCTAAGCTCAATAAACAAGACCTTCACAGCCTGACCCTGGCCTTACCCTAGCCTTCCCTGCAGGCTCTCTCTGGCAGCTCCTATACCCACGTTGCAGGCAGCAGCCGTCCTGGTCTCCTTGCAGTTCCCCAGATTCTCCTTGCATGTTCACCCACATGTGCTTCCACCTGGGCTATCCCCTTGCCTAGGATGCCCTCCCACACCTAAGCCCACCTGACCTCAGAGGCTCACTGGCCCAGCCCAGGTGTCCTGAGAGACCTGTCCCTAAATTAGCATTTTAAACATTGCTAATGTAGCATTTTCCAATTGTGTTTATATTTCTGGTTAATGTCTGCAGCTTGGCTAATTTTTTCTAATGTCTGAACCTCCTGCCAGACTGAGCTGCATGAGCCAGAAGCCTTGCCTTTTTCATCCTCAGGACCTGGCATATATTAAGTGCTCATTTAGGCAAATGTATTCCATGGCCTATGGCATGTTACTTCTAGACATGTTAACTTCTAGAATTGAGCCCCTTTATGTGAAGAACCCCATAGGAGGTACTGAGAAGAAATGTTATGAGGAAGAGAGGGGAGCACAGACTGAACAGACACATTCTCTGTCGTGAAAAAATTTTAAATGCCTGAAATACACCCATAAAGTAGTTCTTAGTGTGAAAATTTCAGAAGTATACACATCAGCCTTGAGGTGTAGGCGTAAGTGATCAGTCCCGAAGTTGAGTTTGAGCTGGGTAGAATGGCATTGTGAGACAACGGGGACTGGTGGAGGGCCGCCTGGGGAGCAAGGTCATGCTCCGCTGAGGAGTGTGTGCTTTTTGGATTGTAGAAGAGTATCAGCTCCCTCGAAAACACATCCAAGGTCTAGAAAAGGCCCCCAAACCTGGCAAGAAGAAGTGACAGACTCTTTTGTCTCACGTGGTGGATCCGTTGGAAATCCAAGCTCTGGGCTGGTAATTTTTATAAGCATTTTCAGCTTTTGCAAATACAAAATATAATTCTTTACAAAAATAAATTTTTATTCTAATCTAAATATGACTTCCCTCTGTTTCCTCCATTTAGCTGAAATGTTGTACTAATTTTTGAAGTCGGGAGTATTCTAAATGGACAGAAGAGGCCATGGTGGCTGCCTTTCTGCCCACATGGTTTCAATGATTTCATTCCTTCCCTGCTTTCCAGGCAGGCCAACCCATTCAGAGTTCTGGCAGGTGGGGCCTTCTGCTTTTTAAACTCCTACCAAATATCCTACTGCCTAATTAACTTCCTAGCCCCAAAATAGTTCCTTCTCATCTCAAAGGGTTAGTCACATAGAAAACAGAACCCAGCTATTCTTTGTCATCAATCAAAGCAACAGAAGAAAGAATTGACCCTAAATTGCAGCAGAATTTAGGCTAGATAGAAATCAGAAACAGTACAGGCATATCAGGACATGGGTTTCTATAGGACAGTGATTCTTCCCCAACTTTAGGACACTGCCATTAACTGGTAAATTTGTGATATAACTCTAGATGACAGCTTTGTTACAGTGAAGAGTCTTATCCAACACATGCCCTCTTCAGCTCCAACTTCTTAACGTGGAGGTCATGGAAGGGGTCTTTAATAGGTCTTTAGAGGATCCATGAACTCCCTGAAATGGTGCACAGATTTTGTATGATCATTTTCCTGAGAGAGGGACCATGCTTTTGTCAAATTCCCAAAGGGATCACTTGAGGCCAAAAAGGTATAGAACCACTGCGCTGGTCCCTGCTCAGTTTATGGAATCATTTCTCTGACCAGATCTCTGCTTGTACAATAGGAGGGAGAACTGGGCTAAATTCCTTGAGTTCTTGGGTCTTACCATTAAGAGACAGTTGCACTTCAGTTTACTTCTTTCTCTCCTCGGTTTTTCTCCAATTAAGGAGGCTTAAAAGTATCCACAGTATCCACAAATTGCCCATTTGAGGCTTGAAAAGGACAAAAGGAATGGGTTTGAAAATGTGTGTGTGACGCCTCCTACCGTCTGTTATCAGGCCCTATAAATAGGCCTTTATGCTCATAAGTAAACTCCTTAATTTCACTAATCCTATCTCTACCGGCATGAGCATATGAAACTAGGAAAGGGATTTCCAGAAATTGAGCCTAAACAGGACCCTGTTAAAGCCTTTGGCCTGCCAGAGTCTGATTGAGGGATTATGATCTGTACAGTAGTAATGAACTATGGTCCTTATGGGAATACAAGTAAAATATAGCACTGTGCAAAGTTCTTTTGCAAACTTGATTTGTTTTGCACGATCTTGGAGGGAGCGGAGGCTAAGAAAGGTCATGTCCTGCCTTGTTGATCTCTGCTGAAGACACAAAGCCAGTAAGTGGTAGGGCTGGGTCTAAAATGAACATCTATCCTTGATTGTGGTTTGACCCACAGTTCTGCCATGACCCAGTGCTGTCCAGACCTGTGCATTGAGTGTTTTTCCAGTAATGGTGACACATTTGCACTGAGTCATCTTCCCTCTTCCCCTGTGAATAGCATAGGGACATGTTCAAAGGCAGAGTAGAGTCAGACTCTGTAACAGGTTCTTTTTCCTATGTGCTAAGTCAAATAATCTGTATCAATGTCAAACATACAACTTTGAATTTATTAACCCTATGCCGTAACCATATGAGTTTCAGTGAAAAGCAGAAACTGCTTCATTTTTAGACTTTGGCAAAATCGTTGAAAGATACATTTCTTGGAGGTCTAGGTGAACAGAAATGTTACAAATGTGCCCCATTCTTGGGCAATTTTAAGGATGCTTGTTGGACATTCATTCATTCTTTGGGCCCTATTTATTGCATTCTATGTGATCAATACTGGAAGGCAGGCAAGAATTTCTTTGTAATAACTTTAGTGTGGTTATTTCCATAATTACTGAGATGTTCCTTTGATGAAGGTCAGAGAACTCAAGTGAAAGGACTGTTTTGGTCATTTCATCTAGCCCCCTTCCTCCAGGTGAAGTGATCTTAAACCTTTACAGATCTATTCGTTTTCGACCTTATTTTAAAATAATTCCAGAAGTAGAAGAATTGTGGCTCAGCTCAGTAGCCTGTCCTGGTGTCAAATCACCCTTAGCTCCAGAAGGCTTTCCTCTTTCCCAAACATCAGCATCTCTGCCTGCAATCAGGCTCTTTGACTCTCCTGCTCCCCGGAGACATGGAACAGCTGGTCACCCAAGCAGCGCCCTCCCGCCTACGCATTTGGACAATTTTCTCCAGATTATTTGAACAATAGCCTTCATTCCTCTGCTCACTGGCAAAAGAAAATCTGACTCCACTAGGAAGCACGTGATCATGTCCGTTCTCACCCTCTCTCCCCCACTCCCAATGGCTGTAAGATGGTGAAGTTCAAGGGAGACATTTCTAACATGAGTCATTTTTGCAACAGGCTTTTATTACTTTTTTTTAAAACCCATATAAGAAAGACATTTAAAAAGAAAATATCCTGGAAACAAACACTTACACGCTGAGCAACACAACCAGAGAAGGCACTACCAGCAGTTACTCCCACCTCTGGGAGGGAAGGGGTACTCGATACTATACTTTTTTCAGAGGTTTAGACCTCAGCATAGGCTGGGTCTAACTGTGCTTTAGTAAAATCTGAATTGTCCAATAATTTTCTCATTTCATAAACACCCTTATCTCTTTATATATAGCTATATGCCTTTATGTGTATATATACGTGACTTTTTTTTTTTTTCCTTCTCAAAAATAAAATAGCCATCCCCATAGAGGGAGGTTCTCAGCAGCATTCACAGCGGTTGCAGCAGGAGCCATGCCTTCTATTAATGTTAGAGACATGCAGGACGAAGGAAAATGACTGTCTACCTGCTCCCTTTAATATACAGCAGGGAGAGAGTTTTTAGAGGGAGGGACGTGATAAGGCTGAGCATGAGATGGCTAACCAGGGTTTTTGTGGTTTAAAAAAATCTTAGAGTTGCGAGCTTGTGTTGCCTTTGCAGCTCTGGAGACTATGCACAGTTTATACGACGAAGGGTCAGCATTCCGTCTGGGATCAGTGGCAGTATGGACTCAGCCTGGGTCAGGGAGGGAACTTCTGAAGCTACACGAACAAGCTTGGGCTTGAACCAACCCAAGAGGGACTTGGGAAGGCAGAGGATAGCAAAGAAATGGTTTCTCAGAGGCTGGATTGGAAAACCAGCCCTGCTTTGAAAATTACAAGTCCTTCTCCCTCTGCATTGGAGTGTCTCTGCAGTCCTGGCTGCTTGTTGGAATGGTTTGACTAATTTATTTTAGGATTCAGCCTAAACAAGAAGCCAGTGAAATGTAGAGTCAGGAATCTGATCCTCCCTGTCAGTGTGGTCTGGTATCACTGATTGGAGTCAAAACGCAGGCACCCAGATGGGAGGGAGGTCTGTGACCCTCAACCCATACTGAATGCGGACTTTCCTGGCCTTGTCTCCCACACCGCCACCATTGTCCACTTCCTGGCAGGAGGAGCCAGCAGCAGAGCTTCAGGCAAACTTGCCCCGCTTCTATTTCTCTCTGAAAACAAAAAGGCACTAAGGTCGACGGGGAGGCCAGGCCCACTGGCTCTCTGAGCGCAGTGCTGGGGCTGGCCCATGCTTCAAAACAGAAAGGACTCCAAGTTGGCCGAATTGGAGGCTCCCCTCTCTGTAATCAAGGCAACTCCTTGGGCAGCACCTGGAGATCCCAGAGTCCCAGTGGGAGGAGGGAGGCAGTGCTGGAGGCCGATGGGGAACCCAAGCAGTCCAGGCCCTCCTCTGCTCTCTAGCTGGGGAAGGCTGAAGACAGCTTGGACACGTTTCTCTGCATCTCTTTTTGGCTTTCTGTTACTGTCTGATTTCCATACTTAGCAGGAGACTTTGTAAATGGTCAGTGGCTGGCTTCCCTTTGGGGAAACACATGAGGATGATGACAACATTAAATTCAAATTTGTAACTTAAAAACAAACAGTTTGTTGACAAAGATGTGACTAAGTACCACACATACGCAGATACATGCCTTTGGGTTTCCATGTGCAATGTGGGCCTGGGCCAGGGCCAGAGCCAGGGCCAGGGCAGGTTGCAGCTTCTCTGGAGATCTCTGAGCCAGCCTCAGCTTTGGTGCTCCTTACCCTGAGCATCTGGGGCCAGTAGCTTTATAAACTTCCCTTAAGTGTGAACAACAGGCACCTTGGGGCCACGGGAACAGTCCTTTTATAAGCATTATCCTGCTTTCAGGGGCTTAGCTCAGACCTGCAAAAGGAATGTGCTACAACTTTTCACTCATAAATAAAGGTACTGTAGGTGGCAAATAAGAGAACTCAAAGAATAATCAAAGCCAGAGAAAGAACACACCGCTCTAAAACCTTTCTTCCTTCCTTTGCTGGCTGGTGTGAGGTTCCAGTTTGGTGAGAAGAGAGGCAGCTATTTGGTTGATGAAAGGCTTGCAGATCGAGAGAGGACGTCGGCTGTTTGTTTCACATGAGTTCTGATCCTTGGCAGAGTCTGTGGTGGGGCACAGCCTGGGGGCGGGCACAGCTGAACCCCCGTGCAAACACTTGTCCATGGAAGAGACTTTTGCCACAGCTGGAACTGCTGGGCAGGCACGAATGCACCTGCCAGAGGTGTCCTGAGAAAAAGTGTCTGTTGCAAAATAATAATTAATAATACAAATAAATCTGAGTGCACCAGGAGAGGAAGCAGGACCGGTTACCCAGGTTTGCCCTGGGATTCTCTTAAGGCTTCCTCCAGTTTCTGCCTAAACTTGTCATACTTCTTTTGCACTTGTTGGATTTTGTCCTGCTCCTCTTTTTCCAGGATTGTTAGGAAGTTCTGAAGTTCAGGGATGGAGAAGGCATCCCACTGTGAGGCGAGAGGGAGATTTGTGGGAAGAAACAAGAGGAGACGGGTTAGAAGTTGACATGACCCAAGGGGCCCTGCTGCCTTCTCCTTCCCAGTTCACATCTGTGATTCACACACAGTTCGCTACTGAACAGACTGAATCAGGAAAGCTTGGGCTTTGCATGCCTGTCATAGCAGCAGCAAAATTCCAAATGCTGGCATCTCATGCCAGTCTGTGAACCATGTTTTCATTCTGAACTTCAGTAATCTTAAGTTTCTGTGTAGCAGCTGAGATCTCAACAGTGATGCTGGAACCACCCAGGCTGCCAACATGCAGACCCTCAGAAAGCAGGTGGAGGAGTGGAACGTGGACTCGGGAGACCGGGGTTGGGCCTGACTCCACCTCTCCCCAGTGGTGTGACCTGTTGGTCATTCTCAGGCCATGGGTGGCACCGGCCTTGTTTTACCCCAGTTTATGCCACAAGACTGCACACTGGTTAGCTCCCCTTGGGGATGGAGGTCAGTATTCAAGAAAAGGGAGGACAAATGGCTCAAAAACGTCTATACCCAGTGGAGCCCAGAGATGGAGCTTGGTAGGCCTCAGGCCATTTTGAAGCAAAAACAGCCTGGGCCTGAGCACAGGAAGTTTCTTGGTCTCCCTCCTCCCTGAGTTTTCAGAAATAAAGCATGTGAAATCCTTTCTTTCCACAGGCCTTGCCACACACAGGCCCTAACATGCTACCCCAGGGTGCTCAGAGTCCTGGCTAAAACACTGACCCTCAGGGCCATCACCCACCCCTGCTCAATCTCTCAGCAGTCATCTTCCTGCCCCTGCTGCGTGGCTCCCACCTATGTGGGGTAGTTAGAACAATGCCCACCTGCACCCACCCAGGGTGCCCTAAGGGCTGGGTTTGCACAGGGGGTCCAGACCTACCTCCACCTCTCCAGTTTCATTCTCCTTTAGCACAAAGCTGAGGACCTCGGTGTCAGGCCCAGCAAGCAGGCGCAGGTAGAGGGGGCGGTCAGCAATGGAGAGTTTCTGGAAGAGCACTGCAAACCAAGAGAGGGGGCTGGGAGCTCATCCCAGAAAAGAAGGGCGGGGCCCAGGCTTTGGGGAAAGGATTGGAAACGTAGAGGTGGGTTACATACAACTGGAAGTAGACAGAGGGGCCTTTTAATGAAATGAACATGGCAGTCATGAACAGGGCAATAACCTTTTATGTTGGGTGTCTGCTCAGAGTTTAAAGCATGATTCCATTCACATCATCTCCTGAAAGATTAGGAACAGTGGGGCAGATTCCTCCCATTGCACAGATCAGGAAATGGGAGCCTAGGGTGTGGTTTTCCTGAAGTCACATGCAGAGTCAGGGACACAGTGAGCTGCCCTGTCAAGCTCGCTCCCTGCCTGGATTCCACAGATCTGAACACCACATGGACAGCTGGATCCCTGGTGCTCAGGAGAAGCCCACAGCTCCCACCCAAGGCCGGCAGGAGTTTTAGTGGGTGGGCTTGGACACAGGTAGGAAGGGAACGGTCTGGTTGGGTGCACTCTTTCTCCTACCTTGTCCGTCCTTGTGTGTCCGCTTAAAAAGTGCAAACTTCTGGGGATTGTCCACAACCATGAACTTCTTGAGCAGCCCCTGGATGACCTCACTGACGGTGGTGGTGCTGCTGATGTGCAGCTGCTTGATGGCATCTAGGGGCAGGTAGAAGGACGTCCGCTTGTCCGTGGTGGCTGCCAGGTTCACATCCTTGATGGCATCATAGATGGACTGGGGCCGGATCCCAGCAGGCACCGTCACAGGCCGCCGGAGTTTCAGATGCACTTTGATGAAACCCGTGTAGGTGCCGTCTTCACTCTGCCAGCGAGGGCATGTCATAAGGCGTCAGAGCCGTCCATCTTGCATGATCATATCTGCCACTTGGGACCATTGCCCCAGCAGCACCCACCTATCTCCTTGAGTTCTTTCCTGCCTCTGCTGACCTGGGAGAGCTGGAGGAAGAAGCAGAGATCCCTTTCCCCATAGTGGGCTGGGAGAAGACCCTCAGGATCCAGCTACCAGAGAGGACCTGTGGGGCTGCAGTGGCTTTCCCTCCCAGGAGGCTCAGGCCAGCTCCCCCAGACCTCCTGCATCCAGTTGCCTTTGGTGAGTCCCCATTGTAAGAGGCAGGGTGTGGGGTAGCCACTCTACTTTGTACCCCTGAACCAGGCAGGAAGCAGGAAGGCTCTATAATGAGGGCCTTGGGGAACGAGCACACTAGATTTCCGCCTGCATCTCTTTACTAAGAAACAGCCTTTAAGACTTAATCCCAGGTCCATTTGTGACTGGATTTTCTGGTGCTCCATCTGGCTGAACCCCGAAGAGCCAGTTGATGCCAGCCACCAGCAGGGGGCAGTTTTTCTACCTTCTCCCCTCCCTATTGAAGACAGCCTTTCCCAACCGGGTGCTAAGTTGGGTGCCCTCCTCTGTCTGAGACAGTATGTCCCTCTCTCACAATCAAAGGGGTAGGAAGGGGAGCAGCTAAGTCCCATTGTCTTGGATCCCTGGGGGCCAAGCAATACCGAGCCCTTGGTCATTATGTATCATTTAATCACTTAGTTTACACTGAAGCTCAGAGAAGTTAAAAGAGCTTCCCAAAGTCACAAGCAAAAAATGAAAGGGTCAGATCTATTTCCCTAAAGCACATGGAGGCCACTGAAGGCTCTGGCTATCACCCTTCCAGACCCCTGAGGCCTCTGGAGGCCAGAGGAAAGGAAGGGAACTGCCAGGGAGTAGCCACAGAATTTAGTAGCCACAGAATTTAGAGCGAGGTCTGAGGTGCCAAACCCAAAGCGGGTGGTGGAGCAGGGACCAGGTTGAGGGCAGGCGGGCACTTACCAGCTTCATGCCCAGGCAGTTCTTCTCTCGCGTGTTGTAGCTGTCAATCTTCTGCTTGATCTCCTGCAGTGTGGGTGGGCGCTGTGTCTCCTCCACAGGTTTACAGACATTCTGGAAGAGACACAGAAGTGGAAGTGGATGAGTAGTGGTTCTCAGGGTGAGAAAGGGAACAACCACGCCCTCCCCAAAGCCTCTCTAACCAAGAAGTGAGCACCAGCCCTGCAGAGTGGAACTAACTGCACAGACTCAGAGTGAGACAATGAGAGGTCAAATCGCAGCTGTGCCAGTGTCTAGCCAGCCCTCCTGGGGAAGTAACTCAGATTTCTCTAAGCCTCAGTCTCCTCCTCTGTGGAATGGGAACAATACCTACTGCACAGGCTTGTCTTGAGATAAGTGTGAAAGTGTCTGGCACTCAGGCACTGACTATGAATCTGGCGAGCGAGCAGAGCCACATTTGCTTACGGAGGGCTGCTATGGAAAAGATGCTTCTTTGATGCTATGGGAGATGCAAAGAAATACAAGCCATGGTCTGTCTCCTCAAGGAAGTAACACAGCTGGAGGGACAGGCATCTACCCGTGGTGCCAGTATATACTGCTGATCGGAAAGACAAGAATTCTCTTAGATCCCAAGGACCAAGAACCTATGGAGACCAGTTCAGGCCCCACATCACTTGCCACAGTGCTTTTCACATAGCAAGAAGTAAATATTTGTCAAATGAATGAGTGAACCGGCAGGGATGAAGGGCTGTAGCTGTCTACCATAACAGAGGAGATAAACCGCTACTGGGCACAGGGACACCTAGAATTTACTTAGCACCTCCTCTGTGCCAAGTACTTGGCATACATTCTCTCATTTGATTCTCACAAACCAGAAGTCTGCAGGATAGTTTATTATCCCATCTTATAGGTGAGACTATTGAGACTAAGAGAAGTTTAGCAACTTGCCTCACGCCCTACAGTCAGTATGTACAGAACGAAACAGAAATTCCAGGTCTGTCCCGGTGTGTTCCTCCTGCGAGACCACGTGTTCGTTCTTCTGATATGTTCCCAGATGCCCTCCTCCTCCCACCCCCTGGGAAGGATAAATGAAGAATGAATTTGAGGAGATTGAGGTCAATGGCCCTCACCTTGTAGAGAGAATACAGGGGTGAATTCTGGTGTTGAAGCCACTGTCTCTCAGTCAGTTCTCTGGATCTCTCTCAAGTTCACTGTTACCCACCTCCCGGTTTTATCTTCACACTGTCCCTGAGTGGCCGGGAGTGCGGGAACTGGTTGGTCAGAACCCACCCAGAATTTGCTTGATGTTAGAAGTGTAGAAGACTTGGGGTGGATCAGGATTCTCCTTTGGCAAATGAGGAAACTGAGGCCCAGAGAGGGATGACTCTGACACCATCTGACACTGTCCTGTGGGTGTCTGGGTTTGGCTGGGGAATTTCACAGCTGCCGTGACATCACACCACCACCCCATGGAACACAATAGGGCACCCGTGACTGAGCTTTGCCCTACCTTCCTCCCTTCAGCAAGCCATGTGGGAGACACACCATCCTGAACAACCTGCCATCACTTCCTTCTCCCACTTTCCAATCCCACAGAACCAATACAATGTCAGGCTCTGGCTGCCAAGAGGAGCTGGCATGGCTCCAGCCTCTCACCTCCAACCCCTCAGCATAGCTGGCTGACTTCCTTCCTTCTTTCCTTCCTTCCTTCCTTCCTTCCTTCCTTCCTTCCTTCCTCCCCTCCTCTTTGCTTTATTTTTCTTTGCTTTGCTTTCTTTTCTTTTCTTTTCTCTTCTCTTCTTTTCTCTTCTTTTCGAGATGGAGTCTCTCTCTGTCACCCAGGCTGGAATGCAGTGGCACGATCTTGGCTCACTGCAACCTCTGCCTCCCAGGTTCGATTCTCCTGCCTCAGCCTCCCAAGTAGCTAGGATTACAGGTGCATGCCACCATGCCCAGCTAATTTTTGTATCTTTAGTAGAGACGGGGTTTCACTATATTGGCCAGGCTGGTGTCAAACTCCTGACCTCAAGTGATCTACCCGCCTTGGCCTCCCAAAGTGCTGGCATTACAGGTGTGAGCCACCACGCCCAGCTTCTGACATCCTCTTTCCATCATGGCATCATTCCCTGGCCTGTCTGCTCCCGCTGTACTCTCCCCAAGGGAAGTAACAGCCTGTGCTGGGTACTTTCACATACCTTCTCTCACATACTACATAGGTCATTCTTATTTCACGGATTACAAAACTGAGGCTCAGTTTAAGAAACATGCCTGTGGTTCACTGCTAGTAAGAGGCTAAGTAGGAACTGGAATCAAATCCATCTAAGGCCCATGTTCTTCTCAATTCACATGTAGCCACCATGGGATGGCATCTTTTGCTGAAGGGGCCGGCCTGCCATGCCGATAACGATCACTGAAACTCCGTGCTGCAGGGCTGGGATGAGCAGCTGTTAAACCAAAGCCTGTAAGTTACCTGATCTGTGAAATGTTCATCTAAGATGAGTCTAAGCAGAAGGTCAGGCCCCAGAGGCACCATGTCACCTGTGAAGGTGGGAAGGAAGGACTTCTAACTCGAGTTGAGATGCAGCCACCAGGATGCAGGGCCCAGCCTTCTCCTGCGTGCCTTCCCAGGTCTCTGGAACTGAACACTGATGCTGTTGCAGACCACCCAAAGGCAAGCAGCCCTGGCCATCTCCACTTGCCAGAGGTGAATAGCAAGTAATGTGAGCCTCACAGACTCTCTTCATTCACTGTCAGTCCATTAACCCGGGACTCTCACAGTGAAACCTCTCATTCCTCATCCCTTCCTTTGGGTAGCTCCCAGAGCTCCCTACCCTCAGTCTTTGCCAGCTGAGCACGTGTCTGTGGGACCAGATGTGCCTGACCCTGGCCCTACCCCTATCTCACCTTCCCTTTGGGAGCTTCCAATTGGAAAGATCCCGTTGTCTGGTTACCATTATACACTCAGTCTGTCTCTGACGCATGTAGGCTGTTGCTCCTCAGGAGGTAATAGCTTTCTCATACTTGTCTATAAAAAAGAATTAAGTGATGGAAAGAAAATTGTAGAAGCTCCGGAAAGATCTCCTCTCATAGTTTCCAACCAAGCTAGAGCCATTTCCCCGTAAGAAAAGGCAGCTGTGCTATGGCTTTCAAACCAGTCTCACTGATTTTCAATACAGTGAGAAGCAAAGCTGCCTTAGCCTAGGGTTTCTTCTTCCTGTTCCCCTTTTCTTCAGCAGATAGACCCATCTATCTCTCCCTTTCCCACCACAAACACGGGGAAGTGACGAAAGTGGCCACAGGCACCTCTGCCTTCCAGGGCTGACGCAAAAGACGGCAGTCCTGACCTCACCATTCTGAGGCCTGGCCCTCTGGCTGGTGATGGGGAGCCCTGTCTGGGAGTGCCAGGAGCCCTGTGTGTAGCCAGCACTACGAATGTCACAGCCATGGAATGTCAGCACCCAGGTCTGGGATGGCTGCTGCCCACAAAAACATCTGGCAGACAAGATGTGACCCAAGGACCAAATGAATCACCTCCTGAAGTAGGTCAGCCAGCCACAGCCACAAGGGCTCATGGATCCTTTTTCCACCCAAGAGATGGCGTATCCTCTAGACCAGTCGTTCTTAAATTTGTCTGCACAGTGCGATCATCTGGGGGATCTTTAGAAACTTAGCTGCCTGGGCTTTATCCCTGGAGATTCTGATTTAATTGGTCTGGGATGCAGTCTGGGCATCATCAAAATTTTAAAAATCTCCCAGTTGATTTTAATTCGCAGCAACATTTGAAAAGAACTAAAATAGACCCATCACAACAATTCCAGACCTCAAGGGTATTCATCCAGCTGCAGAATTAACACTTGGTGCCAAGAAACACACAAACACCCCAAAGGTTTACCTAACAGGCACTATCTGCCATGTGAGCAAGATCGATACTATAGCAATCGTCAGAGGATGAGAAAAAGACTCTGATTTCTATTCACCTGCCAGATTCTTAAGCCTTCAAAGTGAAGGATCTGTCCACGGGTACAAAGCGAGAAACCAAGCAGACAGTTTTGTCTCTTGGGGTGGCCCAAGACAGAGACAGAATAGGGAACTCTGTTATGATTTAACAAAGATAGACATTGGCATGTGAGGTGTCTCTCCTGGGGGGCTCACACATCTCGGTGCATCTGGCATGGAATTCATCTGCTCCGATTAAGCCCCTGGCATTGGTGGCAGATGGCTGAGCTGTTCCCAATGCACTTGGCATGTCCAGGGCACTGGTGAAAAATAGGTTTGTGCTCACATGTCCTATGCCATGGAAAAGGGCGATGTCCTCTTTTAGCTCTGGAGGTGACTGGGGAACAGCCAAGTAAAGAGGCTGGGTGCTGGGGGTTCAGAGCGCCCCCCCCCCCCCCCCCCACCTCTCTGAGTGATTCTCTAATGCTTCCATTTAAATATTCTAAACAAAATAAGGAGGACCATACCCCTGTCGTCTGGGGCCTAACTCAGAGCAGATTTGCCCTAAGCTGTTTTTCTTTATTTTATCACTAAAGCAACAGCAACAAAACCCTACTTCTGCATTCTAATCAATGACATAAGTAATCTTAATTTTGGTGAGTGGGAGTGACCTAATGAGAGGCTCTGAGTGAGTCACATGACTTCTGGTATTCCCAGGTGGGCACGGGGCACCCAGGAATGCTGCAGCAATGAGAGGGGGTTCCCCAGGATGAGGGTGGGCTGAGGAGGACGTGTGTCCCACCCGCGGTCCTGCAGCTATTATACACATTCGTGCCTACTTTTTCTTAACCAAAATCACAAACCTCATTTTGTTAAAAATTTCACTCTCCCTCTTTTTAAATTTGTCAGTCTTTCCTCCTCCTGGCCCACGATTTGAGTCATCTCACGCCTGTCTGCCCATCAGAAGTCGCTTCATTTGTCAAGCCTTTCCTGATCACTCCAGCCCTGAATGATGATGACGATGATGATGATGATGACTCACTACAGCCGATATGTACCACGCACTATTCTACTCACCTAGCTTGTATTAGCTAATTTCTTCATCACAGCAAATGTATCACAAAAAAATACTATTATGATGCTCATTTTACCATCAAGGAAAGTGAGCCACAGTGAGGTTAAAGCTAACCTACATCTAAAGGCAACACTGTACTATCTGGCACTTAAGTGTGCATCTGCTTACACACACACACACTTACTTTTTTTTTTTTTTTGAGATGTCTCGCTCTGTCACCCAGGCGAGAGTGCACTGGTGCAATCATAGCTCACTGCAGCCTTGACCTCTTAGGCTCAAGTGACCCTCCTGCCTCAGCCTCCCATGTAGCTGGGACTACAAGCATGTGCCACACTTCTGGCTAATGTTTTTATTTTTTGTAGAAATGAGGTGCCTTGCTATGTTGCCCAGGCTGGTCTCAAACTCCTGGCCTCAAGCAATACTCTCACTTCAGCCTCACAAAGTGGCAGGATTATAGGCATGAGCCACTGCGCCTGGCTACTTACATTAACCTCCAAGTAGACTCATCCGTCTCAGGTCTTCTTTCCAACTAGACTAAAGCTCTTTAATGACTTACATCATACTTCAATTTGTTCTCTGTGCCTGGTGGCTCTGAGCATGAGGCAAATAGGAAATACTTGCTCAAGAACCTTCAATGATCCACTATTGCCTACAGTGGACAAAAAAGGTCTTAATTTCTCTTAGGAATTACAGTGCAGTGAGCCTTGGATTTCCATTTAGACTGAGTTCTGTGAGAGAAGCACCCATGCCTGTCTTGCCCTCTGTGGTGTCCCAGATCCCAGTACCAGCTTGACCCATAGTAAGGGTTCAGTACCTGCAGGATGAACACAAGTGTGTGTTTGGCTTCTAACTCCCATGACTAACGACGTGATCTTGAGAAAGTCAGATAATCTTTAAGCCTCAGTTTCTCCATCTATAAATTTGGGATAAAAATCCCTTATTGTCTCACAGGATTTATATGAAGGTAAAAATCAAATGAGATAATGGGTACAAAAGTGTTTTGAAAATCACCAGACCTATCCAAAGGCATGTATGGTGACTATCATCCCAGGAAAACAAAGCTCTACCCCTCTGAGCCAAATTCAGTTTTCATTTTCCTTGAGTCCTTCTTCTGACTGGCCACAAGCCCACAGAGTTTTTTCATTCCTTTCTCTGCACCAGTGGTTGGCAAACTTTTTCTGTAAAGGGCCGGACAGTAAATACATTAGGTTTTGCAGGCCATGCAGTCTGTTGCCACTATTCAACTCTACTATTGTAGCACAAAAGCAGCTGCTGTATGAGTGACTGGGTTCTAGTAAAACTTTATGTATGGACCGGACATGGTGGCTCACACCTATAATCCCAGCACTTTGAGAGGCCAAGGCAGGATGATTGCTTGAGCCCAGGAGTTTGAGACCAATCTGGGCAACACAGTGAGACCTTGTCTCTACAAAAAAATGCAGAAATTAGCTGGGCGTAGTGAAGTGCACCTGTGCACCTGTAGTCCCAGCCAGCTACTCAGGAGGCTGAGGTGAGAGAATGACTTGAGCCCCTACTAGGAGTTCAAGGCTGCAGTGAGCCATGATTGTGCCACTGCACTCTAGCCTGGGGGACAGAGCAAGACCCTGTCTCAAAAACAAAACAAACTTTATTTATGGAACCTGGCCATGGGCAGCAGTTTGCTCTACACTGTTGTTTGTGCAGAGTCCCCTGCCTAGAATACTATTAGCCCTAGTTTTGTCTTCTCTATGTAGTTTCCCAATGCAATTTCTCCAGTCTATAGCCATCTCTCCATCCTCTCTCTTAATATACCAGATCCCTGGCATTTTGATTCCCACATGGAGAAAGGTAATCACAGTTTTGTCCTGGTCTCTTTCTTTTTCCTGAATCATACTTCCTATGTTTCCTGTGTATTTCCTCACACCACCAGTTAATGGGCCTTTGTAACTTCACTCTCATTTCATGGACACTTTTCACAAGTAAACAAAGGCTTGGGCACTTCCCTGGATTTTGCTTACTTTCCTCCATTCTGCGATGAGGAGGCAACAAAGCTGGCTGGGGTAGGAATGCAGGTAGATGGCTAGGCTCACTCCCTGGTTCTGTGACTCACTCCCAAACACCAGCCCCATGGCCTCAAAGCCTCAGATTCCCATTGCAGCAAAAGTACAAATTACCATTGTCACAGCTCTCTGCAGCTGCTAGCTAATGTTAAATCCATACTGCAAGAGCCTATAGAGGTGATTTCAGAGCCTGTATGGCTACAATTGGCATCTAATTATATGCTGCCTTTTATTGTTTAATGATTGTTTCACATGTTAATCCCATTTCCCCAGTGAGATGCTCTCTGGAGGGAGACAGACATTAGTTTGGTGCCTAAGCTTTTTGGCACCCCGCTTGGCTGAAACCTGGGCCGAACTTTAAGTAGGTGTCAGATAAATACCTGTTGATTGGGTAGCAGGGGAGAGCAAGACAGCCTAGGGAGTCTCAGGTCAGAGCCCACCCCAGACCCCTAGGTCCAGGAGCACCTCACACTCAGCTGCACCCTGAGGGTCTGATGCCAAGAACACACATGAGGCTTTGGACTTTGGCTTTAGCCCTATGGCTCAGCTCTTGGCAGCTGGCTGATGAGAACAAATGCAAGACCATCAAATGACCTGTGACCTCTGGGGAGTTACTTCCCTTCTCAGGGCCTCAGTTTCCTTATCTGTGAAATCATGAAGCGATACTGGAGAAGCTCTAAGGCCCCCTTCGCAGGACTAAGATTTTACACATAAGATAGGGTGTGTTTTTTTTCATCATTGCTTCCTCTTCTATTTCAGAGAATTGGGTGTGGAGATGGGGGCCTCTTGGAGGCTAGCTAGCATGGCTGAATGGCAGCAGGAGTAACCAATCTAAAGGAGCACGAAGAACATTTCTAACCATCACGACTTTACTTTTTCACTGCTCACCACTTTTCTGTATTGTCAGCAAGACTCTGTCTTAGTTAAGCCCAAGCCAGTCTATGCATTCTTAACACACACAACTCAAGAAAACAAAACAAAAAATACCCCGGAAGCCATTCACCATGAGCCTTTGCCACATTTCCTCTTTCTCAGCTCTTAGCAAATCTGTTAGCAGCAATTCTTTTGCCCTTGGAAGGAAGCCATCTCCAGGCTTAAGTCAGGGAGGAAAGCCTCAGGCCCCTCCTACAGGAAAATGTCCATCTTCAGCTGCCTTCCAGACCCCAAACACCCAGTGCTTCTGTTGGGCCTGCCCTAGATAGGAACCTCTGCAGGTAAGGGGCAGACACCCATCTGTCTGGGCTGGATTTGGAATACCCTGCTCAATGTCCAAACCACATTCAAAGGTGAGGTCAGGAGTTCAAGAGCAGCCTGGGCAATATAATGAAACCCTGCCTCTTCTAATAAATAAATAAATAAATAAATAAATAAATAAATAAGCAGGGCATAGTGGCATGCGCCTATAATCCCAGCTACTTGGGAGGTTGAGGCAGGAGAATCGCTTGAACCTGGGAGGCAGAGGTTGCAGTGAGCCAAGATCGTGCCACTGCACCCCAGCCTGGGTGACAGAGCGAGACTCTGTCTCAAAAAGAAGAAAAAAGTCATTAGTCCCTCTGTGATGGTCTCAACCAAATGAGAAAGAGGAATCCCTATGGGGCCTCACTGCAGGGCCCCCTCCCAGGTCTTCAGAGGCCTGTGTTCTGAAATGGACTCCACAGACCCACTCACGGCAGTGAAGGGGTTGATTTCCACAGGTCCCTCTATGGCACTGTCCATTGTCCCAAAAATAAAAGGGTTGGGAACTCCTGAACTGTGTTCTCTAATAGGTTATTTGCAGCAGAGCAGGGAAGGGGCTTTAGCATGGAGCTTCTGCTCCATGTGGAATTTGAGCAGCTCTGGTAGGATGTATTAGCAGAGGGAAAAAAGAGGTGGGGGGTGGAGGTTGAGAATGGAGAGAGACTCATGTCCCCAAAGACAAAAACGTGGAGCAGATGGTCAATGTCAACAGTCTGCCAGTAGTAACTGAATGAATTGCCTATGGGTGAGGATCATGAAAGGCACCTTGGGAGATGACGCAGATGTGGTTTGACCCTGTCCTTGGGAGTCTGCAGGTGACCTGAGAAGGGAAGACAGAGATGCATACGCTGTGGCACACCAGAGCAAGTACAGTGCGATCTGGGACAAAAAGCCTCAGGCAGCCCAGATCAGGCCACTCCAGCAGACTCCCCCCATTGCCAGCACACCCCAGAGCCTGGGCACAGGGTCCCCTGCTCTTTGAGGTGACCATCTCAGTCTCTGCACAGCTCAGCTAGAGTGGGTCAGCAGCTCAGCTAGAGTGGGTCACACCAGGGAACAGTAGCTCCCTTACGGGGACCTAGGTTCAAGTCCCTGCAGGGCCTCATTATAATATTAAAAATCGCCAGTAGCCAGGCACTGCCCTGAAGGGTTCAAGGTCCTGATCTCATTTAATCCCTTAAATAACAAGAAAGATGCTGTTACTCTTCACCATTAGACTGTGCTGCCTTGTATGCTGGGCCACAAGTGGCCTGTGCTGGCCATGCCCTTGGTCTTCTGTAAACTTGATCAAGTCCACCTCATTAAGACTCAGATTTCTATTTTGTTTTTTTAAGAGATGGGGCTCTCACTATATTGCCCAGGCTGGTCTCAAACTCCTGGTCTCAAGTGATCCTCCTGCTTTGACCTCCCAAAGGGCTGGAATTACAGGCGTGAGCCACTGTGCTTGGCTACTTATATTAACCTCCAAGTAGACCATCCATCTCAGGCCTTCTTCCCAACTAGACTAAAGCTCTTTGATGACTTACATCCACTGCTACTTCTTCTCTATGCCTGGTGGCTCTGAGCATGAGGCAAATAGGAAATACTTGCTCAAGAACCTTCAATGGTTCTTGAGGTCTTAATTTCTCCTAAGAATTACAGTGCAGTGAGCCTTGGATTTCCATTTAGACTGAGTTCTGTGAGAGAAGCACCCACGCCTGTCTTGCCCTCTATGGCGTCCCAGATCCCAGTGCTAGCTTGACATACAGCAGAGGTTCAGTAAATATCTGCAGGATGAACACGAGTGTGTGTTTGGCTTCTGACTCCTATTACTAGCTACATGATCTTGAGAAAGTCAGAAAATCTCTGTGCCTCAGTTTCTTCATCTATAAATTTGGGATAAAAATCCTTTATTGCCTCACAGGATTGATGTGAAGGTAAAAAGCAATCCTCCCACCTTGGCTTCCAAAAGTGCTGGGATTACAGGCGTGAGCCACCACACCTAGCCTGATTTCTTTGTGAAATGCAGTTTATACATTTATTGTGAAGATGAAATGAGATCTCAGGCCTGAATGTGCTTAGCACAATGTAAGAACACAGTAAGCACTCCATAAATGTTAGGTAGCATGTCATCATCCAAATCATCATCATCACCATCATCATCATTATCATCATCATCATCTTCAGTAGTCATTTGTCCAAATTTGCCCATTATCATCTTCAGTAGTCATTTGACCAAAGCTTGGTCAGTGGGGACCCAATATGGGACCTTGGTCCCTGATAGACCCTTCAGCCAAGGCCACATTATGACTTCCATGGGTCCTAAGAACTTTTGTCTTTGGGGCCAAGGGCCCCTTCCTCCATTAAAAAAAAAAACCCCACTGAAAATTTTATTCTATGATTACATTGGTATAAAGACAAATACATCAATATCCTATATTAAAGCTTTCCTCAACCTAAATGTTCATTTTTTTTTTCTCACGATTTTAAAGAAATTAAAACATTTTTGTGCACCTCTAAAGTCATGTGTGCCTCTGGCACTCTGCCTGCTGTGCCTCATGGAGAAGTCGACCATGCTTTCCAGCTGTTCAGTCCCAGGTACGGCGACTGACTGTCCCAGTGTGTTGGGGCTGAGGGTTTTCTTGGGATGCAGGACTTTCAATGCTAAAACCAGGATAGTCCTGGGCAACTAGTGCATTTGGTTACCCTAGCCCCAGGTCTAGACAGGCTCCCTTCCTTCCTGCTGCATCCCATGGGCACCATGTGCTCTTCTTTCCTCTGTAAAGTTGTGCCCATGTACTCGATTCTGGAGGTTTTTCTGATACCCACAGCCACTCCAAGGCCAGGCTGTGGCCTAGGACACAACTGTGTGGGCTGTCTCGGAAGAAGCTCCCTCAAGGCAGGGTCTTTGGCTTGTTCACTGAGGCGGCTCCCAGAACAGTGTCAGGCACTCAATAAAGGTTCATTAAACATTTGCTTCTTGTATTGAAGAAAATACAAAGAAGCAGTAACATGCATGCACCCCAAACCCCAAAATAAATGTAATTCAAAGGTTCCAGAATTTTATAAAGGTCTTGTAGTATTTCTGGTCCATGGACCCATTTACTTCTGAGACTATTGAACACCAGATGAGAATTCTGCCCCCCGCTTCTGAGAATAGATGACCCAGATTCTTTCCATTTCTGTTCTCCCCTGCTCCAGGTCTTCATGAAGCCCCCTTTTCAGCTCAGATGTCTAAAGTTTGAACCAGACAGAATAGGGCAACACTCAATCTTCTGAGATGGCCACAGGAATTTTCCCTTGGGACATCTTCTTATGCCCTCAAGAGTTTCTAGAAGGTCTTTCTTTGGGTGTTTTCCTCCTTGGATTTCCGGCTAGGTCCCTGTCCACTCACCCAGCCTCACCTAGGTCAGCCTCCTTTCAATCTCCCTGAGCCCTTCATCTGACCATTCAGCCTGAGAAGTCCTTCTCTACATCTGGCAGAACTGGCCTCCTGCTCCTGGAACTGACAGTGTCTTTTGGGATACCCACTGTTATCTAGAATTAGTGGATTTTCCAAAAACATCAGCATATGCCCAATTATTCCAGCATTGCTTGGACACTGTACGTTAGTGTTAGTGGTACAAGCCTGTGTCCCTCATTAGACTATGAGCACACCACAGTCAGTGACCGTACCTTTTCCATCTTTGTATTCCCAGACCACCCTGAACCAGAGTACGGCAGAGTGAATTAAGGATGGACGGTGGGTAGGTCAGTGAGTGGGTCCCAATACCCCATCCCAGGCCAACTCTCTCCTAAGCTCTCTCAGTTCTTTCAGGCCAAGTTAGAGAGTATTCCTTTGCAAATGATATATGTCATAAAGGATTGATATGCAGAATATATAAAGAACTACCACAATACAACAACAACACCAACAACAAAAACCTCATTAAAAAATAGATAATGGACATGAACAGACATTTCTCCAAAGAAGATCTATACATGGTCTATAAGCACATGAAAAAAATGCTCAATATCACTAATCATTAGGGAAACGCAAACCAAAACCACAATTCATACCATTTCATACATATCAGGATGCTTGTTAATAAAAACAATAAACAACAAAATAACAAGCACTGGCATGGATGTGGGGAAACTGCAGCCCTGTGCATTGCTGGTGGGATTGTAAAATAATGCAGTCACTGTGGAAAATGGTATGGTGATCCTCAAAAATTAAACAGAATTACCATGTGACCCAGCAATTACACCTCTGGGTGTACACCCAGAAGATGTGAGAGCAAGGACTCAAATATCAGAAAACCAGTATTTGAACACCCAGGTCCGCAGCGGCATGATTCACAATAGCCAAAAAGGTGGAAGCATCCCAAGTATCCACTGATGGATGAAACCCAAGTATCCATTGATGGACGAATAAACAAAAAATGTGCTGTATGCGTACAATGGAATCTCATTCGGCCTTGAAAGGGAAGGAAGTTCTGACACATGCTATCACATGGATGAACCTTGAAAACATTACGCTAAGTGAAATAAGCCCTCCAAGACCAGCCTCTTTTCCTAGGACTAGGCCACTCTCCTGGGGTGCAGAATGAACATGAAAAATGACCTGGACACCTCAGCCCAGCTCAAAGGAGCTGCTGCAGGCGTAGTGGGCATGCCTGCTCAAAACCTCTCAGGAGACTGCCCAGAAAGGTCAAGGGCACAGAAGCCTGTGCTCAGAGATCAGGAAGGGGCCTCAAGATGAACTGGTCTAACTACCCATATTCTAGAGCAAACTGAGTCATGAGGAGTGAAAAAGATAAAAATATGTGACCCTAAAATATATTACTTTGATGTAATTTGAGATGGCTGCCACAGGGCCGGCAGACTGAGGTGGCCCTGCAAAGCTGTCTTTTGTGGGGGATATTTGCATCTGTAGAGAATCTCCTTTAATGCAGCCAAACTTTCTTCCCTTGTCCAGATCTAGGAGAGATTAATGGAGTCTGACATCTTTAAAGATCTGAAAGAAACATTTACCATGTCTTCTCTCTGAGGGTTGCTACCTGTGAGGTTTCATCTACATAACAAGACCACCTTGGCTAACCAAGCCTCCTCTTCTCCCCCTCCCAAAACCCGTGTTGCCACTAAAACCTGATTTACCAACCATGACCTATTTGGGGCCATGCTCTGAGCCCACAGTCTTTCTGAAACCTCAGGACGTGTATGAGCTTCTGTACCCCAGTGGGGATTGGGTCTTCATTCTGAAGGCTCCCACAAATACACATTAAATAAATTTGTGTGCCTTTTTGCTTGCTCATCAATTTGCCTCACGCCAGTGATTTTCAGCAAACCTTCAGAGGGCCAAGGGGAAGCTCTGCCTTGGCCCCTACAGGAGGTTAAGGTAGTGGGGAATTCCCAGCCTTCTCTAGATGTTCTCCCACTACTCTGTCATGACAAGGTCAAGGTGAGGTCAAAATCTGGCTTTCCAGCCTCATATGCGTCTAGAGAGATGGATGTGGCACACTCTTGGTGCTCCAGAGCTAGGAGCTACGTACTGACTCACCATCAGAGCTATCCATCTCCACCTCCAGATTGCATCCTTGCCTCACATAGTGGATTTCCCTGCACAATAATGCTTTAAACAAAGGGTTCCTCAGCTTTATGTAGAGTTCCAGATGCTCTGAGAGCCACAGAGTGAAACTCAGTAGAATCTCTAGTCCTTGAGAGGAGTGGCTTTAGGAGTCCAGTTTATAGGTTCTGCCTGCAGGCTGCACAGGGTCTGGGTGACTACAGGAGCTTTCTCCACCTCCATGTGCTGGCTCCAGCTCCAGCTGGAGCTCCCTGGAGGACAGGGCATTCAGCCCCATAAATGATTCAGATCATTCAGAGGTGGTGTATGGGAGCCGAGTGGTCTCCAGAGGTGAGTCAGTACCCAGCACCCTGCATACCCACACTGCCCATGCTTGCTAGGAGGGAAGGGGCAGCTTGAGACTTGCGCCAGCAGCCAGGACACCAGCCTGCCCTGCCCACTGGGGAAGTGCAGCCCTTCCTGGCTTCCCTCTGCCTGCAGCTTTGAGGGCTGGGGCGCCTCTTCGCCAGCCCACACGAATCCTCACATGCTGCCTGCCCTGTTAACCCCACCCCAGGCTGGCAGTCTCAACACCCAGGTGCTCAGGGATTAATATGTGATACTGAAATGTGTCCACGTAGTTATTAACTAGCTCCGAGTCTTTTAATGTTTGTATCCCCTCACTGTGCCACAAAAGCCCTGGGGCAGGGACATTTGATCTCCTCTGTCCCCTAAATGGCCTGGCAAAGGGTCCTATCTTCGGTGACTCCAAGATGGTACTGCTGTCATGAGGCTGCATTTGTGGGCATGCTTTGGCCTTGCTGCTGGGCTTCAACTACTTGGAGAATTCTGGAAAAAGCTACAGCTTACTGGTTAGGAGTTCTGGCATTAGACTATTTGAGTCCAACTTCAGGATCTGCCACTTACTATTGTGTGACCCTGGGCACATTATTTGACCCCTTCCCGTGCTTCAGTTTCCTCTTAAGTGGCAACAGTAATGTACCTACCTAGTATAGTAGTTGTGAGGATTAAATTGAGTGTTTGCCTGTAAAGCACCTAGGACAGTACCTGACACATATCAAGGCCCAGTCACCAGTCATTACTATCGCACATTCCAGCCATTTCCCAGCAGCCCCTTGCGCCTGCCCTTGTCTGTGAACACAGCCTTACACCTCCACACACCCTAGTCATGAGCCCTACCTCCAGCAACTGTGTATCTCAAAATGGCCTTTATTATCCCCAACCCCAGAGTTCGCCACAGGTTCTCACAATCAGATGTTTATCACTTACTTTCCGCTGGCAGGGCAGGTCTTCCCATCTTACAGAGGGAGAAAGTGAGGCCTAGAGTGGTGGTTCCCCGAGGTCACACAGAGCGAAGGCTGGGCCTGGGTTCTCAGGCCCAGGGACAAGCTCCCTTGAGATACAGGGCCCCAGCACAGTCTGCTCCTGCCCGCTCCATCCACTGACTGTGGGTACCCAGACCAATGGCAGTGCCAAACCAGGATCTTTCACCCACTCAGTATTAAATTGGGAGAGTAAAATAAACAAAAGATTTCCTTGTTTCTTCCTCCCCAACCTGCCATTCCCCAAGGCTGAAAGGCAGACAGAGGGAATGTGTCAGAGCAGGCTCCCCTACCTCCTCCCATGGGCCCCTCTCCCCAACCCCCTCAGAGGCCCCACTAGAGGAAGACCCACACCGACTCTCCTGCCAACAGGTGCCAGGGCTTGGTTGCTTAGTGACCCACCCTGCCTACCCCCATCCTCCAGGGCAAACAGCTGAACAATCACAGCTGGGGTGGAGGGGGCTGCTCTAGGTTTGAAAAGTTGTCCTTGCATTTTCTGCTCACTCAGTGGGATTTTTCATTTCTTGGTATCTGGAAAATCCATTTATTCCACATCCAGAATTTTAGCAAGCTTCCCTTTAAAATAGTCCTGAGATCAACTTTCACAAACCTTGCCCTAAAGTACTTGCTCATGTTCCCTGGGAAAGAAGCTCCAAACCCACTCCTCCTCTGTCAAACCCACATTAAGCACCTACCATGTGCCAGGGGACACAGTGATGAACAAGCTATGGTCCCTGGTCCAGAAAATTATAGCCTACTGAAAGGAGAGATAGGAGAGAAAGAGAAGCCAGGTATTTGGGGAGCACAGAGAAGGGGGCATCCAAGTTACAACTGGAAATGCTCTCTAACACCCCGGATTCACAGCTGCCACATTCTCCTCCTGAACCCACGCCTTCCCAGCCAAGTGTGAGCATCGGCATTATAGGTGCCACGTGCCTCTTCACTGTGCTCCGGCCAACGGAGGAGACAGGTGGAACTTCAGTTCTGGGGTGAGAAGACCTGCCTCTTGCTCCCCATGCAAAGCGAGCACCCTGCAGACCAAGTTCCTGCATGTCATCCACAGCAAAGTAGGGGGAACAGTTGACCACCACTCACCACATTGGGGAGAGCCTAGAGATGAGGAGGATAATGAGGGGTTCACGAATTGGAGGCTGATGAGATGATCATGATAATAAAGTACAGTAATCCAGATTTCCCAAGACTAGAACAGGAAAAAAATGGCCTGAATTTCAGCATCAGGAAATTGACTGAATGAGAAAAACAGCTTCCTATGGCAGGACATCAGAGCTTAAGAAGGGTGACTGGAGCTTATTTGGAGCCTTTCAAAGCTGGACTCTCCTCAGCTGTGGGTGTTGTGGGACGAGCATGTGCTTTGGAGCTGGACAAGTGTAGGGGCTGGCAACCTCACCCCTGGCTCACCCCCTTTCACATGTTACCTCACAGAATGTGTCAACCCTTTGGCTTGATGGCAGCAGAATTTCTGCCAGCAACATCTGTCAGGCACGAACACTCTGCTGCCTCCCTCCCTGCTTTTCTTGCCTAGGATAGTAAACTAACTTAGCCTAGGATGGTAAACTAACTTAGGATGGTGGTAATGAACACACCTTCCTTCCCCTGCCTGTCATGGGTTACGTGCAGTCCTGCATGGGGACAGAGGAATAGCTGTGATAACCCCTAACCATCTCCTCCAGCTCCGGGAGACTCTGCTTTTCAGAGGTGAGGTGAATCCCCTCCATCCTCCTCAGTGGTGGTGCAGCTCTGTCACTGTGTCTGCTGGCAGCCTGTCCCCAGCCCCTCATGGGCAATTCCTATTCAAACCCTTTGATTCTAGGAGTCAGCCCCTCCATCCTCCCTGTCTCACTCAGGAGCTGCTGCTATGTCACGATAAAAGCCATGTGGCTGCAAGGCAGATGCTGAGAGCATCTTCCACTAGGATATCTCCGTGGTCAGGGCCCCCATCCAAACACTTCATGGATGGGGAAATGGAGTAGCTCGGGTCTGTTACACAACATGGCTGGGGGCCCTAAGGCCTTCAAGTGCAAAGACCCTATCTCATCCATCTTTATGTCCCCCACCTGTGGTGCTCAGTGCTATAGGAAAGTTAAAAAAACACATCATTCTGACTGAGGCCGTGTGCTGCAGAGTTTGGATGCTGTATTAAAGAGGAAGAGCCAAGTATGGGCTTCACTCTGGAAGCAAAGGGAGCCTGGGAAGACTTTGGGATATGGGAAAAATAAGCCCCTGGCAGTTGTAGGCAGGATACACAGAGGAGAAAACAAAGGATTGAAACTGCAGGGTAACTGACTTACTGGAGCATCTCAGTGAGAGGCCACGAGCACCCAACATAGGGTGGGGTGGGGAGGGAGAGGAGAGGTCTGAACCCTACAGCACTGTGGGGACAGATGGGGTGAATAGAAGAGGTGAAGGCTCCTGAGGTATTGAAGGTGGGGGACTAGGAGGGTGGGGCAGAGACAGAGAAATAAATCAGTTATCTCTGATTAATGAGTTAGTTCTGAACACACTAAATTTAGGTATCAGAGACCTCCAGGAAGCTGTAGAAAATGCCATTCTAGAGCTAGGAAGAGAGGTAGGGCGAGGGATGTAGGCTAGAGGTGACCAGCTAAAGCTGGGATGCTGTGGGAAAAGAGAGGAGATGAGCCCCCAGGACAGAAGCCTTCTGTGAACAGAAGCCACAGACTCAGCAATTCAGGCCTGAAGCCGTCTGTCACTGCAGCTTTTTTCTCCCTCCTGGCCCTGAAATCAAGTGCTCTGGATTTGTGGCACTTTATCTCATCCTCTTGTCTCTGAAGAATATGCCAGGCTAGGTCTGGATCCCCACCCCATACTCTTTGAGGTAGACTGAACCATGAAGAAGAAGAAACCAAGGACCTGCAGGACAGGTCTGGGTTCCCCACCCAGGGAGCTCCCAAAGCCAGAAGGTACATAGGTGTGGGTTACCTGGCAAGTTAAGAGCAGAGGAGAAGAGAATCCAGGTCCCCAAGCTAGGACCCCTTCAAGCTCCTAGGCTGGGAGTTGGATCCAGAGCCTGTTCTGACAATGTGCAATAAGACTTGGGATTCAGGGTTTGATACTGGCATAAAATCTTTCTTCTTTTCTCCCTAAACTGCTTGGGTGGGTGGATATTTTGTGTCCTAAACTGTAACTGAAATTGCTTTATAGGAAAAAGCTGATTCTGGATAAACTGTCTAAACCTGTGAAGACAGAAGGAGGGCAGGAGGGGAGGAACCAGAACAGAGAGTGAGGGATGGCCTGGACTAAGCGGCGTGTGAACGAGGATGTCTTGGGTGAGTTCCAGGTGGTCCTGGAGGGGGTCGTCTCTCTGACTCCTCCCTAGGGGAAGTCCTTATGGTTTAGAGAACTTGGGAGCCAATATCTAGAATCTCTACCAGGCCCATGAGAAACTAGTAAAAAGGGTCTGTTTGCATGCAAAGAGGCAAGGGACTCTCAGTTATCAGGGAAGATAAGGACACCCACATGACAAGGGTGCTTGCTGAGAAGGGTAGGATGAAGTACCTGAGTCTGATGATTGAAGTGACTTGGCCATAACCTCTTAGTGGCTCGAGCTGGATGGGAAGGCAGGACTTCATTTATAGTTAGTGCTGTGTGTCTTCCCTTACATCATGTGCCATCAAGATCTCAAAGGGCTGTCACCCAAACAGCCTTGAACTAAGAGTTCAGCATGTGATGAGACCAGCAGAGAAAGCTCTGAGCAGGACCCAGGAGGCCTGACTCCTTGGATCTGTCTCTACTGAGCTGTGTGGCTAGGGGCAATTCCTCTTCCCTCTCTAGACTTCAGTTTCCAGCCTAGGAACCTCTTAGGAATCTGTGACACGTTCTCATCTTGCATTCCAATTGAGGTAAGCAGTCAATTACCAAACATTTCCTAAACAGGTGGTTCCTAGATTGCAGTGTATATGAGAATCACCTGGGAAAAGTATTAGACAAGCAGAGTCCAGGGTCCCATCTCCAAAGATTCAGGAGCCTGTAGCTCTGGAGTAGGGCCCCTGAAACTCCATTCTCAAAGAGTAATTCTGGTGCAGGTGGTTGAGGCCACCTTGGCGCAACACTAAAGGTTTCAGATGCTGCAGAGAAACAGAAAAGTGCTGAGTGAGGAGAAGCACCCATCCTCAAGGGGTTTCTAGTTTAGATGGGGGAGACAGGACCCAATCTCAAGAACAGAATATCCTCAGTGACAGATGAGAGAGAGGTACAAGGTCAGAGAAACAGAGGTCATGTCCTTTACCAAGCAGGTATGAGCAGAGCTTCCCAGGTGCCTGGAACAGAAACGGTGGCATGAGGTATGCATGGTAGAGACAGCTAAATGCTCACCACAGCCTGCTTCCTTTTCTGCCAGGGCTCACAGCTGTACTTCACTTCCCAACCTCCCCTGTGGTTAGGTGTGGCCACGTGACTGAGTTCCAGCCAATGGCCTGTGGGTGCAAGAAACAACCACCATTTCCGGGTCTGGCCCACAAGCTTCCCATGTGTTATCCTGATCCCCACCTGCCAATCTAACTTTAAGTAAAGGAGGAAATAAACCTCTGATTATATTCAACGACTGAAAAGCAGGGGTTGTTTCAAGTTAGTCCATCCCGATTGTACAAGATGCAAGAGAGAAGATGCATCAACCCAAGCAGTATTTGGTCAATACTGGCTTTTTTTTTTTTTTTTTTTTTTTTTTTTTTTTTTGAGACGGAATCTCGTTCTGTCCCCCAGGCTGCAGTGCAGTGGCATGATCTCGGCTCACTGCAAGCTCCACCTCCCGGGTTCACGCCATTCTCCTGCCTCACCCTCCTGAGTAGCTGGGACTATAGGCACCCGCCACCACGCCCGGCTTATTTTTTCTATTTTTTAGTAGAGACGGGGTTTCACCATGTTAGCCAGGATGGTCTTGATCTCCTGACCTTGTAATCAGCCCACCTTGGCTTCCCAAAGTGCTGGGATTACAGGCATGAGCCACCGTGCCCGGCCAATACTGGCTTTTGTAACCAAGTACTTGGTATTGTTGGACCTGAAGGAGATGCGAGTTCTGATCTTATAGGGCTGACGATGCTGGGAAGGGCCAGAGGAGGCAGCGGGCAGTGAATCCCACCAGTGTGGAGTTCGGGCGCTATCTCTAAATGAGGCTACCTGGAGGTTGTGCCAGTCTGAAATCTCTTTTGGGACTAGTCTTGAGCCATGTAAGCCTTTGAGATATATCGCACACAAAAAACAGTCAAATGGGCCAATGGTTCCAAAGATTCTTGGAATAAAGATAAATAAATTTTTATTGCTCAAATTTGGAGCTAGCTTATTTTTAGTATTCTTTTCTTTTCTCTCATGCCAAGGTGGTGAGGGGTAGGTGCCATGCCTGAGGTCTGAGTGTGCCTGCTGCTAGCAGAGAGATGGGGACCTCCCCAACTGTCCCAGGGCTGTGGGTTTGGCTAGTGTCCCTAGAGTACCACAAGGACCCTGTCCAGGGAGGAGCTGACTGGCCAGGCAGGAGGAGACGGAACAATTACAGGCAGGGAACAGGGAGTAGTGTAGGATCTGACCTCCAGGACCCTCTTCCTCTTGCATCTTCCTTGAAGAAAAACAAATCAATGGTGTCACTGTAGACCCAAGAAAGCCTAGGCAGATGGAGGCGTGGAAGTGTGTTTTCTATGTACTTAAGTATAATATTGAACTATAGGCCAGGTGCAGGGGCTCCCGCCTGTTATCCCAGCACTTTGGGAGGCCAAGGCAGGGGGCATCACCTGAGGTCAGGAGTTTGAGACCAGCCTGGCCAACGTGGTGAAACCCTGTCTCTACTAAAAAAACACAAAAATTAGCTGGGTGTGGTCATGGGCACCTGTAATCTCAGCTACTCAGGAGGCTGAGGCAGGAGAATTGCGTGAACCTGGGAGGCAGAGGTTGCAGTGAGCCAAGATTGCGTCATTGCACTCCAGCCTGGGCAACAAGAGCAAAACTCCATCTCAAAAAAAAGAAAAGAAAAGAAAAACAATATATTTAACTGTAGATATAGTCAACGTTCTATTCTTTGTATCCACAGAGAAAAACACACATGAGGAGGAGTCTCCAATGGGAAGATAGATGTTTATCTATTAACGTATTTCAGTTGTAGGATAGACAACTAGAAGAACTTCTAAATCACTAAAGTTGTAAGATTACAGGGACCACCTGCTGGTGTCAAGTGTAGGGTCAGTGTCCCCTTCACTGGCATGCCTTAAGGAATGGAGGGATGGGAAGGACCTTTCAAGACCTGACCCAGCCTGAAGTTGAGTGTTCCATTTTGTAGAAGGTTCTGAGAGGACAAGGCCTACAGTCTATCCTGGGTCACCTGCTGAGTAGGAAAAGACCAAGAAGAAGGGCACTTGACAAGGAGTCCTGGAGGAGTGTTAGTCCTGGCTCTACCCAAACAGATGTGTGGCTTGGTGACGTCCTTCCACCTCTCTGGGCCTCAGTTTCTCCATCTGTAAAGTGATGTGCTCTGACATTCTGCAAGCAGCAAGCTGTATTGTCCTCAGAGCACTCACCCCAATGCTCTGGGCCATGCCAGAGTTCTGGGGTCCCAGAGCCTGTTCAACATGCAGAGAGAGCTCAGAACACTCGTGTTTCTGCTCAGATATCAAAACCCTAAATGGCCACCACCTGTAGGCATTTGGGAACTTGATGGGAATGAAAGCTGGCCCCACTTCCAGGGTTAGATCCCTCAGAGGAAAAAAATGAACAAATATCAGAGATGGACAGAGGGCCTGGCCTGACTTCACAGTCACCAGTCCTACAAATCACCAAACCCTGTCTTTCGTGGGACTAAGGAAGAAAATTCTCTGGGCTGGGAGACAAAAGAGGTAAGTTCTAACCTTGGGTCCATCAAAACCATGTCCTATGACCTGATAAGTCCCCCTACCCCTCTAGGCAACACCTTAGATTGAGGTAACTATGACGGTCTTACTGAGACCATCTACGTCTGCACTGCCCGAGCCCATAGGCTGGCTCTCCCCCAGGCCCCATTTGTGACATGCATGACTCAGAGAAACCAGATCTAATTGTGCCTGGTCAAGTGGGAAAGTACCAGGAGAATACTGCCTCAGCCTCCTAAAACTGTGGTGTGACTCAAAACCAAGTCCCCGGCCCCTCTCAAAGGAGGCACGTGGCCCCAGGAAACTGCCATTTTCTGAAAGAAGAGAACAAGCTAGGGCCCAGGGCCTGGTGCCACCATCTCCCTTGCTGTCTCCTGACCTTTAGGCACCCCCTCCCTATGAAATGGGGAGACCTTCCCTACCCCTCCAACCTCTTCCCTAAGGGCACTGGAGAGGAGTCTCGGGAACTCCTGGGACTGACTAGTGACAACTCCCGGGTGGTGGCATCGCACAGCAGAGAGGCTTCCCTGAAGCTACGTTCCAGCCAGGCACAGACTGAGCAGCCACACAGGTTGTTCTGACAAGGCTATTTACAGAAGCAAGCTCAGCCCTTCCCAAATGAGGGCCTCAGTCTCTCAATGACCGGGAAACACATCAACTCCTTTCCTTGGAGACAGGAAAAAGAAATTATCTTAGGAGCTCAGATGTGATCTCTCTTTGGGTAAGAAAAAAAGCACTGTAAGGGGTCAGAACGGGGTCGGAATGTGGCAGAGCTCTTTAAAACCCTTTCCAGAAGTGATCCAAGGGAGAAAAGAGAGTGGAAAGTGTTATTGAAGGTAAAAAGGCACCTAGAAGAATGAAAGACTGAAACCTTTGGAGGACGCTTCCCCAGCTCAGTCAGCCTCACCCTCCTCAGTCCACCCCTGCATTTGCTCACCCAGCCCTGCCCCTCCCTGGAGTGTTCTGTGCTGAAGGACAGCCTGGTGCTGAGGAACACTGTCTCTGACCTGAATATCCAGTCAAGATGCTTCCTGTAAGGATAAGAGGGGCCATGCCCACCACCCTGAAGCATTTATCCCTGATCACCCTGTCTGGGGTTCAGTAAAAGGAGTTTCTTAGAAGGGATTCCTGTCTTCTGAGGGCTTACAGACTCCAGCAAAATGACACAGGAAGATATACAGAGGCCTCAAGATATGAGGTGGATTCAAGACACAAAGTACAGGAAGTGTTTCTGCAGGGACCAAACCAAAGGTTTATTTTCTGGAGCCAGGCGAGGAAGGAGAACTCGGGGGAAGAACGGAGAGAGATGGCTGTTCAGGCCATGCAGCGAGTCATCCGCCGGCACCAACCCCATCCCAGCATATTTTCTTGTACGATATTTCTATTTCTCCCAAGAAATATCAGAAACAGCTATCTGTTTCATTGCCAAGTAAAAGAAACCCCATCTTTGCAGTGCCTCTTCCTCACCTAATTATGCAAAAAATCTCACCCTCTGAAACTGAGGGCTTGCAGCCTAGCTGGCAGTGAGAGGCAGGCACAGCACCTAAACTTTGGTTTAAAAACAGGAACCATTTCCTTCCCAGGCAGCAACAAAACACTCTAGAGAAATAGTTCAAAACCTCAGCTGTATATCAGAATTAACTAGGGAGCTTTTCAAAATCCTGATGCCCAGACTGTACCCCAGGCCAATTAAACCAGACACTCTGGGCATGGGAACCAGGTATCACCAGTATTTTCTAAAGCTTCCTGTGAGTCCAGTGTGTAGCTAAGGTTGAGAACCACTGGTCTAAATACCTAGCTAACTGGAGTATCTGTGGGGGTATGGGGGGACTTATACCATGCGGCAAGAACCCCATGGGAGGGTGGGACACCTCCCCTCTGCAGCCATGGTGTTCTGCATGAGCCCCAGCTACAGCCAGGGAAAGGGACACCTGTCCCTTTGCCCCTCACCCTCCGGAACATCCCCTGCTCTCCAGCCTCATGAGTGGTGCCCCGGAAAACAGGTGCTAGTTACAGGGGCCTATTTTAGTTGACTCCTTCAAATGTAAAATCACAATCTCTCCTTTGGTTCTTGGGCCTCTTCTCACAGTGGGAAGGTACAGTGCATTTGCCTGACTTCAGAACCCAGGAAAGGCAGGGCCTACAGGCAAGATGAATTCTTAACAAAGGAGGCCCCAGAGTCAGGCCTGGGGAAGTTTTTGGTTAATTTGAATTGGTGTGGCACTGCTGAATTAATGATGAGCCTGCCACACACCTGTGAAATATAACCGCTCACTTCTGTCTATAAACAGCTCCTTCTAGGTAACCTCTCTAAGGACCTGGCTTGGAGCCCTCTCATCTAAGTAGCAAAACAAATAAACAAACTCAGCTTTACCTCCACTCCCACCAAGATACTGACAGACAGGAGGCCTGCAGCCAACTAGGAGAATGGCCAGGGCACCCAGGCTTGCTGGGTGTCTAGAGGCAGACACCTTTAGGAAACACAAATCATGCCATCAGGAAACACACGCAAGCCCCTTTAGGTTACCCAAACCGACCCAGGAAGTTAAAGTGGTAGCATGACAGCAGCCTAGGCAAGAAGTTTTAGTTTGCTTCTAAAAACACCCTGGACTTCTGCAAAGTTGCTGGATTACGACTTAAGGTGGTTTCTGGCCACTTCAAATACGGAAGTCTCAACCGATGAATGTGTATTTATGATGTTTATCAACTGATGAATGTTTCTCCTGCTGAAGGATTGGGTGCCATTCAGTTTCCATCTAGAACTTCTAAGCTAGGATTTGGGGAGAGGGTGCGGTTATGAGACCCTGCACTCAGGCACAGGTGAACCTGCAGCCAATCTATCAGCCAGGCGCAGTCCCCACATTCTAGAGAGCCATTTTGAAGAGATCTGGGGACGCAACCGCTGTGAGGAGGACTGACCAACTGAATAGCGCGGGTCCCTGAAGGGTTCCAGGTACGATGCTCAGCCCTCAGAGCAACTGCCTGGCCACTTTCCTGACATGTGACTTTGTCCCTTTGCTGAGAGCAAGGTTTTCCTTCTAGATTGACCACAGAGGTTATTTTCCCCAACGAAAGGCTCCTGCATTCCATTATTATGTTTACCTTTGAAAGATGTTTGCTCTGCGCATTTCTGAAAAAGGTGGTCTTAGCAGTGAAGAAGCAGTCTTCCAGTTCCTCGTCCAGGCTGCAGTACCCACTGCTCATGCTGCTGTCCACGGTCATCTAGCCCAGAGTCCCCAGACGCGGCCGCCAGTGCATCAGAGGGGGCCGGCCTCGGGATGCGGCGGAGGGAGGTGGGCACCGCTCACCAGGCTCCGCTTGGCGTGAGCCCCTAGCCCTGAGCCCTGAGCCGGTCGGGTAGCGGGCCAGGCAGAGCCGGCGGGCCGCCTGTGTTTCTTTCAGCGGGGTGCGAGCGCTCGGGCGGCCGGGTAACCTGCTCCAGTCCCCGCGCCGCCTGTGCCTGCAGAACCCCGGGCGCCCGGCTAGTGCCTCACTCCCTGACTCGTCCGGGCTCTGCGGTTTCGTGTCCCCGGCGCCAGCGCCCTCCCTCTGCCGCGGTGCAGAGCGCCATCTCCGCACCTCCCCCGCCTCCCGCGCCTTTCCTGCCCCTCGCGCAAAGCAGTTCTGAAGCCACTTCCTCTGCAAGGTTCCTCAAAGCCGGCTCGGCTGTCACTGTGCCCCTCCCCCGCCTCCCCTCCGCCTGGGTGCCACCCGCCCCCGGTGGCAAGTGGACTCGGAACCGCAGGTCATGTAAGGGATGCGGGGAAGGAAGGGACCAGGATGGACCCGAGGGGAAACATTCCCTCTGTTCTTTCTTCATCATGCACTTGCTTCTGGAAGGAGCCCATTCTCATCAGCCCCAGTGACTCAGGTTCCACAGAGTAGAAGGTGCCAGCTATAAGGGCAACATCATCCCGCCTCCCTTCTCCCCATCCACTTCCTCACCCTCCCCACTCCCTCCCCCATTCGCTGGGTGGGGGAGCCGAGTCAATCCGAGTGGTTAGAGAAGAAGAAAATCAATATCTGCCCTGCCTGGGGAAACAGCAATATTTTCAGTTGGAAATGCCAGAAGAAAGTGCAGGGTCACCACAAACACATGCAAATCAGATGCAGAGTTATGGCAACCTAGAGAGCAAGCTGCCTTCCCACCCATAGGACTTAGCCCTCAGGAAGCCTCAGGATACACAGGAGCCTGCAGACACCATCCAGGTTATCTGTGCATCTTCCTGATAGTCTGAGAAAGCGGGGTCTTGGCCAGATCTTGTCATTCCTAACATTGAGGAGGGCTCATTTATATTTCCCCATCTGACTGGACAAAGGAACACCTAAGGCTGAATCCTTCAAAGCAGTTAAGACAATAACCCCCCAATAGATCAATAGTAGTTCTAGCTACCGTTGTTTGAACAACTCTCTGTGCAGGTGATTTACATACAGTCTATCATTGACTCTTTCCAATAGCCTTGAGACAGAGACTGTGTACAGATGAGAAAACTAAGGCTCGGAGTCACACAGGTAGAACATGTGTGCTGGGACTCAGCCCTGGTGTGTGCGGCTGCCTACGCCCCCAGTCACTGTCATGTACAGACCCTCAGCAGTGATGAGGCTATTTGGGTGGGCACTTTGCCATCTTTAAATACACTGGGAGCTGGAGTCCCGGTGGGGAAACAGCCTCCAGAGACCTGGCTTTGCTACCATGTTTATGGAGTTTGATGGCTCATGGATCCCGGAGTGCCCTGGACAGTGGCTGAGAGGGGTTATCCGGTCTCTCTCCAAATCTGTGTAACTTTTCCTACAGTTCTGAAACAATCCCATCCTGAGGAAAATAAGCTGGGTGGAGGACTAGACTCAGCCCCCTGAACACCAAGCTGCCAATTCCATCTTAAGCTTTGGCTACCTTCATGAGAAAGCCTCTCCCTCTCCCACCTAAGCCAAATCCGTCAGTGCTCAGGAAGGTTTCAAACAGCAGCCCAATTTGGCTTCATCCTCCCACACAGTCTTCTTCCCAGAAGCCTGCGAGTGCCTGGCAGGCACAAACACAAGAGAGCTGAGAGTCAGCACCCCAGCCGGCTGGCCGCCCTCTGTGCAGGAGAACTGTCAATACCAGTAGCTGTCTTCTCTGGCAGGCAGATAAGAGGAGACAGTCAGCGCCAGGGGCTGCGGTGACCTACTGGGTGTTTGCAAGGGAAGATCTCACATTAATGGGGGTGAAAGTAGGTTCTGGCTTTGGAGCAATCTTTTTTTCAAATGGGTATTTTAGAGGCTGTTTTGGGGGGTTTTCCCCAGAGAGGTGGTTTCCTGTGGTCCTCGGGCCATCAATAACAGCTCACCTGCATTGTCCAACCAGCTAAGCAACATGCTTTTCTTCATAAAAAGAACATCCTTGCTCAGTGGGAATCTAATACTTAAGAAAAAAAAACAGGCCCCAGATTATCTGTGGCCACACCGTGTCCTTGGAAACTCTGCAATGCAACGGCAATGCTGCATGTTCAAAATGTGCAATCTTCAAATATAGTTAATAACAACCTATTCAAACACCAAGCCAAGGTACCCCAGGAGTCAGCATCAATCTCTCCTTAGATGCAACACACCAGATGCCAGACCTGGTTAGGAAAGTTCTCAGGGACACTGTGTTCTTTTAGGGTGCTGCTCCCTGCCATTCCAAACATTATGAAAATCTGATATCTGAATAGAGCCTTTCAAACCCTTTTAACATCCATTATTTCACCCAGGCTACTCTTTTATCTTAAGAGCAGGTACTATGCCCATTTTATAGATAAGGAAACTGAGGGAAGTAACTTGTTCCGTCACAGCTCATTACTTTCAAAGCCTCTTGATTTCTAGTTAATGTCTCTTTCCCTCCCCTATCCCAGCTGTCAGTGAATCTAGGTTTGGAAGAAAGCCATGTGTAAGAAGTCAGCAAAACAGAGACTGTGCTGGCAGGGACTTTAGGACTAGAAGAAATATACAAAGATTATATATGATATACCAAAGTTGGCCATCCTGCAGGAGAAAAAATCCAGAATGAAGCCCCAGGGTCTCAAAGGAAGAAAGACAGGACTCCCTGCAGCATCTAATGGCCCTGTCTGAACCTCTGAACCTCTTCCCTATGAATAATCAATAATAGTGATAGCTTGGCCAGGGTAAGAGGGAGGGGGCATGGAAGAGTCTGAGCAAGAGCGTTTAAGGCCCTGAGACGCAATCGCACAAAGGATGGGAACTGGCTGTTCTTGTCCCTGGACTTAGGAAGAGGAGGTTGGATCTAAAGCTGTAGCAGCCAGAGCCCTAAATCCATGGCACTGTGCTGGGGTTCAGAAAGCCCCATTGAAATGATGAATGGGCCACTTTCCTAACTCAAAGTGTCAGATGATGAAAGACATTATTTTAAGCTT
The DNA here is from genome assembly GCF_001698545.2 of Rhinopithecus bieti. Taxonomy (NCBI): domain Eukaryota; kingdom Metazoa; phylum Chordata; class Mammalia; order Primates; family Cercopithecidae; genus Rhinopithecus; species Rhinopithecus bieti. The sequence continues at coordinate 1,007,393 of NW_016807278.1, forward strand.
TTTTCCTTTCTCAAATGCAATCCTGTCATGTGGCCAGATGCTCTTGTAAGATCCACCCTGTAGTTCTGCATGTACCAGAAAAGCTGTGATACAGGCCTGGAAGTCAGGAGCTTGTATTCTAGTCCCAGCTCCAACTCCAGCTTGATATGGTATCTTGAGCAGCCATGGACATCAGGTTTCCTCAACTGTCCAATTGAACAGTAGCAGGGGTAGAGATCAGATTTAGGACCTTATGACCTTATGATCAGATGTAGTGGCATATAAAGAGGCTGAAAACCAGGGCGAGGTGCCACCCCACCCCGAGACATATTTTGAAATCACTGTTAGCTAGTATGTGCAGGCACTGTACTAATAATTTGTTCATAATTTCATTTAAGCCCTACGACAATCCTATGAGGAAGCTCCAGTTATTATCTATATTTTACAGAAAGCAAAAGGAGGTTAAGGCAAGTTAAGTAACTTGCACATATCCACACTGCTAGTTGATGGTGAGCCAAATATCAATCCCGCTGGGTCTGACTCCAGAACCCAAGTCCTTGAACTCTAAACTCTGCGGCCTCACAGTTTACCTCTGTGATTACTCTCATAATAACAATATGCCTGAGATTACAGTTCATTACAAACAAGTTAGGAATCACTTTCTCCATCTGCCTATGCCCCCGTCTTCCTTTCAGCTTCCTGGGGGCTTCTCTTCTCCCCCTGTGTACCCCTGCTGTCCCTGGGGGGTAAGTCTCACCTATGCCAGTGGTATCAACCACACCTGACAGACTCAGGGCTCATAATTCTTTCTCTCCCAGGTATCTCCAGGTGAGTATCTGTAACAGCTCACTGAGTACCCAGCCCTTCCTATAGGAGTTTCACTCTCAACAGGGTCAAGATTGAGTTTGTTATTCCCTGCCTTGTCAACTACCTACTCTTTCTTTTCCTCCCTTAGTATTTCCTATCTTGATGAGTGCCATTAACCAAGATTAGTGCAAAGCCTTCCAAAAGTTCCCCTTGTTCCTATCTCTGCCTCTTCCAAACCACCTACCTTTTTGTTGCCACAGTTATCCTTCTGAGATGAAGATCTGATCATGGTACCATAACAACTTCTATTCAGATTTCAATGAAAAATTATTGAATAATTACTACGTATCAAGTTCTACTTGCTTATTCTTTCATTCATTTAACAAATATTTACTGAGCACTTTCTTCAGGCAAGCACTAGACTGGATGTTTGAGTTTGGGCATGAATAAGACACAGTCCCTACCTTCTAATAATATACAGTCTAGTAAGAATAACATTGAATAAGATGGTCTATAAAGTTACTGAATGAAAGTTACACATTTCATTATCTCACTTAATCCTCAGAACCCTGCAAGAAGGCATTTTGCAGATAAATGAACTGAGGTTCAGAGTAAACTTGCCCAAGCAAGTGAATGGTAGAATCAGATTCAAACCCAGAGCCCTGTAACTTTCCATTACAGGTGTTGTCCTTTCTCCGTCGACTCCCAGTGCCTATTCCAAACTCTTGAGCAGGTCCTTCAAGACCCTTCACGGTGCACACCCAGCCAACAGTTCACACCCATCTCCAGGTGCAGTCAAGCAACTCTCATTACAGCTGCACAAAATTCGATTTACATTCCCAGAAACCACCTTTCCCTCTTGTGGCTTAGCTCTTGCTATTCTCTCCTCTGATGTCAAAATCCTCCTCCTATGTCTTCCCCACTTCCTGACACATATTCTCCAATATCATCCATACCTCCCACACCTTCCATCTGACTCTGAGAAGCATCCTTAACCAGATGTCCTATCTGGGTTGAATCTTAACATGCTGCCAGGCATCCCTAGGGTAGCATTTTTCAGCATTCAATGGCTGTGTACAGCAGAGAGCTCAGTGTCTCCCCAGATGACTTCCTGTTGTAAGAGGTGAGTGGTGGCACACCATTTAGGTTAGACTCACCCTACAGTCACTTTCTCAGTGGTGCTAACCCACACCACACTTCTGATTGGCTGCCAGGCTAACAGCTTCAATAGGCCTTGACACTGAAACTACTGAAGATAGCTGAGTTACCCCAGTTGTCCACACCCTCAGGAATTCATGTCAGGGTCTGAGTCAGGCCCAGGGGCTCTGTCTTCTATTTTTCCTCCCTAGTGAGAATAGAGAGTGACAAAAGACGTTTCTGATCAACAGCCATCTCCCTGATGTGCCCTTCTCTGGGCAGGGCCAATCCTCCAACATCCCGGGCAGCATAGTCACCAGGGTGAGACGTGAACAACTATTGCACTGCTATATCTAGCAAGGAGGGTCTTGCTGCCTCTCGCCTGAGAGCCTCAGGGCTAGCCTAGCCCAGCTGGGGGTCATCTCAGGAAGCCCACTGCTTCTAGGGTAAAAGGGGATAGACTGTGAGGAGCCCAGAGAAATGTCTCCAGGGTTTAAGGATCTCTAGAGAAATATGCACCAGAGCTCTGCCCCTCCTTGTGGCCAGGACTTCAGGTGCCTCCTTTTTGGGAAGCATTTCCATTCTGCCTAATCAGAAATACATTGGCGTGGGCCAGCCCATCTGGGGCTGGTCAGACAGGCCTTGGAGAGGCTCCTGTGAGGGCGGCTGTCCAGCGCAGATGAATCACTGACAGCTTTGGCTAGCACTTCTGGCTTCTAAAGTGTGGCAGGAATCTGCGAAGGAGCCACGGAGAAGGCTGTCCCAGATGGGATAGCCTAGTCAGGGTAAGGATGAAGGATGTTCTGCTCAGGGTAAGGTGGAGGGAGTGGGGGACTGGCTCCTTCTCTTGGCAGATGTAGGTGGGCTGGTGTGCATCTGGCACCTCTAGAATCCCCTGGGAGCAGCCATTTGTTTCTTATCAAGGGAAGGAGTCAGAATAGAAATCAGTGCCAAATTTTGGGTTTGGAATCTAAGGAAATACTGACTGAGGGACGAGGTGGGGTCTAATGTATTCTGCTCCCCACCCTCACATCTACCAGGAAAGATTAGATGTGGGACCCTAGTTTCTGACTTTTCTGACATTCCTGCCATGTCAACTAAAGGTGATGAGTCTCCTTTTATTTCTGCTGACCAGAGAATAACAAAAGATGCTGTCAATATCAATTGATTGGTAGATCATAAAGTTATTAAGCTATTGAAAGCCAGATTTTAGAGCTGGGAGCACTAAAATTGCTCCAAGATGGCAGAAAGGGGCTGTCAGCAGCCTTAGGACTGGGTACCAGGGCGGGCACATGGATTTCTGACTGTGTGCTCAGGGCACAACACAAAATTCCCATTTTGGAGAGTTACCATATTTTAAGACGATGAGAGCAGGCATGGTTCACACCCATAGGTATCTTAAGGATAATGTGTCTACAGAGGGCAGGCAGCCTGCTAGGCTGAAGGCTCTCAAACACCATGGGGGCAAGGGAAACTATGCTCTGTGCCAGTCCTATTATATATATTCCTTGTGATAGGGGCTGGGAACACACTGGTAAACAAACAAGGTTCATGCTCCATGGAGTTTACAAGTGCTTTTATACAGTTGCCACAACGACCACACTGGTGTCCCCATGTAATAGCTAAGAGAGGTTATGTACTTTCCTAGTATCATAGTGAGTGGGAGAACCAGCATTCTGAATGCAAAAAACCTCTACAAATCCAATTTGAAAATCGAATAAAATGAAGGACTTCTTGAGCACCGACTATGTGCAAGGGCCAGTGCATTATGAGGAAGACTAAATGGCAAAAGATAGGATCCCTGCCCTCAAGGCATTTACCCAGTGGGTAAGGCTGGGTATTAAATGAACTAGTATGAATTAGTATTAGAATAGCGCCTGGGGGAGTTCTACTTCTGGCAAAGATGAGGGAATAGGATTCAGATATATCCTCCTGATCAAAACAACCAAAAAAAAAAAAAAAAAAAAAATGGATACAACTTACGAAACAGTGGTTTTTAAAATACTGGCTATCAGGTAACGAGGAATAGCAATCCCTGAGAGACAGAAAACAAATGAGTTGATCCCTACATTTACTCCCAGTTTACTCCCAGGCGTGGTGCAGAGAGGGTACTAAGGTGAAGCAAAAACCCCCTGAAGCTGAGGAGATGTTGCTCAGAGTCTAGGGAGACAAAGGCAGCCCAAGTTCACAGGACAGAGTAACTGAATGGAGACAGCTGCAGAGAGAGAGAACTGCAGAAAGCCCCTAAAGTATTCACCTGGCTGCCTACTGATCAGTGTGTGCATGGGAAGAGATGACCCAAGGCTAGAGAAAGAACCACCCAAAAGGATTACAGGTAACAGTGTCTGCCCTCGTAGAGGTCAGGAATAGTGCCTGTTCCTACGAGCCATACCAGAAAACCTCATCATTTATTAGGCACTGGGTAGAGTACGCAGAGAGTCTTACCTTAGCGCTGGGAAGTAATTAGCCCTAGACTGAACACTGTTCCAATCCTGACAAATCTTAAAGAGGATCTTAAAATCTTAAAAAGGATCGAACCGCTTCTAAATAATTTAACTGGGTCCTAGAAGAAAAAACTCAGGAATATTTCCACAGGGCTGGGTGCAGTGGCTAATGCTTGTAATCCCAGGACTTTGGGAGTGTAAGGTGGGAGGATCATTTGAGGCCGGGAGTTCGAGATCAGCCTGGGCAACTTAGTGAGACTCTGTCTCGACTACTGACCACAGCTGACACAGATGTTAGCATTGTTCAAAGACACTAATTCTGGTGTCTCGGGCAGCCCACTGCTTCTAGGGTAGAAGGGGATAGGCTGTGAGGAGCCCAGAGAAATGTCTGAATAAGTATATGCTATTTATTCAAAAAGTTAAGTAGAGAAATGGAAAATATATTTTAAAAAATCCACATCAAACTACTAGAGATGAAATTTACAATGCCTTTGATGGGAAATATACTAGATGGGGATTAATGGCAGATTAGACTTTGCAGAAGAAAAGATTAGCAAACTTGAAGACACAGCAATAGCAATGATCCAAAATGAAGCACAGGCTGGGCACAGTGGCTCACGTCTGTAATCCCAGTACTTTGGGAGGCTGAGGTGGGTGGAGCACCTGAGGTCAGGAGTTTGCGACCAGCCTGGCCAACATGGTGAAACCCCATCTCTACTAAAAATACAAAATTAGCTGGGTGTGGTGGTGGGCACCTGTAATCCCAGCTACTTGGGAGGCTGAGGCAGGAGAATTGCTCGGACCCAGGAGATAGAGGTTGCAGTGAGCCGAGAATGCGCCATTGCACTCCAGCTTGGGCGACAGAGTGAGACTGTCTCAAAACAAAACAAAACAAAACAAAATGAACCACAGAAAGAAAAGATAATTTTTTGAATGAACAGAGCAGTAAGCTGTGGAACAAATTCAAGCAATCTAATATACATGTAAGTGCTATCCCTCAGAGTGGGGGGTGGAGTATAAAAATATTTGAAGAAATAATGCCCCCAAATTTTCCAATTTTGATGAAAACTATAAATCCACAGATCCAACAAACTCAATGAACACCCAGTACAAGAAACATAAAGAAAACTACAAAAGGCACATTGTAATCAATTGCTCAAAAGCAGTGTGATACAGTTTGGCTATCTGTCCCCTCCAAATGGCATGCTGAAATCTGACCCTTCATGTTAAAGGAGGCCTGGTGGGAGGTGTCTAGGTTGAGGGGGGCAGGTCCCTTATGAATGTCTTGGTGCTCTCCCCATGGTAATGAGCATCTCACATTGTTCCTTCATGTGAGAGCTGGTTGTTCAAAGGAGTTTGGCACCTCCTCCTCTCTCTCTAGCTCCTTCTCTCACCATGTGACATGCCTGCTCTCCTTTCACCTTCCGCCATGAGCAAAGGCTTCCTGAGGTCCTGATCAGAAGCCAAACAGATGTTGGTGCCATGCTTGTACAGTCTGCAGAATCATGAGTCAAATAAACCTCTCTTCTTTATATATTGCCCAGTCTCAGGTATACCTTTATAGTAACACAAAAGAGACTAATACATAGCGATAAAAAGAAAAAAAAAGAATATGTTATATACAGAGGAGCAGAGATAAAGATACCAGTAAATTTATTGTTAGAAATAATGCAAGTGAGGAAGTAGTGAAGCAATATCTTTAAAACAATGAAAAAAAAAAAGGTGCCAACCTAGAAATTTCTACCCCGTAAAATCTCTCAAAAGGAAGGTGAAATTAGAACTTTTTCAGACACAGAAAGTCGAAAAAACTCATCATCCGTACACGCACAAATACAAGAAATGTTAAAGAAAGTCCTTCAGGCAGAAAGAAAATGATATCAGATGGAAACCTGGATCTACCAAAATAAAAAAAAAGTACCAGAAATGGTAACCAAATGAATAAACAATTTCTTATCATTTAAATCTCCTTAAAATATAATTGGCCATTTAAATAAAATATTGTAAGGGGCTTACAGCAGCGGTCCCCAAACTTTTTGGCACCAGGGACTGGTTTTGTGGAAGACAGTTTTTCTATGGACCGGGGTGGGGGATGGTTTTTGGATGATTCAAGCACATTACATTTATGGTGCACTTTATTTCTATTATTATTACATTGTCATATATAATGAAATAATTATACAACTCACCATCATGTAGAATCAGTGGGAGCCCTGGGCTTGTTTCCTGCAATTAGATGGTCCCATCTGGGGGTGATGGGAGACAGTGACAGATCATCAGGCATTAGATTCTCATAAGGAGCACGCAGATCCCTCACATACGCAGTTCACAGCAGGCTTCGTGCTCCTCTGAGAATCTAATGCTGCCACTGATATGATAGGAGGCAGAGCTCAGGCTGCAATGCGAGCCATGGGGAATGGCTGTAAATACAGATGAAGCTTGACTTGCTCTCCAACTGCTCACCTCCTGCTGTGCGACCTGGTTTCTGAAAGACCACGTGTGTGGCCCTGGGGGCTGGGACCCCTGGCTTGTAGTATACGTAAAAATAAAATACAGGACAAGAATGGTACAAAGGTCTGTAGATGAGAAATGGAAGGATACTATTATTTTTGTTTTTTCTTTTCTTTTTTTAAAATTATTTTTTCATATAAAATAGAGATTGGGTCTCACTATGTTGCCCAGGCTGGTCTTGAACTCCTGGGCTCAAGTGATCCTCCTACCTCGGCCTCCCAAAGTGCTAGGATTACAGGTGTGAGCCACTGTGCCTGGCCAGGGTTTTATACTATACATGAAGTGGCATAGTATCACTTGACAGGTAGACTGTGATAAGCTAAAGATGTACAGATGGTTCCCTCCTTACAATGGTCCTACCTGTGATTTTTCAACTTTAAGATGGTGCTAAAGAGATGCACATTTGATAGAAACCATAATTTAGTTCAGCATCCAATAAATTACATAAGATATTCAACACTTTATAAGAAAATACGTTTGGTGTTAGATGATTTTGCCCAATTGTAGGCTAATGTAAGTGTTCTGAGCACATTTAAGATAGGCTAGGGTAAGCCATCATGTTTGGTAGGTTAGGGGTATTAAATGCATTTTTACCTTAAGATATTTTCAACTTTCAGTGGGTTTATTGGGATGTAATCCCATAAATTAAGGACCATTTATATACTGTAAACGCTAAGACAACCACTAAAATAACAAAACAAAGGGTTAAAGCTTGTAGGCAACAAATGGGATAAAATGCAATCATAAAGTATATTCAATCAATCCAAAAGAAGGCAAGAAAAAAAAAAGAAAAAGCAAACGAAGAACAGATAGAATACTCATAGAAAACCAATAGCCAGCTGGGTTCCATAGCTCATGTCCATAATCCCAGCACTTTGGGAGGCTGAGGTGGGAGGATCACTCGAGCCCCTGATTACTTGAGACCAGGCAACATGGCGAAACCCTGTCTCTACAAAAAAATACAAAAAAGTCAGCCAGGCATGGTGGCACATGTGTAGTCCCAGTACCTTGGGAGGTTGAGGTGGGGGATCACCTGAGCCTGGGGAGGTTGAGGCTGCAGTGAGCCATGATTGTGTCACTGTACTCCATCCTGGGCGACTGAATGAGATCCTGTCTCAAAAAAAAAAAAAAAAAAAAAAAAAAAAAAAAAAAAAAAAAAAAAAAAAAAAAAAAAAAAAAAAGAAAAGAAAAGAAAAGAAAAAGAAAGAAAGAAAAGAAAAAATGTAGTAAGAAGATAGACTTAAAATCTAGCTATATCATGAGCTGGGATTGTGCCACTGCAATAATCACATTAAATGCAAATAATCTAAATACTCAAAGGGTAGAGATGAGCAGATTGGTTTAAAGAAAAACAAGATCCAACTATTTGCTGCCTGTAAGAAATGATCTTTAAATATAAAGAGATATATAGCCTAAAAATGAAAGGGTGGATTAGGGAATGCCACACTAATGGTAATTAAAAGAAAACTGCAGTAACTATGGCAATATCAGACAAAGTAGGTTTCATAGTAGAGAATGTTAACAGGGATAAAGGAGGTCATTTCATAATGATACGCAGGTCAATTAACTAAGAAGACATAATAACCCTAAAAGTAGCCCAGGTGGTGGCTTGTGCCTGTAATCATAGCACTTTAGGAGGCCAAGGTGGGAGGATCGCTTGAGGTCAGGGGTTCAAGACCAGCCTGGGCAACAGAGCAAGACCCCATCTCTACAAAAAATTCAAAAAATATCCAGGCATGGTGGCACACACCTGTAGTACTAGTGACTTGGGAGGCTAAGGCTGGAGGATCACTTGAGCCCAGGAGTTCAAGGTTACAATGAGCACCACTACACTCTAGCCTGGGTGAAACAGTGCCACCCTGTCTGTTAAAAAAAAAAAATACAAGACATTCCTAAAAGTTTATATACCCAATAATGGAGCTTCAAAATACAGGCATATTAACTGTAAAGAGAAATAGACAAATCCACAATTATCGTTGGAGATCTCAACACTTCTCTTAACAATAAATGAAATGAGTAGACAGAACACAGGTATGCCTCAACAAATGTCAGCTACTATTGTTATCAGTCACATTTCAATTAACTTGTGTTGAAGCCTTCAGAAGAGACCCAAGACCCTGCACCTCCTGAGAGGTGTGCAGGTAGGTCTATCAAGCGTGTTAGAGAGCCTGGGACTTCAGGCAAGGACACATCCCCCCACCCCCAGCACCTGCCCCTTTAGGCTCATTGCTTCTTGCTCTCTGGCTCCCCCATGTGGTCATCCTAGGTTCAACACGTGGCTATTGGGCCGAGGGACAAGGCAGGACTGACCACAGGAGCTTCTTTTTCTCAAGGGTCTGGAAAGGTAGAGACCGGGTTAACGCAGACAGTGGCATGTCTGCAGGAGGGAGCAAAGGGCTGGGAGCCAGGAAACACAGAACTCCAAGCCAGCGGAGTCACCACTCTGCTGCAGGGGCTGAGGGGTGATTGCAGCAGGGGCCCTGCTAAGGCTTGACAGCGTTTGGGATTGCGGGTGTAGGCAGAAAGGCAGCAGGGACCTGTAGGGCTGAAATGCTGGCTGGCCGGGCTGATCTATCCTGGGGCCCTGGAAGCCATCTGTCCCTTTGGTGAGTGGGGACAGGGACTCATCCACAGGGTGGAACAGTGACTTGGGGTCTCAATGATAGTTATAAGCCTTATAGCAAAAAATGTCCACTCAGATCACAAAGCCAGAGAGTCCTGGTTTTATATCCAGGATGATAACCCTACTTTCTGGTGTTTTGGAGAGTTGGCAGAGCCAGACCATAAGGGTTGTGTGTGCTAATCCAGATTTAGACTCATTTTGAAGGCAATGGGAAGCCACTGAAGGTTTTCATCACAGGAGTAACAAAGTTAAAAAATCTAGTAAGACTCTTAGAGGTACCAGAGATGGCCCAGGACTGTCACCTAGAATACTCATGCTTTTGTCCACTCACGCTTTCACATGCCTCTTCTTGATGGAACCTCACAGGGTCCCATTTCTCAGAGGAGAAACCTGAGACTCAAAGAAACTAAGAGGCTTGTCCTGGCTCATATGTCAAGTATTTCGTCTACACAATCTGGATTAGAACCTAGCTATTCAGGCACCCAGGTTAAGAGTCTGTGTTTTAAGAAAACATTTACTGCCTTTAAAAATATGACATTAGGGCCAGGCGTGGTGGCTCACACCTGTAATCCCAGCACTCTGGGAGGCCGAGGCAGGCATATCATGAGGTCAGGAGATTGCGACCAGCCTGGCCAACATGGTGAAACCCTGTTTCTACTTAAAATACAAAAATTAGCTGGGCACGGTGGTGCTCGCCGGTAATCCCAGCTGCTCAGGAGGCTGAGGCAGGAGAATTGCTTGAACCCAGGAGGTGGAGGTTGCAGTGAGCAGAGATCGCCCCACTGCACTCCAGCTTGGGCGACAGAGCAACACTCTGTATCAAAAAAAAAAAAAAAAATGACATTAGGAACATATGAAAAGCATTTGGCTATTCAAATAACACAGAAACAAAGGGCAAGAGGTGAGAGTCTCACTCTACCCCTTTCAATGTCCACCCCCTCCCAGGGTGAAATCTCTTTCAGTAGTTAGCTGAGCACTGCCAGGCCCTTGTTCTGCACTTACACACACACACACACACACACGTGTATATATACCTGCAAAATACAAATGACCTGGTCCTATATGTGCTGTGGAGGGACCTGCGTTCACGCACAATTCCGTATCAGTATATCCAGATCCACGTCTCCTTTGGAAGAGCACCTTGGTATTGGTAAGAACAGCTGGCAACTCCTTCTCAGCATCCCAGGAGTTCTCTCCACTGCTCACGCTGCCCCTTAGGCACTCCCTGGACCCAGTGCCCTGGTAGTCCAGGCACCAGATGGCCAAAGAGAGTGGCCTCTATAGGGCTGCATCTCCCACAAATGACGCCTGAAAGGACTTTAGAACAGTGCCTGGATTTTTTTTTAGACAAGGTCTCACTCTGCCACCCAGATTGGAGTACAGTGGCATGATCATAGCTCACTGCAGCCTCCTTCTCCTTGGTTCAAGCTGTCCTCCTACCTCAGCCTCCCAAGTAGCTGGCACTGCAGGTGCACACCACCACACCTGGCCAATGTTTTAAATTTTTAGTAGAGACAAGGCCTTTCTGTGTTGCCCAGGCTGGTCTCAAACTCCTGGGCTCAAGCAATCCTCCTGCCTTGGCCTCACAAAGTGTTGACATTAAAGGTGTGAGCCACTGTGCCTGGCTAGTGCCTGGCTTAGTAAGTATTTGTGAAATAAATTTGAGGCAGTCCTTAGACACATATTAAAAGGAATTATAAGTGTCTCTTTAATGTGTGCTGAGAAAAAACTCCTAAGTACATCAAACCAGTGATTCAAGGGTATTTTAAAATTTCCTTTAATATAAGTCTATTTAAATTCAATAAAATAAGTCTATTTAAAGAGAAATGTTAAGTAAATAGTCAACAGGTGGAACATGAGCAGGGCCAGAGTCCTGAGTGGGGAAAGTGCCTGAGTATGGTCTGGGAATGGCTATGGGAGGGGCTGGCCTTTGCAGCTGAAGGCCTGGGAGCCTGGTTGCCGAGGTTGCTGACCATTCGAAGACGAATGTCGGCCTGGCGCGGTGGCTCAAGCCTGTAATCCCAGCACTTTGGGAGGCCGAGACGGGCGGATCACAAGGTCAGGAGATCGAGACCATCCTGGCTAACATGGTGAAACCCCGTCTCTACTAAAAAATACAAAAAAACTAGCTGGGCGAGGTGCCGGGCGCCTGTGGTCCCGGCTACTCGGGAGGCTGAGGCGGGAGAATGGCGTGAACCTGGGAGGCGGAGCTTGCAGTGAGCTGAGATCCGGCCACTGCACTCCAGCCTGGGCGACAGAGCGAGACTCCGTCTCAAAAAAAAAAAAAAGAAGACGAATGTCTTCGTCCATTTTGTGTTGCTATATAGGAATACCCGAGGCTGGGTAATTTATAAAGAAAAAAGGCTTATTTGGCTAGGGGTTCTTCAGGCTGTACAAGCATTACACCAGCATCTGCTTGGCTTCTGGGGAGGCCTCAGGAAGCCTTTACTCACGGTAGAAGGGGAAGCGGGAGTAGGCGTGTCACATTCGAGAGAGAGAGAGCAAGAGAGAGATGCTAGGGTTGTCTTAAACAACCAGCTCTTGTGTGAACTAACAGAGCGAGAGCTCATTCATTATCGCAAGGTCAGCACCAAGCCATTCATGAGGGATCCACCCCCATGACCCAAACACCTTCCACCAGTCCCACCTCCAACACTGGACGCCACATTTCAACATGAGATTTGGAGGGGACATACATCCAAACCATATCAGGGACTCTGGAAGGTCAGCAGGAAGGGGTGGGGCTCTGGGCCTGCTGGCGTAAAACTTGAGCACTGGCTGGAAGGGATTGCAGTGGAAGGGGTAGTGCTTATGTTTCTCTTTTGCAACCTGTGCATTCCATGTACCAAGAAAAGTGGTACCCAAGGCCAAAGGGACAGAGCTGCTGGGGTTGCCCTGGGCTGCAGCAGGTGATAATGAGAATCCACAGTGGTGAGCAAGGACAAAGACTTCTTCTCTTGGGGCCAGCTTCTCCATAGGCAGTGAAAGGACTGAACCAAGCCATCAGAGGCCTCACTTCATCGCGAGGGCACCAGGAGCCACTGAGGGCTTTTTTCCTCCCAGGGGTGACATAATAAGAGCCCCTTAAAAACCACCAGAAGTATAAGTTCTTTGGGGTGTAAAATCCTAAATAAAAGAACTGCAGCTGTTTGGGTAACTGAGTGTGGTCTTTAGCCAATAGCGATGATGTTCCTTAGCAAATGAGGCTTAAACTGAAAAAGGGGTCTAGGATAGACTTGAAGGAGATTTGCTTGGTCACACATGGGTGCCCAAGGAAAAGTCAGACGTCAGAGACCTCAGAGATCTTTAAGGAGAGACTCCGAAACCCTCGTTTCTGTGGTTGACAAAACGACCACAGAACAACTCCCAGTGGCCTTCCTCGGTTTCTGATGCCTGTTTCCAGTGACCTTTTGAGTTTGCCATTGGGGACTCTGAGCTCATCCCTGCCCGCTTCCACACCTGTCTCTCCTTCCTCACCAGCTGCCTCCCTCTGGTATGGCAGAGACAAGACAGTTAGAACCTTGGGATTGTTGCTTTTAAAATGTTGAGGCCAAATACTTATCTACAGGGTGATCTCAATCATGTTTTGAAAAATATATGAATATTCAGGAAGAACACATAAAATGGTAATAAAGAATGGTTCTCGGCTGGGCGCGCGGGGGCTCAGAAGCCCTGTAATCCCAGCACTTTGGGAGCGCCGAGACGGCGGATCACAAGGTTCAGGAGATCGAGACCATCCTGGACTAAACGGTGAAAACTCCCGTCTCTACTAAAAATGACGACCCGCCCAAAAAGACTAGACCCGCGGACGTGGGCGCGGGCGCCTATATTCCCAGCCTACTCGGGAGGGCTGAGGCAGGAGAATGGCGTGAAACCCGGGAGGCGGAGCTTGCAGTGAGCTGAGATCCGCCACTACCTGTACTGCCAGCCCGGGGGGACAGAGCGAGACTCCGCCTCAAAAAAAAAAAACAAAAAAACAAAAAAAAAAAAAAAAAAAAAAAAAAGAATGGTTCTCTCTGGATGGAGGAAAATAAATGATTTTCTTTTCCTTAAAGAGCAGAGAGGGCCAGGTGTGGTGGCTCACACCTGTAATCCCAGCACTTTGGGAGGCCAAGGCGGGTGGATCATTTGAGGTCAGGAGTTCGAGACCAGCCTGGACAACATGGTGAAACTCCATCTCTACTGAAAATACAAAAATTAGCCAGGCATGGTGGAGCACACTTGTAATCTCAGCTACTCAGAAGGCTGGGTGAGACAGAATTGCTTGAACCCAGGAGGTGGAGGTTGCAGTGAGCTGAGATTATGCCACTGCATTCCAGCCTAGGCAACAGAGTGAGACTCCGTCTCAGGAAAAAAGAAAAAAGATCAGAGATGAGAAATACCACCGAGATGAGACCCCCTAAGCCATATGTACCCAAAACTAGCTGAGTTCAGACCTGAGCCCCCGCTCCCTTAAATCCCCCAAGAAAACAGCACTAGCACATGAAGTTAGCTCAGCCCAGGTGATGATGTCAAGGTGAAAGAAAGCTCCATCTTGAGATTTAACAGAAAATCAAGCCAAGGCGGAAATGAGCATAAACAGGCTTTTCAGAAGAGGCGAGTGGGCCTGGAGCAGGGCCCAGGTTTTATTGATAGAAGGCTGGGTCCTGCCCCAGTTCTGCTGAAGCATGCAGTCAGGCCTGTCCAAGGCAAATACAGCAGCAGCCTGATCCGGTCGGCCCAGAAGCAAACCCCATGCCAGGCTGTTTGCCCACTGGGGGCCGTTCAGCTCCCACGTGGGGTTCTTGGCTCCTTCCTCTGCGATGTTTCAGTGGTGTTTCTGCTCTAGACAGGCCCTGATTTCACTTGCCAGAGGGTTCCAAGGTTGACTCCTCTCTCCAACAGAGGAAAGGGAGTCACTCTGTTTCCAAAAACTCAGACTTGAAAGCACCTCTTCACTGCTGACATCTGGAGGATGAGACAATGAATCCAGCCAACTCCAGGCCTTCCCCAGGCCTTTTGCCTGCCACACTTGGGAGCTGGCTAGCCCACTCTAGGGCGGGGTTTCTCAGTCTTGGCTCAAGTGACATTTGAGGTCAGATAATTCTTTGTTGTGGGGGGCTGTTCTATGCAACACAGGCCGGCTAGCAGCATTCCTGGCCTCTTCTAGGAGTCAGTAGCATCCCCTAAGTTGTGACAACCAAGAATGTCTCCAGACAAATGTGCTAGGGGATGAGCAAAACTGCCGCCTTTTGAGACCTGCTGCTCTAGAGGAAGGAATAGAAAGAGACCCAAAGAGGAGACCCAGAAAGTAATGGGGGCAGCAGAGCTCCAGGGCGGGGCACGGGCGGGGCTGAGGAGACCCGAAAGGGGAGACACTTGAAGCCCCCAAAGAGAAAAGCAAATCAAAACCAGAAAAGATTGCTTCAATATGATGTTTAGGAAATGTTGCTTTATGGTGTGCTATGTAACCTCCTCCCTCCATCTTCTGAGGAAAACCTTTAGGAAACATCTGCACTACCCATCAGCGCTTTTGGGGGCCAGATGTGCCTCCCCTCCTTTCCCTGTGCCCCACCCTGGATGGACAGGTTCCTGCTAAGGGCAAGGCCCTTCCAAGAGGCCTGGTTACATTCAGGCTATACCAGAAATAGTTACTATTCCAGCGTCTTTGGAGAGATGTTCAGAATTTTAAAATATACATTTTAGAACCAATCTAGCATCACCCTTATAAAAACATATCATTCTTGCTTTCTAATAATTCTTTGTCCAGGGAGAGAGAAAGGCATGGGAGAACAGCTGGGAGGCTGGTAACACCCATGGTGAATTAGGCATTTGAACATTGTTGATTGTATTCCAGAAAAAGCATGTGATGGCTACTCTGGAGACCTGGGACTGCTCGTGACTCCCCCATCCAGCACCTGGGTCCCCCAGTATAGTTTCTCAGAGCACCTTGAGCTTTTTCCGTCAGAGACACAGGATATATATTTGTTTAAAGTCTTGCTCCCCTACCCTACTCTAAGCACTGGATGTGTAGAAGCCATGTCTGTTATTTTCATCATTAAGTCCTCAGCATTCCTGGGCCTGGCACATGGTAAACATTTGAAACTTATTTGTTAAATGAATTAAAGGATGATATTCTTACTTCCCTGACTTGCAACCTTCATCCCACACGTTAAGGCTTAAATCAAACATCACCTCCTCTGGAAAGCCTTCCCTGATTTCTCCCAGCAGAAACAATTGTACTATATATCCAAACACTTGGTTCATACTTTTATTGCAATGTGCATCACAGTATATGCTATTTGGTGGTATTCTGCCTCCCCTGCCAGAATGTAAGCTATCTGAGGACAAGAACTGTGATGTATCTTTTATTACCCCAACTCTCACCCATGCTTGGTACACAGTGGATACTCAATAAATGCTTGTTCAATGCAAGAAGCAATAAACACACTCCTCTGTCTCCATTCTAAATCCTAGAAATCAAAGTTCAGATACGTTGCCGCTCAAGTGTCTTTACAAAACCCAGAACCAAAAACTGCTTTGGACATCCATTTTCTGGTTCTTTAACACAGGGAGGGAACATTTGCCCAGCCCCTGTGAAGGTTGCGCTGACCTGGCTGAACAATGTGCTTGAAATGCCTCAGCCCCAGCATCCCCACTGTCCCAGGGCTATGAGGCCTTTAGGAACTGTCAGAAGGCTTTTCTGGAAGCCACCCCACTGCTCACCCATACCCACATCTCTGGCTCAGAGCCCTAAGCCACAATAGGCTCTGTACTGGGGGAGAACTACAGGGGACTTCTGAGTATCTTCAGAGTTCTCTGTGTCACTGCCCCTAGTCCCCTTGGAAGAGAGTGTCTGTGAACTCCATCCAGTGCACGTGGAATCTGAGGACTCATGCCACCTCCTGCTCACCAGAGCTCCTGGGAGAAAATGTGGAACCTGGGGCACCTGCAGAGGCTGTTCCCATCCCAGTATGGGAGTTTTGTCGCCCACCTGGCTGAAGGTCAGGGTGAGGGTGCTTTCTGGAGAGGGTCTGTCCCGGGATGAACCCTCCTGCTGACTGCAGTCCAACCGGATCAGGCTGCGGCATTCTGGGTGACAGGTGAATTTACAGTCTGGAGGGAAAGAACCAAAGGGAGATTAGGGGACAGGCAGGATTCCTCCCCACTTTCACACAGAGAAATAACCTGGAAGATTGCATTAGTTCCCAGCGGGAAGAGCAGCACAGGAGAGAAGTGGTGGGGCGGGAGACAGCGTGACAATGCCACCCTGCTCTCCGAGCCCCCAGGAAGGATGCAAGTTAAGTGCTTTACACGTTTGCAAACTGCTTTCACCTGCATTACTTTGTGTGACTCTGCAATCATTATTATTTCCATTTTACAGATAGAAAATTGGGGCCTAGAGACTGAGTGACTTTCTCGAGGTCAGATCTTCTGCCTCCCAGACTGGTGGTCTTTCTACCACTTTACATTAATCACCAGCGGCCATGAATCCCTGGGGAAGAACTTGACTTTTCTGGGCCTCGTGTTGCCAATCTGTAAAAAGTAGGTTGTGCATCCCCAAGCTGAAAATCAGATCTCCAGGATGCTCCAAAATCTGAAACTCTTTGAGCATTGACATGACACTCTAAGGAAGTGCTCCCTGAAGCAATTCAGATTTTTTATTTTCAAATTTGGGATGTTTGACTGGTATCATATGTATTCCCAAATCTGAAAAAAGTCCAAAATCGGAAACACTTCTGGTCTCAAACATTTCAGATAAAGGATACTCAGCCTGTATGGGTAATAGCTGACTTGCCTGCTTCTAGTTATAAAGGAGGACATATCTTGAAGAATTAAAAGTGCTTCCAGAGACAAAGGTGTTATCAGCAGCAGGAAGGGCTGTTACCTCTCTCTGAGCTGGCCCAGGCTGGAATGTGGGGATGCTACTCTGAATGCACTGAAACAGCCCACAGACCACATCCCAGATCCAGGGATTCAGCGGGGGAAGCACATTCCATCAACAATGTTCACTTTCGTGGAAGCAGAGGCTTAGTGACAAGAGTTGAAAAGAGCCTTGGGGACTACCTTAGAGATGGGGAAACTGAAGCCAGAGAGAAAAAGTGAGGTGCCCAGTGACACACAGCTCATCAGTGGCAGCACCAAGGCTGCTAGTATTTTCTAGCTTTCTCAAGGGCTCTCTTTGGAGCCTTCTGGCAGAAGGGAGGTGAAGTCATGAATTTTCCTTCCAGACTGTGAAGGCAGGTCATGAGGATGCAAGTTAAGTGCTTTACATGTTTGCAAACTGCTTTCACCTGCATTACTTTGTGTGACTCTGCAACCATTATTATTTCCATTTTACAGATAGAAAATTGGAGCCTAGACACTGAGTGACTTTCTCAAGGTCAGATCTTCTGCCTCCCAGACTGGTGGTCGGGGTTTGTGGCAGGAGTTGTGACAGCCTGGACTTGGTTGCATACCTGGGGATTAGGGGACCACTTTTGGTTGATAAAGGCTCAGGCACCTCAAAACGCTTTTCCTTCCTTCTAACAAGCTCCAAAAATTCAGTACATTTGGTGTTGACTTTTAAAGCCACCATAGAACACACTGTCTTGGGGAGGGGTGATGGCTCCTTTTCTCCCCTCTTTTGGGGAGCTTTGGAATGACACCCCCCTCTCCCCAGCTGCCCCTTCCCTTACTCACCCAAAGATAAGCACCTGGGCCATGTTTCTTGCATGGGTTTTGCCACTAATGTCTGCAAGGGAGCACCCTGACAAATGTGGGGACACACAGAGATCCAAGAACTGCATGACCTTCCTACCCATGGCCCGACCACCTTTCTGCAACAGCGTCTGGAAGCTCCACTGCTCCTCTCCCTTGTGCTCGAAAGTGAAGCCCACCAATATCCTCTCCTTCAGATCCCACGGTTCGCTAGGCCTCCCTCCTCCTCTCACTTGGAGACAGAAATGAATGAAGTCAGCTCCCTGGGGCATGCACCCATGCACCTGCAGGCACCCACATGCATTTCTGGGCCCTCCGTGGGAGACCTCTTGCTCAGCACAAAAACAGCCTCCCCTTTAGTAAGGTGAAGGGTACAAACGGAAGTGCAGGCCAAACTTCTGTCCGCAGTGCCCAGAAACACCAGGGCTTTGATAAGGGAGCACTGAGGCCACAGCCCACAATGGGCCGCTTTGTTTGCGGCGCTGGCCCTGGGACACACCTATATGGCTCGGGTAGAGCTCTGAGCAACGAAGAATGCTCTGGGGATGCCAAAAAGTGGCAACAAGGAAAAGGAGGAAGGATTGAAAGCTCACCCAACTCCACGGTGATGAGAGCTGCCATAAAGCACAAGTGGGAAGGCACCTGGGAGAGGAGGAGTTTCTCTCGCCTCCTCTTTTAGCTCTTGTCCTATTGGCACAGGTAGTCTGTGTCCATCTGTGCATCTGAATCTCTCTCTCACACACACACACATACACACCCTGAAAACATCACCATGCTGAGCTGGACAACGCTAAGGAGCAGAAGACTCTGGGAAGTGTTCTGGGATTTTATAAGAAGCTTGTTTGAGCACCAAAGACTGTTCCATCGGACCATGTAATCACAGGCTGCAGCAGAACCTGAAGCACATCTTCATATTTCCTGGTCCTAGAAATGCCAAGCTCAGGGCTTTTAGGCCAGCAGAGATGAAGTCAGAGCCCCCATGCCTTTCTCCAAACCCAAAAGCAACAGCCTGCAGGCCTGACGTGTTCAGTGATTGGGGAGACCCACGAGATTCCAAAGACAGGGCCCCTTTCCACTAGAGCCCGGTGGTTAATTCTCCACAGACCGCAGTTCTCTTAAGGCAGCCCATCACGGGCTGCTGCCAAACCAAACCAAACCAAATCCTACCCTTGGTATTCCATTGTCCTCCACAATCTTCAGCTGGTGCTCAATTTATGTTTTGTTTTTTGTTTTTTCTTTTTGAGACAGGGTTTCACTCTGCCACCCAGGCTGAAGTGCAGTGGCGCTATCATGGCTCACTGCAGCCTCCACCTCCTAGGCTCAAGCAATCCTCCCACCTCAGTCTCCTGAGTAGCTGGGACTGCAGGCGCCCACCACCACACCTGGCTAATTAAAAAGGGTTTCACCATTTTGCCCAGGCTGGTCTCGAACTCCTGGGCTCAAGTGATTTCCCCACCTCTGCCTCCCAAAGTGCTGGGATTAAGGTGTGAGCCACTGCACCTGGGTAGGTGCTCAGTTTGGATGAGGAAGGAGGGAGGGAAAAGTGAAACTCTGGGTGGAGCACAGCTTCCAGGAAGGAAGGGTTCAGCCCTCCCTGGACAGCTAGTGCCATCTCCTCTGGCAGCAGCATCAACGTCTGGAGCATGGGGACTTCCTCATGCTCTGTGCCAGCCAGAGGGTGAGGATGAATTAGACAAGAAACCTGGGAAACCCAGGCTCACTGGGCAGATGGGATGCACATGTGAAAAGATATCTAACAACAGAGACAGCCCAAAGCAGGGGCCTGGCTGTGGCACAGACTTAGGAAGCTTGCTCAACTAGAGACAGTTGCCAGCCAGAGCAGACAGGGAGGCCTTCAGGGTGCAGGCAGCTCTGGGGAGCTTCCAGAGGAGATCAGACTCCAGGTAACCCCTATGACCTTATCACAGGGGCCAAGAGGAGGCATGGGATTCTGTCATCACTAAAGAGGACAAGGATCTCGCCAACAAAACGCAGCAACAGATTAGGGAGCAACATTTGTAGGTTCTAGCTGTAGTTTCTCTGGGAGAAGAGGCATATCTTGATATTAACATTGCTATCTGTAAAGTCAAATGATCCTTTCCCCTTTCTAGCCTTTCCTTCCAACGAGAGTCCCTATCCCTATTCCTAGGGGATGCTTTGAGAAAAGCAAATGTGCTTCCAGGATTTGGAATAGGGGCCTATGAAAATATATAGAAGGGGACAACTGTAAACGGAAACGAAGGAGACAAACCACAATAGGAGCCCCTCTCCCCAGGGGGGAGCCACAACCAGGAGCTGGGATGGAGGGCCCAGGACCTCAGCACCCAGGACCACAGGAACCAAGTATGATGAACCAGGTGACTTAAATAGAAAATTACTGTCTCACAGTTCTGGAGGCTAGATTGAAATCAAGTGTTGGCGGGACCAGGCCTGCTCTGAAATATGCAGGAGAGTCCTGTGTTGCCTCTTTCTGGCTTCTGATGATTTGCTGGATTCCTTGGTGTGCAGTTGCATGACTCCAGCCTCTGTGTCCATCGTCACGTGGCGTTCTCCCTGTGCTTCTGTCTTCTTATAAGAATACCAGTCAGCTGGGCGCGGTGGCTCACGCCTGTAATCCTAGCACTTTGGGAGGCTGAGGCAGGCGGATCACAAGGTCAGGAGATCGAGACCACGGTGAAACCCCGTCTCTATTAAAATACAAAAAATTAGCCGGGCGCGGTGGCGGGCGCCTGTAGTCCTAGCTACTCAGGAGGCTGAGGCAGGAGAATGGCGTGAACCCAGGAGGCGGAGCCTGCAGTGAGCCGAGATCGCGCCACTGCACTCCAGCCTGGAGGACAGAGCGAGACTCCGTCTCAAAAAAAAAAAAAAAGAATACCAGTCATATTGAATTAGGAGGCCACCCTACTCCAGTGTGACCTCATCTTAATGACACCTGCAACTACCATATTTCCAAATAAGGTTGCATTCTGAGCTACTGGGGGTTAGAACTTTTTTTTTCTTTTTTGAGACAGGGTCTCACTCTCTCACCCAGGTTGGAGTACAGTGGCATGACCATAGCTCACTGTAACCTCAAACTCCTAGGCTTAAGCCATCTTCCTACCTCAGTGTCCTGAGTAGCTAGGACTACAGGTGCGCGCCACCATGCCCAGCTGATTTTTTTGTTGCTGTTGAAACACAGTCTCTCTATGTTGCCCAGGCTGGTATCAAACTCCTGGCTTCAAGTGATCCTCCCACTTCAGCCTCCCAAAGTGCTGGGATTACAGGCGTGATTCACCATGCCCAGCCTGGGCTTTAGGACTTAAGTATATCATTTTTGGGGAAAGCCCAGTTCAGTCCACAACATGGACCCTCCCTGGGCCATATTAGGAGCACAGAGCCCTTAGGCCCAAACAGATGGCGGTTTCTAGTGGAAACCTTCTCCAGAGATCACAGTGGGCTGGCAGGACTGGACAGGGAGGCTAGGGAGTGGTAAACTGAGGCCAAGGTGGCCTGCCTACCTCCACCAGGCCTGCTCCTGAGCTTCACAGTCCCTGAAGGTTACTGCCAACGTCACCTCACACATAGCCCACAGGCCATCGTGGCCTGTGCTTGGAGATGGCATTACTTCTTTCCCTTTAGCCCTGAAGAGGTAAAGCCAGCCGGTGGAACTACATAGGAGTTCCACAGCTAGGAGACTGTTTTTCCAAAATTCAGAAGCTACAAACCTCCCCTTAATCCCCAGGGCTGCCAATGTTAGTTTTTGCCCCACCCCAGTTGCCAAATGCACACACACACAGAGGCACACACACGCACCCTCTGCCGTGTGGTTGCATAGCCCGAGTGGCTGTTTTCTGAACCAGAAAACGGGTATGTTGATAAGAACTTATTCTGTTGATAAGAAACCCTTAAGGCCCTTTTACCCCAGAGTTGCATGCAAGATAGAGACAACATAGAACTCTCCACTTAACTCTCCCTGCCTCCAGCCCAGGCCAAGGTGTGGGTGAGGGCGAGGCAGGCACCGAGGTGACTGAGCCCGGATGACAGCAGAGCTACCAGCCTCCCCTGTGGTCAATCCCAGGTCAGTGAACAGCAGCTTCTCACTCTGCACGGACAAAGCAACTTCTGATGCCTGAGGGAAAGCAGGACAACTTCTGAATCCAGGAACCTATGCCCATTCTCTGAACACTCCTAGGCCTTTTTGAAGAAAGCCAATCTTACGGCAAACCTTAACACCCCCTTCCCCACTCTCCCTGAGGACCAGCGGCCTATGCTATGATGTCATGGAAAGAGATGGACATCATATGGTATATGGTACCATATGGTATATGATGGCATATGGTAGGTGCTCAGTAAATGGCAGCTGTCATTTTCAATGCTGTGAGATGCCCGAGTCCACCCAGCTTCCTGTTGACTAAGCATGTGATGCCAGCCAAAAACCCTCTCAATTTTCAGGTCCCCTTCTAACGTATTAGGGTAAGAAGAATTGTGCAACTTTCCTGCCCCTCTGAGCTCCTCCCACCTGGTCCCACTTCCCTCCCTGCCTTTAATGGGTCCAGAGGAGTAAAGCCGGGGGCTGGAAGGATAGGTCATGCTGGTGAGTGGGAAGGCAGAGAGACTGTGATAGTCAAGCCTGGAGGTCTGCAGCCATTGCCAAAATCAACATGATCTATAAGTTTTTCAAACTCCTGGCTAAACTCCTAGTGAGGCGGGCAGCAAGGGAATGGAAACTCCTCACTCCAAGGGTCAGGCAGCCAGCTAAGGACATCTGTATCCTTATGTTTCCAGGAAGGAGGCGAACCCCAGCCCTCTTGAGACCACTTACTGTAGTTCCTTGATTTAGAGGACAGACCACCCTGGGGGCATTCAGCATCCCGCAGCCCAACCCAGAGGGCCTGGAGGCACACAACTGCTCCCTCCCTCCACACAACCCCAGCCCCACCTCCAGCACACACACACACACACACACACACACACACACACACACACAGTGCCAGAAAACAAACCAGGAAGCAAACAGGAAAGCTCAATGTAATGGTAAGATGAGTGACCTGGAACTCTAAGGTCAGAGATGGCCAGCCCCTCACGTGGACAGGCAAGATGGGCAGCTGACACCCAGGGGTTGTCGTCTCTGTGGGAAGAGCCAAGAGGGGATGCGCCTGAGCACGTTCCAGTTTGGCTCAGATGCTGAGTTCCCATGTAAAACAGTGGGTTGGGGTGGAGGGCTTTATGGAAGGAGGCTCCTCCAAGGCCGGTGAGGAGGGAAAGTGCTGGAAACATGGGGTGAAGCTGGGAGCCTCTGCTGAACCGAGGCACAGGCAAGAGAGCCAAAGACCATCCCAAGATCCTGGTCTTTACTCTCTTCCAAAATGACTCTATCAGTTTTCTGTGTGGCAGGGCTGGGTGGGGTTGACATACACTTTTGAGCAGCCATTTTGTACAAAAGGGAAAGGCATAAGATCTGCTCAGTTGTTGCTCAGACACCAAACCAGATATTAAAATTCTCTCTGGGGCCCTCAAGGTAGCTCACGCCTGTAATCCCAGCACTGTGGGAGGCTGAGGCAGGAGGATTGCTTGAGGTCAGGAATTTGGGACCAGTCTGGGCAACAAAACAAAACAATTAAAACAATTGTTTTCTTCTTTAAAAAAAAAAAAAAAAAAACAGCTCTACAAAACAATTAAAACCTTAGTCTGGGTGGCGGGTAGTGTGTGCCTGTAGACCCAGCTACTCAGGTGGGTGAGATGAGAGGACGGCTTGAGCCCCGGAGTTCAAGCTTGTAATGAGCTATGATTGGTCCATGTACTCCCGCCTGGGGGACAGAGTAAGACCCTGTCTCTAAAAAAAAAAAAAAAAAATCTTTCTGGAACCTGGGTCCCAACGTATCAGTGATTTGTTCTCCAAGCCACATTCCCAGGCAGGCTGGATGTGTCCCCTGTGCCCTCCTCCCAAACACACCCAGCCTGCCTGGCAGAACTTGGGCACCCCGGCTGGCCCGTAGGGGCACCATCCTGTCTCACGTAGGTGGGTGTGGGTGGGTGTGCCTTTCAGGCAGGCACATTAATCATCCATCTCCAACACAACCACACATCCCTAGGCTGAAAACACCAACAAAAGGAAGGTACTGCGGCCAGGCCAGGCTGGGCGTGTTGAGGTGGGGGTGTCTTGGGAGGAGTGGGCAGAGGAAGAGAGGGCAAGACAGTTCACAACAAGTTCAGACAAGATGCAGGAAGTAAGAGGAGCGCCTGCCAGGCACCTAGGACAAGGGGGACAGGCCTGACCCCCAGTACCTTCTCCACATGGCCTGTTCCCACCATTTTGTTCTTTGGGGGTGCTGCAGTCTGAAGCATGTCCCCACTTTCTCTGTGTGTGTGTGTGTATAATAAATAAATGTAATAGTGTTGAGTCATTTTTAGCAAACTATGCTTCAACTTTAGACTGTATTAAGTGACTCCCTGCTAGGACAATGTGAGAGCTCTCCTTCCCATCTCTTCTGCCCCATCCCTTGATGTTTCCTAATATCATATTACAGGTGCCCGCCACCATGCCTGGCTAATTTTTGCATTTTTAGTAGGGTAGGGTTTTACCTTGTTGGCCAGGCTAGTCTTGAACTCCTGACTTCAGGTGGTCTGCCCACCTCAGTCTCCCAAAGTGCTGGGATTACAGGCGTGAGCCACCACACCTGGCATGTATTTTTTAATACATCCAATGTTTATAACGTTTCTATTGTTTTAACAATAGCCCACTGTTGTCTAAAATTAGCTTTACTTTTAAATGAATTCAGTCATCTTACAATAGTTAAACCATTTTAAATTTCTTAAATTTTAATTCATTTTGGCTTGACTACATTTTAGGGGTTCTTTGTAATTTTTATATACATTATGATTCCTGATGTTGCTCTTTGCCCCTTTAAGAGATGCACCTCTATTTGACCGACCTTCTTATACCATCGCACTGTGGCCTCATGCAGTACAGCTTGTTGATGACAGTGATGGCCAGGAGAAAATGTGGAGGATGCAGAAAGAGGTGGGAAAGTCTGCAGGCCCTCAGTGCACATCACAAAGCAGCCCTGAGAATCCCCACTTGGTCAAGAATGGTAAGAGGCAATCTATTTTGGGAGAAAGTGTAAAAGTAAATGGTTTGGGGCAGGGTGCTGGGGCGAGCAAGCCAAACAGACCTCATTCCTCACGTGCAAGTGAATGTGAGAGATTTGTCACCTGGACCCTCCGACACCATATCGGGAAACGCTCAATTTGCATTTAGGGTATGGCCATGCAGAGAGAAGTGCAAAGACACAGCATAGTTTCTGAACAGGGCAATTAAATTATGTGTGACCATCAGGACACATGTACTCAGAGATACACAGGGAGAGAAGAGGGAACCTTTTTCTACGGTTCCATCTCCCCTCTTTCCGCATCCACCCAGCTCCTAACTGGTTGTTCATTTGTGCATGTGTGGCCTGCATTCACTCACCATGTGCTGACTGAGGGCCTCCCATAGCTCACTGTTACAAAGCACAGGCAGTCACAACCAAGACTGCGTGTGACAGGAAGAAGTGTGTGAAAGGATTCGAGAGAGAGAGTGAGCTCAGTAAAGATATATGCTGCTTTGATCATCACCACGGGAAACAAAGAAATGCTATTGCCAAGCACCTTAAGAAAATAAAAAGTAATTTAAAACACTGTAGGCAGTTGGGTTTAAGGGAACTCAACAAATAGCAACAAGCCCATGGTATCCAAAGCCAGTGCGGAGCTGCCAGATACCCTCTCGGCCCCAGGCCTGCTCAGGAGGGGCCCCTCCTCTAGGTATGTGTCACTCTGTTCTGGGTGTAAGAGAGACAAAGCAGCAGAGGTCCCCCTGGGCTCTGGGCCCTCTCAGCCATCCCTGGGGCCCCTGAGAAGACAGACGGAGGACCCTGAGTAGCTGACAAAGGATTTGGGCTGTAGAGGTGAGGGGCACGTATGGAAAGAGGAGGGGAGGGTTGCTTTTGTTTGCTTGTGTTTCTGTGTTTAAGGCAGGCAATCATCTCTGAGAAGGGGCAAAGGGCAGCCTAGCTTCTTTTTAGCCTGGAGTATATTTGTGGTAGTATGCCACAGACCCCAAAGATAAGGACAGCCAAACAGGATTGCAAGGAGACCTGGCTGGGCATATGCAAACTGCAGGATGGCAGATGAAGCTGGTGCAGAAATACAGATATGAATGCACCGCAGGTATGCCCAGTTCTAGTGCCAGGAGGTCACAGGAGGCCAGGAGCAGGCAGGTTCAGTCCGTCATGGGACAGCCAGGCTACTACATCCAACTGGTTTTTCCACACCTGCTTTGATGTCACTTGCAGCCATTCAAAATGCCAATCATCAACTGGGCGAAAGCAGGCTTTTTTGCAGTGAGAAGGAAAGTAAATAGATTATGTCAGAGGCCCTCTCTGCTGGAGACACACAAAGGCTTCTTTACAGCTGCATCGCTGCAGCCAGGACCACCAGAGACTTCTGGAGAGACCCAGGCCTGTTTCCCGCAGACCCCCCAGCAGCCTTTTAAAATGACATATGACTTGCTCCTTGGTGACATGCTTGCTTAGCTCCTAAAGATACCCAGTGGGCTAATCTAGCTCTGCCTGTTAATTATGTGATGTAGTAAACTCAATGATAGGAATTTTTCCAGGGAATGTGTTTATGAGTTTATGTCTCTCCTCTATGTTTGCCTGGGCAACCTTCAAATCCTATCTCTCCCACTGAGATGCAGGCAGTCCACCCTGGCCCAGGTACAATGGAGGAGCAGACAACCGTGCTGCAGGCTTGTCCCAGTGACCTACGGGGAGCAGTTCTGAAAAGTCTTCCTGGGAGCACTCAGCACCAGCAGCTCCCAGTGCAGGGCTTTCTATGCACCAAGTATGGTTTCAACTGTTTGATGTTTAATCCACTCCACACCAGTTGGATCTTCTGCACTATCTGATACTTGGAAAAACGAGGCTCAGAGAGGCTAATCTGTAGGAGGAAGGCCCTACAGCCAGAAAGTGGTAACTCCAGGATCCTGACTCAAGGCAGCCTGGCTCCAAGCCTGTTTTCTTTTCTCTCTCTTTTTTTTTTTTTTTTTTTTTTTTTTTTTTGAGATGGAGTCTCACTTTGTCACCCAGGCTGGAGTGCAGTGGCACGATTTTGGCTCACTGCAACCTCTGCCTCCCAGATTCAAACAATTCTCCTGCCTCAGCCTCCCGAGCAGCTGGGATTACAGGTGCCCATCTCCTTGCCCAGCTAATTCTTCTGTTTTTAGTAGAGACGGGGTTTTGCCATGTTAGCCAGGCTGGTCTTGAACTCCTGACCTCAGGTGATCTGGCTGCCTTGGCCTCCCAAAGTGCTGGGATTACAGGTGTGAGCCACCGCACCTGGCCACCAAGCACATTTTCTTAAATGCCGCACTCCAGGCTGCGAGTGAGTTAGGATATTCCAGACGTCCACAGTCTGCAGTCCACCTTTCCCATCATCGTGAGCATCCTGTCTTCTCCCCTCCTCTGTTGTCAAT
Source organism: Rhinopithecus bieti (assembly GCF_001698545.2). Taxonomy (NCBI): domain Eukaryota; kingdom Metazoa; phylum Chordata; class Mammalia; order Primates; family Cercopithecidae; genus Rhinopithecus; species Rhinopithecus bieti. Next base: position 1,035,060 of record NW_016807278.1, read on the forward strand.
TAAGCCCAAATGCTAACACAAGTTAAGCAAGCCCATCACAGCCACAGTGCAGTATGTGCCCTGACCTTAGTGCTGCCACTTCAGCCCTGATTGATTTTACTTAAATCTATAACTCCTTGGGCTGAATAGCAGAAGAGCAAGGAAATGATCTGTTGAATAATTCTTAGAGAGTAAGGGAGGGGGAAAGAGAGGATGAATACCAACACGCTCGTGAGCATTTAAATTGAGGAACTCGGTGTCCAATTCTCTTCTCAGTGAAGGTCACAGTATGTATTAGGCTATCGATGAGGATAAATTATTCAGGCTGGCTAAGGAATATTTGTCTTCAAATGGGGATTAGGTCTAGTTCAATTAAAATGTCCACTTCTCAAGAGGGAAAGCCTTAATCAGAAAAGTCATATCTTTCATAGTCAAGATCCTATTGTTTTTTAAAACTCTGCTTCCAAAAACTTAGCCCAGAGATGGCACTTCATTTTAGTCCCATTCCTATGACTTAGTGTGGTGCCCTGCCTAGATCCCCACTGATTCTTGGAAGTATATGAGAGAAGTACAGAGAAAAATGGGGACGGGGGCCCAAGAAAAGTGTGTATGCCCCAAAGAGTGCCAATCGTTAAAGAGAAGCGGGTTCCAGACCCGGCCAGATGGCAATGACCTTCAACGGGGGCCTTACTTGTGTGAGCTGTCTCATCTGTGAAGCAGAATAATCCCCTTCCCATTCCCACCACACCAGGATCTGGAGGGAATAAATGATAGTGAAAGCAAACAAACGTAAATGCTCTGAGTCTTTAGCAGAGAGTGCTACAGAAATGTAAGATGCTGTGGACAGCATGAGACAGCGGAAGGAATCCCAGGCTGGAAGGCACGTGCCCAGGGTTGCTGGTCCTGGCACTGCCACCAGCAGGCTGCCTTTTGTTGATCCTAGCTTCCTTTCATTGGAAAAGGGGCACGGGATGACCTAAGGTCCTGTGATGACTTGGATTGCTGCTGTCTCTGGCTCTTATCTTTCACTCACTGCTATGCCGTCCAGTTATCCTTCTTCAGGCAAGGACTGTTCTTGCCCTAATTAGTGCTCAGGAGAGGAATCAGTGATCTGGCCACTTCCCGAGGCCAGGGCTCCTGTCCAGCTGTGTTCTGCCCAGCAGCCTCCAGCCCCACGCAGCCTGCACCTTCACTAACTCTGCGGGTAAGAAGCCTTTGCCTGGGAAACGTCACTGTTCCCCGGTCCTCAGAAGGCTGATTCAGCAGCTCAGCAGGGTCTGAAGGGCTACATGATAGGCAGAATGGAAAACAGTGGCCATCTGAGATACCCATATTCTGCCAGCTCAGTGATCCTGATTAAGACGACTGCTTGGCCCTAATTCTCAGCCAACAAAAAGTTGTTAAAATCCACTACCAACTCAAGGCCTCCGAAACAGGCAGACCATGTCCTTTGGGTCTGGCTGTTCAGCCCATACCAGGCAAGATGACAGTACCTAAGCCTTTGTCTCTGTGGAACCAGGAGGGCCAAGGAGTGGTGCTGAACTCAGCACTAAATAGCAGACTGACAGAAAGATCCTGTACTCCTTTTCCATGGGAGAGGCCAGGAGCAGACGCCTCAGAACCCAAGCTCCCCCAACCAGATTGGCTTGGACCTACCCCGGGCCCTCCGGGCCCCGTTGCGGAACCTCTGCAGGATCTGGTGCTTTTTGGAGACCGAGCGGCTCTTCGGGAGCCTGCAGAAGAGCCGCTGGAGCTGAGCAGTGACCGTCCCAAAGCAGGCAGTGGTGGCCTTCTCCTCCTGGCCCTCAGTCATCTCAGCACAGGAGATCAATAGCTTTTCTCCAGGCTTGGCGTCAGGGGTGGAGTGCCGGGTGGGGGAGGGCTCCGGGAAGGGCCCTGGGCCTCGCATGACCCGGACAGTCACCTGGGCCCTCAGGCTCTGGTACACGCACTGACTGACTGACGATCCTTCTCTCCCCGCACTGAGGTCCTTTCCCCTCCACCTCCCCCAATGGAAAACTTTCTATTCCTGGGGCTTTTAGCTTGATAAGATAAAAATGCCCCCACCAAACAGGCTGCAGGGAAGAGCCTGCCCCGAGCCTCACTTCTCAGTCGCGCCTGTGAGTCTGAAAATCAATGTCTCCAAAGTTTCAGACGACAGAAGTGATCGGTTACCTCACACCACGTGCCCAGCCCAGGAGCTCGTTAATGGATTTCTTTGGGGATGGTGGATTACTAATGCTTCACCAGCTGTACAGGCTCCTAAGGGACAAACTGGGGCTAATTCACATCCTCCCGTGCTAAGCCCAGGTGGGGGAAGGGCCCGTAAGGAGGTGGTGTTGCTTTAAGAGGGTCAGGCCATTCATTTATCTGAGACTAGATACCTAAGTAGAAGAGGATGCGACCCTATGGGTGCGGGGTGGTGAGAAAAGATCAGTCTCTCACAAAAGGGCAGAAATGTTATTCTCTTGCCCCAGTACTCACAGGTGTTCCCTCACTGTGACTCCCAGAAGCTGCCAAGCCCTAGTAGAAAAGTTCTGGGAGGCCCTGTTGCCCAGTCCAAGATAGAAGACTGGCACCAGACAGGCAGCAGAGCCTTCCAGAAAAGCCATTAGAGAGGGGTGCCCCTCCCAGACTGCCCAGAGATGACAGGACTCACCTGTCAACCACCAGCAGAGACCAGTTTAACATGAAGGAGGGACACTTGTTCTTTTTTCTTTTTTCTTTTGAGGCAGGATCTTGCTCTGTTGCCCAGGTTGGAGTACAATGGTCCAATCATGGCTCACGGCAGCCTCGACCTCCTGGGCTCAAGTGATTCTCTTACCTCCCAGCATGTAGCTGGGGCTACAGGCAGGCACCACCATACCCAGTTAATTTTTATATTTTTTGTGGAGGCGGAGGTCTCACCATGTTCCCCAGGCTGGTCTTGAACTCCTGGACTCAAGAGATTATCCTGCCTCAGTCTCCCAAAGTGCTGGGATTACAGGTGTGAAGCCACCATGCCCAGCAGGGACACCTCTCCCTTAACCAGAGGAAATGCACCTCAGAGGAATCACACACTTGCAGAATCTCTTGTGGAAGATGCACTTACACGTCTGTGCTCGGATGCCACCCTTCCTCAGTTGCAGACTGGTTCTTTCTCCCTAATGCTTCCTCAGGGAGAAGGGAGCTGCCCATAGCCTTTGTTGTGGCCCTCTCTAGTTTACCAAGCAACTTCTGTACCAGAAGAAGGGCATAAACAAGTCCAGGTCCTGAAATGACACTTGGGACCATCAAGCAAGGGGTGGGAGCCAAGTTCCTTGCCCTGCTGTAGCTCTAGTCCTTGCACCCAAGATCTCCAAGAAGGCCCAGGAAGTCCTGCCTGGCTGAGCACAGGCAAGGGCTCATTCCCATCCCTGCCCTCAAAGAAGAGAACATGGGGCTACTGGGGGAACTTTAAAATATGAGTCACGGCCAGGTGTGGTGGCTGACACCTGTAATCCCAGCGCTTTGGGAGGCCGAGGCAGGTGGATCGTGAGGTCAGGAGATTGAGACAATCCTGGCTATCACGGTGAATTCCCATCTCTACTAAAAATACAAAAAAAATCAGCCGGGTGTGGTGGCATGCATGTGTAGTACCAGCTACTCAGGAGGCTGAAGCAGGAGAATCACTTGAACCCAGGAGATGGAGGTTGCGGTGAGCCGAGATCGTGCCACTGCACTCCAGCCTGGGCGACAGAACGAGACTCCATCTCAAAAAAAAAAAAAAAAGAAAGAAAGAAAGAAAAGAAAAAGGCACATGTAATGCGGGGAAATCCCTTCCGAATGCCCCGTTTGGGCTGCAGAATATGCTGATCTCACTTCTCTTTTCTCCTCATCACTGAGCTATTCTTTGACAGGTTAAGTCATTGGGAAAGACAACAGGAAAGAACTGGCAGAGTCTGGAGATGGGGCTTTCAGAAGCTCTAGGATCTTCACTCCTGACCTTTGGAAAACTAGATAGATTTTTCTATTGTAATGATGGTCTGGGAGGAGAACTACCTAGAGGCAGGGAAATGCCTGCAATGACCTCTTGCTGTCTCTAACATCTAAGCGATGACTCAATGACCTCCATGCTGGAGGCAAGTCCAGCCAAAGTCTGGCATAATTTGAAGCAACAACCTTCACCGTCTTACTTGCTGGGGTACAATATATTATCACCCTATTTTATATAAAGGTTACCTCCAGATGGCTTTTAAAAAACACTCATCGCTAGGATAGACATTCATGGACAATATGCTCAACATTTCTCTCAAAACTCTCATGTTACAACTGGAATCTGTTGTTTCAGTTGAATAATAAGGCATCTCTGAAGTTTTTTTGAGGGGGGTAGGTTAATACCTTCTTCAGATGCAAAAAACCCACATAATTCTTTCAGCAGAAACCACAAAGTCTGCAACTTCCATTCAACTTGGATAGAAAAATCAGCCTCCTGCAAATTAGCAAGAAAAATAAGCAGTGGTACCTGCTCCCAAATAAGAGACGGACCTGGAGAAATATACAGAGTCAGAGCCGGCTTAGGGGTGGGAGGTTTCCCCAGATGTACTGTTTCTCGTGGGGCCAGAGCCAGAAGTCCATTAGGCAACCTCAGATTATTGTCCAGTACCTATCCATCTCTTCTTCACCCTAGCTGTCCGCTCTAGGATCCAGTCTGTTAATTTCACTTTGGTCCCTGACTAGTCCTGTGTCATGAGCTCTGACAGCTGGGTCATGGCAAGAAGGAGGAGTGGAACAGAAAAAGATCCTCCACCTGCATTTCCAGGCCCACCCCCTTCACACACTGAACACCTACGGGGCGAGGTGGGAACAGGGAGAGACACACTTGTTTCTTTCATCTTAAGATGTGGAAAAACTTCACCCTTTGTCTAAAGATCTCATGATTTACACATGATGACGATCAATTTGGAAACTGATTGTTGAAAATTGGCTGAAGTGGAGCCAACTCTCAATTACCCAGTCCTGGCTGATTATCTAGCTTGTATATGGCTCACCTTCCTTTTTTTTCTGTACCTCCCTTTTTGGACATTTCAACATTCGCTGGCAGAAGGGCAGCAGATGAATAAGTGAAGTCAACTAACTTGCGTGATCAATGATGTTAGTCTAAGGCAAAATGCCGTGCTGGGTTCTGGTGCTGGTTTTGCTACTAATGATTGGGGTTATCTTAGTGAAGTCATTTGACTTCCCTGAATGCTGTGTTTCCTCATCTATGAGATGGCCCTGATTACATCAGCTCTATCGACCAAACAAGAAAACTGCAATCCTGACAGAGGCAGTGCACACCAAACAGCCTTAGTGACCGCCAAGTGCAACAAAGTTATTTCTGCTCTGACAATTTCTTTGCCATTCTCAACTCTTCCTGTTCCATGTGAATATTCTCATCCTAGCAGGTTCACAGAATGCCAGCTTGTATCTTCAGCAAACACAATGGTAATTCTTTTCCAGTTCTAGCATCCAGTAGAAACAAAACATAAAAGGATTTTTAAAAAGTAAGAACATCGCTCTTCTTTTTGGCCTTTACATGAAAACCTGGAGTCTGATTTCTTAAAGGTCTATGTAAGCCACGATTTAATTTTCTAGCAGCCCCAGCCAATGGCCACTGCAGACATCTAAATAAGACCTGCCCCACCCTGGAAATATGTTTGTTCAAAAACAGGAATGGGGAGCACACAGGATAACATCATCACCTCAGAAGAAGGTGGCACACAGGCCCTCCACTGAAGAATAAACCTGTCACAGGTAAATGTCATACTCAGCCATCCACTCACCTGCTCAGCGCCACACAAAAATGAACAGACTGCTCTTTCCAACACCACCCTCTTGCAGACCCTCAGCACGCACATCTTGCACTCCCCCTCAACCCTCTGCCCCATGCCCTCAAATGGAGCCAGGGCAGTAGTTATAGGTAGGAAAATCCAAAAGAAAATCTGGAATGTGCTACAATTCCCAGGGGTCACCAGACTCCTCAGCCAAAGTGAGGCATTCTCCCCTGGGAGGCTGGACACATGCTGCGATGCCAGGAGGGACCCCACTGCTCTTCCTCCTTCCTCTCCAAAAAGGCCAAAAAAGAGAATCAAACTTCAAAGATTTCCCGATGGGTACATCTCTCACAAAGCTTTGTGTGCTCTAGGAACCATAGGCATGCTAGAACAGGCCCAGCATGGCCTTGTGGGCCACTTCAGCCAACGACCACACCACGGAGAGTTCTTGGGGTCTACCAGGCTCTGCCTGAGTCTCCTCAGCATGGTTATGAGTGCTTCAGAAAAAACTCAAAAGTCACTTCCCCAGGTCTGAGTCAAGATAGTCTTGACCTTGGGGTGGGGCAACCCATGACTGCTCCCAAGCTCTGACCTTATTTCACTTAAACCAGTGCCCCCAGGGAACCCAGCCTTCTGCCTGGTCTAACATCATCACCTCAGCCTCCTTGCTGTTTCCCCTAAGCCCCAAAACTGGCTCTGTTCCCCTTCCGACCCTGAGATCCAGCCTGGAACATGTGGAGAGAGGCTTGCCAAAACTCTTGGAAAAAAACAGAAAATGACTAAATGCAAAACCATCTCCCCAGTCAGGCCTGGCCTTCCCAGCTGCTGCCAGCCCTTCCCCCACCCTGCCTTGGAGAGTCAGAAAGAGCCTTGCGGGAGGGGCAGGTGCCCAGAGTCAGCAGAGAGGGAGCGAGACCCGGCAGGGAGGCAGAAAACATCCTGCCACCAGCACAAACCCAGGTCTGCAAGCTTGTGAGAAGGACATTGTACCAGCTGGTGCTGACTGAGCCCCAGGAACATGGCTCCCTCAGAAGGGCTGGGGGTGGGGAGCTTGCATGCTTTGCACACCCACAAATACTCACCCACCCAAGGATACTCACCTTGCCATCTGAGGAATGCGAACAGGAAGGGCCTCTGGTGAGGCCAGAGATGTGTTTACAGGTTCCTCAGCAGCCTTCATAGTAAGCTTGGGCAGGGCAAGAGTGCCAGCAGCTGCCCTCCATGGGGGAAACTGAGGGATGAGGGGTGGGTGTGGGAGCCAGAGAGAGCCCTGTGGGAGAACACTGAGGTGCAGAAGCTGGGACCCACCCATGGCCATCCCATCTCAGGTAACTGCCTCTCACACAGAGGTGCTGGATCTGAAGCCCAAAGTGGAGGAAATGGCTTGAGGGCCTGAGACGTCAGGACAGCCTTGAAGACCTGTCAGAATGAGGCCTGCCCGAGAGGTTCTAACTTTACCGCTGTCCCTGGCAAAGCCAGCAGGTAACTCCTGACCAGGTAACTCCCTTTCAACTGAACTAAGCATCCCTGTATCCCTGTATTCTGACCTCATGAAGCTATTTTGAGCATGAATGTAGCAGCAGGCATGAAAACACTTTGGGCTCTTCAGGGAAAAGACACTACTGACATGCAAAGAATTCTTCTTGTGCCCATTCTCAGACCTGGGCTCGGCCTTGCAGCAGTTTCTCCTGAGCTCTGGCCCCTGATCTGCTCACACTTCACAGAAAGTGGCTCCCTGACAGGATAAATTCACTCTCCCACCCAGCAGGGCCCTTGGGACTGGGCTGGGGGCTGTCTTTTCTTTGTCACTCAGGGACTACCTGCCAGGCTTGGCACAGGCTGGCTAGCCAGTAGAACTGGGGAGAAGAGAGAGGATAGCAGACCAAACCCTCAACGCTGCGAGGAGACGTCAATTCACTTCCACCTAATAACTCCGCAGGATCAGCAGGCAAACACACACGTTCATTACCAAGTCTAATTAGGCTGGCAGACAAGTGGCATTAATCATTTTTTACTGTACCTGGGATTCAAGCCCCCCGCACTCCATAATCAGAAAATTTCATGCTCTGATGAATAGTGGGGAAAATTAAGCGCACATTTAATCCTTTCACTTTCATCTTTTGATAAGACAGGAAGCAGGGAGAGGAGGAAAACCGGGCTGCAGCGTGGGGAGCTCAGAAGGCCTCTTTGAAAGCATTCCAGGTCCTTTCCCTGGCCCCTAACATACACATCCTCCAACAGGACCTTGCCCAAGAAGAAGACCCCAATTAGAGCCAGGGGTAGGAGAGGGCTTGGGAGTGGGGTATTCCCACAATCTTTAACAACAAAATATCCATTTCTGTGCTTCATTTTCTTAAACTCTAAAGCCAAACATGGGGCTAAATCAAGGAAAACACACACCACACACTCAGTGCTGCTGGGTGCACAAATACCTTCCAAGTGCCCAAGGTAAATAAATACAGAAGCCGCCAGAATAACACAGGATGATTTCTGAGAGGCCTGAAATGAAGACCTTTCTCTGCTACAGGAAGAATCAGTGTCAATGTCCTAGGAGCCTTTTTCACAAAGAACGCACAAGGGGGGGACGGGTCTGCAGGATCAGGGGGCTGTCATGCAGGTGCTTCCAGCTGTGCAGAAAGTGCAGAAAGTAGAGTTGAACCCAGCCAATAGTGCAGCAGCAAGACTAGAGAGACCAGACTAGAGGCCTCGGGAGACATCAGACATTCTTAATAAGAATAGTCCCGGTGCCCTTCCCTGAGGGCTGCATGGCAGGGCCTTGTATTCACAACATCATTAAAATCTATCACAGAGTCGGGAGGTTAGAGGGCCTCCCTTTCAACCATGCAATTCCAATCACTTAACACTTCACAGCCCTGAATAACACCCCTCTGGAGAAAGACTCTGACTCCAGGAGCAGACAGGTGGCATTCACTGATAATGGTCAAGGTGTGTCTAAGCATCTCCAGGAGGGTTTGAGTAAGGCTTAGGTTTCTCCAAGTGCCAGACCATTCCCCGGTCCAGGATGGCTTACGCAGCCACCAAAATGAGATGAAAGGTAAAAGGCCACCTCCATGCACCTTCTACAGAAGGAAGAGTAAGGGACATCATCTGTAAGGGAAAGTCCCTGAGAACAAAGTCAAAGGGCAGCCAGTGAGTTTCTCTGGTTATTTGCTGTTGACCATTCCCCACTAGAATGCTAGAAATGCATTCTCACCCTCACCACCACCCCTACCCCAAAACACACACATGTGCTCACACAACCTTTCTTTCTCTCTCTGTCTTTCCACATATCACCACTGGATTTCCTTCTCTATCTCACAACTATGATTTCTTTAATCCTAGAAATTAATATTAACTCTGAACTTCCCTGTTCACAAATCCAGCATTAACCAAAGCTTGGTTACAGACCTTGAAGTGGGGTAAGCTTAGGTTAGATGAACTTTTGCTAAAAAGGCAGACAGATAGTGGGAAGAGTGTTTTCTAAAATGTTTTCCTTACTAAAAGCTCCTTCTGCCAACATGGTTCCCACCCAATGTCAGCCTCCTAGGCAGACAGATGTCATTCACATACCCAATGCCCTCCTGCTTGTTTCCAAGGGCAAGGATATTTAATAGCACAAACAAGCCATCATTTTCATCACTCACCACGTAGTGAGACCCTGCTGTGTGCCTGGCACTCTGCTAGGTGCAAGTAACACAAAGACAAGGAGCCAATGACTTCGTGGCTCCTATGCCAGGCACAGAAGGGTCTCCTCAGCCACAGCAGGACATCAGGTAGGAGTGGCATTTCTATAGGACACCTAATACCTAAATTTTCTGGGATGCCTATGGCAGTCACCTCCCCACTTAGCTCAGCAATCAGGCAGAGTTTGCAAATTGTACTCACTGCTTCGAAAGGTAATCCTAGGAGGTGTCACGAGCCCAGACTAGTTGTTACAGTTGTTAGATGGGAGGGGACAATAACAATCATATCGAATTAAACATTCGTATTGCATTTTGCTAGGCCCTGTTCCGAGTGCCTTACGTATATTAATCCATTTAATTCTCACATTAACATGCTGAAGTAGGTAATATCATTATCCCCATTTTTTTTTAAACAAGCAAGCAGAACACAGAGACATCCAGGGGTAACATGGGGACTAAGTGGTAGTCAGGATTCAAACCCAGGGCTCTGGTTCCAGTCTGTACTCTTAACTACTACGTAGTATGATTTTTTCAAAGCCCTATTTCTAACACTTGCTTTTCAAAATGAAGATAAAACAAAGCAACCCCACCATGGAATCAGACCCTTCAACTTGAAGAAAGATGCTCCACGAGTTTGGCCTGCCATGTCTCCACCTGCCAGCCCTCATCCGCACATCAGAATGTTTCTCAACTTTTGCCATCCAGCCATAGGTTCACAATTAGTTAAATATTAATCATGACAAACAGAGACTCCTTTTTGTAGCACCTTGATTCCAGTTTTGCTTTCTCTCCGGTGTTCAGACATCGTTAGTATTAAACCAACTATGTGGGGGGCCATGAGAGCCCAGGAAAGTAAAAAGACCTCACCAAGTCACGCACAAAGTCAGAGGTACTGCCCGGGGGCCTGAGTCTTCCTGCCACTAGACATGATGTATGACTTAATCAAAGGAGATCGACAATTCTGATGTGACATGATGATCAATTCATGTAATCATGGAGTATCTCACACAGGCACATGCAAATACACACAAAGGCACCATTATCACCAAAACAGAAAAAGAAAATCACAAAACTATGTGCAAAATCTTCAACAAGTGATATAGTTCCCCAAAGTCTAACTACAAACTAGAATGCCAATAAAGCAGATTTCCTGGGATTCCAGCTATGACAAAACTCATTTCACTGAGGCTCCCGGCTCTCTCCCTGTGTATAGGGGTTGTTGGATGCAGTAAGGGAATCTTGAAAGTGCAAAAGCTGCCGACACATGCAAGGGTAAGTTGCACTCGATTCTACTGCAGTCATTTACCAAAGGACAGCAGCCCCTCTACCCACAACATGTACCTTTACAAACCTTTGCTCCTTCCTTCTTAATTAGCACCTGAACTGGGAGTTCTGGTGGAGGAAAGAGCAGCACCCCCTTGCCCTTCCAATCTTTCCCTTCCTGTTGATCCAGGCTTAGAGTCTGAGCTCTATTTCCCTGCAGCCAGCTGCAGCGGGTAGCACACTGAACAGCCTCGGCTGCAGACTGCAGGCAGAGAAAAGGTAGGGTTTTCCTGATGTGGAAATCGCTGCTGCTGTCCAAGGCTACAGTTGGATGGGAGATGTAAGGCTGCTGTCATGGGGGAAGGGCCTTTGCTGAAAGACGCAAACCACAATCCATTTCCAGAGATGCTTGTTAGAGGCTGTGCCATTGTCTGTGCTTTGGGCTTCAGTTATTTGAAATATCATGTAAACACATGAACACATGGCTGTGGATATCCTCTGCTAAACACGCAAGAGCAAATGCCGGGGAGGGGGTGGAGGGTGGACACCTATTAAAGGCATACGCACCCCTAACTGTAGGAGGAGAAAAATAATAAACCCCCAAGAAAACTGAAGATTAGCTCAGAAAATGTATACACTGCGGGCCCAGTGTTTTCTGGCTTTGAGAAGAGCCTGGCTCAGGAGGTGACTGGAGGGGCCTGAGAACTGTGGAGATGAAGGGACCCTGTCAGGAGTTGAGTAATGTTAGAGCATGAGGACTAGGGCAGGAACCCAAGAGGAGGAAGGGGAGGAGGCAGGGCACAGCCAAACATTGGAGCAGAGTCCAAAGGTTTGAGGGGCCAGAGGCGAAAGGCAGGAGGGGGCACGGGTTCAAGGTGACTTCAGGCTCTCTTCAGTCTCACAGCCCGCCTTTATCCGAAGCCTAACAAGGTCTCCTCCCTGTCCCAATAGGTCCCCCTGGAGGAGAGGTCTGAGCCTGGAGGAGAGGTCTGAGCGGACAAACAAGCGTTTTGTCAGTAACCCTAATAAGCAAAGGTCAAACGGTCATCTCAACATCAGTCTCACAACCCACTCCCAAGAACTCACAACGAAACCATGAGGGTGCACAGGGAGATGACAGAATGACCTTGTCGCCGAGGCCATCACCCACCCACCCCCACAACCTGCGTGCGAGTGTGTGTGTGTGTGTGTGTGTAGGGCCGAGGCATGCACCTGTCAGGAGACAGGTATCTGTTAACTACCGCATAACCATACCTAGGCAGTGGGCAGGCACTAAAGGATACCGGTCAGGGAACTAAGGAGCGGACTGTCCCCAGGGGTTACCTCCTTATGGTCGGGGCTCCCCTGGAGCCAGAGAGTGTAATGGCCCCTCTCTCCCTGCCCCAGGGCCCTACCAGTCCTTCGCCCCCAGACTGCGGTCTCCCCGCGCGCCCCTCCCCTGCCTTCACACTTACTAGCGCAGCGCAGCGCCTGCCGCAGCACCTCTCGTCCACACAGGTCACACCAGCCGGGGCCGCCCGGCAGCACCAATTCCGCGAAGCAGTGCCCCTCGCCTCGCTCCGCTGGGACTCGGGGATCCTGCGGCTGCTCGAAGATGCTCCGCACGTCGCGGGGTCGGGGCGCTCCAGGCCGCCGCCGCAGTCTCTGCTGCAGACCAGGCCGGAGCGGGCGAGCGGGTCGGGAGGCCCTGGGTGGGGGCTCCAGGTTCCCCCGGGCAGCCCTCCGGGCGCTGCGCCCCTCGTGCGCCCCGGGCGCAGTGGAGAGGGGCGCCGGGACACAGCGGCGCGAGGACCGGTCGGGGGGCGGCGGCGGCGGCTCGGGACCGCTCAGGCTCTGTAGATAGTGCGGCGGCTCGGGGTCCAAGAGTAGCGGGTACGGGCGCTGCCCGATGGCCGGGGACGCCATGGCCATACCCGGCTAGTGGCTGCGGCTTTGGCAGCGGCGGCTTTGGCGACTGCGCTACTCCCGAGCCAGCCCCGAGAGAAGGGGCGGCCCCACACCAGCGCGCCTTTAAAGGGACCGCAGCCTGCTGGGCGGGGCGGGGCGGGGGCGGGGAGAATCAGAGTGGCAGGAAGAACTACCCAAGGGAACCACCGACGGACCGAGGGGTAGGGTCGGTGCGGGGTGACGTCTGCGCCAGTGTGGATTTGGGGGCGTCACCTGGAGCAGCTGCAGGATTCCGCAGAGGAGAGCCTCTGTACAGTACAGTTCAGAGGGCGCATTTCTGCGGGGGACCCTCGGCCTTCAGCCCTGCCTCTTTCCCTTGCCGATCACTTCCCCCAACACCAGGTCCACCCCGCACCCGCACCCTCACGCGCCCTGGGAGGGAGCAGGTCGGAGGGAAAGGTTTGGGAACTGGCTTGATGGGGTCTGAGTAGGGCCCCCTCTGTCTAGGCGTCCGCCCGCCACCGTCCCGCTGATCGTGCCGACAGAAGGGCAGTGCTCCTTGGCCCTTTCGCTCTTCGGCTTGGCTCCGCCCGCCGCCCCCTCTAGAGGCGAGCTCGACGCGGGTCGGGAATGCCCGGCTCGTGCTCCGGCAGCCGCGCGTTGTACTGTGGCTGACCGCCGGATGCAGCCAGCGCAGCTGGGGCTGGCAGAGCTGTCCGCGTGCGACTTTCGCTCTGGTTGGATTTCCCCTCCCTTCGCAGCCCTGCTGGGTAGGGTATTCCTCTTTCCTGGAAGACTGGTGCGGGGAGGTAGGGGACTCGATGCAGAGAACGCTCCCGCGCCCCAAGGGTTGGGGGAGCTTTTCTTCCTTAGCCAACCCTCCGCTCCCTAGAGCTGGCTCGAGTAATTACTGTGGAGATACCAGTTCCCCTAAATGCCCTGCGTGGAACCTGGTACGGACGGTTCAGTCATGGGACCCAAAGAGAGATCTCCTTTCTCCCGGCACTTTCCCCAATGAAGGCTTGCTTCATGGACTCCTGTCTGGTTTAACGCTCTGCGGTCACCATCTTGAAAGTCTTACTTTTTGAACAAAGGGCCGGGCGTCTTCTTTTTGCACTGGTTCCCACAAATTATGTAGTTGTTCCTGACAGGCACCTTTGCCCATGGAAACAGGCCCATCTCATGGATAAGGAGGACTCCTGGATCTCTCAACCTGGGCCTGGGCCCTCTCCAGCCCCAGTTTTGTTAACTGCACATTGGGCTGAAGGTGGGGAGACGGGTGGTGTTAACGTGACACTTTCCAGCTCCGTCATTATGACTCAGTGATCACAGCTTTCCTCTTAAAACACGGGTTCGGTTTGGTCTGTCTAGCGGTGGTCATTTTTTAGAAGAATAGTGTAAAATTCTTCTGGACCTGGTCTCTCTCTTCCCAGGCCAGAGACGGGTCTCCTCCTAGTGCTTCGTAGGGGAATCTTCACTTTTGCTTTTATTTTCCCTTAGAGGTAATTTTTAGGTAATTCCTAAGATTTCCAGAGTCCAGTGGCCAGGGAATTCCCAGTCAGCTTTGGTCCATGGCTTCTCCCTCATGGTAATCATAGTCCTCTGCCTCCCAAATCTGTAGCAGATGAGAGGTTCCTGGGGCTCTGGGGTTCACCAGAGGCCGGAGCTCACCCTGTAAGGTGGTTTCTGAGGAATGACCCATGGGACAATCAACCCCACAGTGCTACCAAACAGAGGAGCTCCGAAGAGGGCTGTGAGCCACAGGCCACCCCCTCTGCCCCACCCCTCCTCTACCTTTCCTCTTCCCTCTCCTAACCTTGCTTTTGCTACATCAGTGGTTTTCAAACCTTGGTATGCATCACAGTCACCTGGAGGGCTTGTTAAGATTAGTGGGCTTCATCTCCAAAGTTTCAGAATCTATAGGTCTGGGGCTGGGGTTCGAGATGACTCATTTTTAGCAAGTTCCCAGGTGTTGATGCTATTGATCCAGGGACCCAACTTGGAAAACCATTGCTCTAGGTCTGAGGTGGTGATAAGAGAATGGGCTTCTCTGTTCCTTCTCCCCAGGACAAGTGTACTTCAGTGGACATGACAGAGAAAAGCCCAATAGGGGCTATTCCTGAATACTTTCTGCTGAAGGTGTAAAAGGGAAAATACAATTTGCCCTTGTGGTGTCTTATTTTCATCTCCTACTTTTTCTGCAAGCAGTTCTCTTGGGGTTGTTGCAGAAATCTGTATTCCATACAAACATTTGCTGTGTCCACACCCTGTTACCCATCTCCACACACTTGAGACTCCTTCCCTCCCAGGATTACAGTGGGTGGGGTGAGGTCCTGGGCATGGACCCAGCTTGAGCTCTGAGTGACAGCCTGTTGGGGCAAGAAGCAGCAGGGATCTGACAACAAGTGCATCCCTGGAAGATCGGCTTTGAAATGCCATTTGTGAAATAATTGCTAACAGTGTCCATCTCTGTCCTTCCCTGCAGCCTCAAAGCATGGTTTGGGCAGCCCAGCCTAGATTTCCTGGATAGAGAGACTCATGGGGACGGGCATCATCTCTGGCCATGGGAAACTGAGGACTATCTGAAACCATCAGGCATAAAGCTCTTCCCCAGTTGTCTGGGCTGTACAGAAAAATGCTCTAGTTTTTGTTTTCCTCCTCCAGCTCTGATTTGGTGGAGTGGCAGTGGCGTCTCTTAGCATGAATGCGGGAGGAGATAGTACAGGGCCAGAGCCCTACATTTGGCTTCTTGGGTGGGAACGGAGATGAAAATGGAGATATTAATCATATAACTCCATGTAACCAATCCAAAAAGTTTATCATGAAGTTTATCTTAAAGTTCATCTCCCTGAGCCAAGAAATTAGAGTTGGGGCGGGTAGTTGCCCTCCTCAACCTCAACATGAGGCTTCCTGCCTGGGGCGTGTCTCCTCTGATGCCAGTTTTCCCAGCCCAGTCCCCTTCCTCCCTGAAATAGCATCCCCCCACCACCCACAACACACACATAGACTTCTTTCTTGCTCACACACACACACACCCCCCACATGAATAGCAACTTATTCCTTCTTCTCCAGAGAAGAAGTGCTAAAGAAACTCTAGTCTCATTATAAGGTCAGGACATTGCTGGGGTAGTGTCGGATGCCTGGACTTGAACATTTTTTGGATCTGTCTGGTCATTCAGGCTACAAGGGTGAGACCGCAGCATCTGCTGAAACATCTCCCCTGGGAGCTTTTCCCCCTTGTTAGTAGATCCTCTTGGCTCAGACCCATCGACTTTTTTCTGTTTGTGACTCACTCCCAGCAGAGTGGGTGTGCTGCCTTTTATTTTTGACCAAGGGGAAGGATTATGGCAGTGAGTTTAGAGTGTGTGGTCAGGGTGTGAGATCACTTCAGAGGTGGTCCCAGAGCGTGCTGGTTTTCCCATTGGGTGAGTTGTTTTACCACCGTTCCCCAGTCTCCCTCCCCAAGTCCCCTAGTAAGAAGGAAAACGGAAGGACAGAACATGGCCTGACTTCCTGAAAGGGACGTTTTTTGGTTTTGTTTGGCTTTGAGGCATTTGAAGTCGCCTGAAATCCCCGAAGCTTTCAGGGAACTCCCAGAGATTCTGACAGTTGCACAACTGTCTACATGGAATCGCTGTAAGAGTCAGGACAAGTTAGGTTATGCTGTAGTAATAAGCTCCACAGCTCAGTGCCCTGAAATAACAGACTCCTTTCTCACTCACATTACATGCCTTTTGCAGGTTGGCATGGGCTCTCTTCTCATCAGACTCACCATGTCTAATACTGCCAATCACTGTGCCAAAGGGAAATTGAGAGAGCCTGGAGGATCCCACACCAGCATTTATAAGCTCCAGTCACTTTCGCTCACAGCTTATTGGCCAGAACTAGTCATATGACCCCACCCTACAAACAGGAGCAGATGTACAAGTCTACCTTGTGCTCAGAAGGGGAAAGAGCTGGAAATAGTTGGCAGTCAGCACTAATGACCAGTGCAGTCTTCAAGGGCATAGAGCAGTTATTCATCCATTTAAGGAGTAATTCTCTGATACCCACTATGTATCAAGCACTGTTCTAAGCACTAAAGGTACAACAGTGAAATGGATATGTTCATGAAGCTCACATTTAATGAAAGAGCCAGACAATAAACAAACACAAGAGTAATATGATGTCAGGTTGTAAGTACTTTGATAAAAATCCAGCACATTAAGGGGATGAAGGTGATAGAGGCTACTCTATTTGAGTAGTCAAGAAAGACCTTCCTGGGGAGCAGACATTTAAACAGACCTGAACGAAGCAAGCCCTTTGTCTATCTGGGCAAGAATGTACCAGACTAAGAGAACAACAGGCACAACAGCCTCAAAAACTTTTCAAGCTTTATGAACCTGAGTTTGTTCAAAATGCATATTCTTGGACCCGACCCTCTGATTCGTTATGTCTGGATTTTGGCCTGGATTTTGCAAGAGACTTTGATTCATATGGCTCACAGACCACACTTTGAAAATGGGGTTACAGTAGTGAATAGTTAAAATTGTGTGACCCCCTCCACAGACATTTGGAAAAAAATGCCCTTATCTTGATTAACTACGAAACACAGGTCTCCAGTGCTGCTTCCTTTCCTTCTTGGGCAGTGTGTTGCATACAGAGCGCAGCTTTCCCAGGAAGTGAGTGCTGCCTGCAATGTGTGATGGGGGTCAGTCATATTTTACATTACTAGACTGAGAGCAGGGACCACGACAAAATGTTGTTGGAGGATCAAAATTATGTTTGTGAGAGAAATCCCTTGTAAAGTGCCATATGTTACACGTATTTGCTCAAGAAACATGCATTGAGCATCTATTTTGTGGCAGGCACTTTTGGCTTGAATGACTCCATCTTCATGGCAACTCTGTGAAATGGCTGGCATTCCTATTTTACAGATGAAAAAATCAAGGCTCAGAGAAATCATGTGACTGGCCCAAACAGGTATCACAGTCTGGACTCATATCCACTCAGGTCCATGAATTTGCCTTTCTCCTGCCCAGCTGGTGTGGTAGAAAGGGCAGGGCTCAGAATCTCTGATCACGCTTTGTAGGTGCAGTTTGAAGGATCAGCAAAATCTTTTCCCAGTTTCCTCTCCCTATGGAAACCCTGCTCCACTCCAAAGGTCCAGTCCAAACGCCAGGTCCTCCAGAGCCTTCTCAGAGTCACCCAGACCTCACTCATGGCTCCTTCCCTGGGATCTCACAAGAAGCCCATTGTGCCTCTGACGTTCAGAGTATCCTAACATGAGTCGCAGCTCAGTTTGCACGTTTGCCTCCCTTACTTGGGTCTTGTGGTCTTTCTGATCCCACCGTGCAGGGCTAACTGGAGATGCTCATTAACCTGCACCTATTCTAGGATTTTTTTCTTAAATTTCCAGGATTTTTCTTAAATTTCCAGGATTCTTAAATTTCCAGGATTTCCAGGATTTCTTAAATTTCCAGAATTTCCAGGATTTTTCTTAAATTTCCAGGATTTTTTTCCCTTCAAGCCATGCCCCCTGCACCCAGAGATGGGGAGATGGAGGAATCATTTGGTTTGGGGAGCATGGAAGGTCCCCGAGGACCTGCTGGGGCGGGGTAGAAGTTGGAGTGGTATTGGGAGCTCCATTTAAGACTCATGTACCTCCTCCAAGATGCTGGTCACTGGGTGAATTTCCTGCCTCCAGATGTTTGTAGCTGGCCAGGGCTGAGGGCTGGTGGGGCACAATCTCCACTCTTGGTGGAATGGGCTTTCTGTGTGTCACCAAACTCCAGTGCTCCCAAGGGGATCTCCTAGGTCCTTGACGGTACTTGGGGACAAGAAGGGCAGATCAAGGTGGGGACGAAAGCAGGGAGGGATACGAGGGCTCCTGGAAAGGTGTCATCATGTAGAGTGGGGGCAGGTGGGGCTTGTTTTCCACCAGTTTTAGTGGCACCTCCTCCATCCATCTCAATTATGAAATTTTTCCATCCTGAACTGCTCTGCCAGGCTTATAAGACTGGTGTGTGTGTGCACGTATGTGTGTGTGTGTGTGTGTGTGTGTTTATGTGTTTCTTCTTTCTGCTTTGGAAAAACTCAGATATTCTAGGCAGATTTGTCAGCAATTTTTTTTTCCTCAGCCAGAGGGAAGGCTCCAAGCCATAGCCACTTGCATTCCAGCACTAAGCCAACTCGGCCCACTGTGGTGGTAGGAAGTCATGGACTGGGTTACAACAGACCAGCAAGAGCAGGGTGGCCTGGGTGACCTCACAGGCTCTCCCTGCCCCATCCCGGCCCCCACCTATCTCCTCCTCTGTGCTCTGTGTCTCCCTGTCTTGCCTCTCCTTTCTGTTCCCTCTCCCCATGCCCTGCTCATCCTCTCTCCCTCTCCCTCTCCATCCCTCTTCATCTCCCCATCCCTCTCTCCTTTCTCACTCCCACCTCTTATCTCACCCCTCCTCCTCTGTCTCTGGTGAAGAATGAAGAGAAGGGCGCCACACTGCTCCAGCGGCAGTCATTCTGAGCTCCCAAGGAACAGAAACTGAAGGCATTTCAGGTCAGCCTGGCTCATTCCTTAACACTTCCCATTGGGGTTGCCTGATTAAGGATCCTTTGTGAGATGGGGGAAAAGAAGCCAGAACTCCACCCTTTAAAAAATCATCAAAGCATGGTTGGGCCTGGTGACTCATGCCTGTCATCCCAGCACTTTGGGAGGCCGAGGCGGGCAGATCACCTGAGGTCAGAAGTTTGAGACCAGCCTGGCCAAACATGGCGAAAACCCCATCTCTACTAAAAATACAAAAATTAGCCAGGCATGGTAGTGGGCACCTGTAGACCCAGCTACTAGGGAGGCTGAGTCAGGAGAATGGCTGGAACCTGGGAGGTGGTTGCAGTGAGGCGAGAATGCACCACTGCACTCCAGCCTGGGGGATAGAGTGATATTCTGTCTCAAATAAATAAATAAATAATAAATAAATAAATAAATAAATAAGTAAATAATACAGGCTGAGCGCGGTGGCTCAAACCTGTAATCCCAGCACTTACGGAGGCTGAGGAGGGCTGATCACGAGATCAGGAGATCGAGACCATCCTGGCCAATGCGGTGAAACCCTGTCTCTACTAAAAATACAAAAATTAGCTGGGCGTGGTGGCACGTGCCCGTAGTACCAGCTACTTGGGAGGCTGAGGCAGGAGAATTACTTAAACCAGGAAGTTGGAGGTTGCAGTGAGCCAAGATTGCGCCACTGCACTCCAGCTGGGTGACAGAGCAAGGATCTGTCCTAAACAAATATATAAACATAAATAAAAAAAAAAATCAGTGAAGCAGTTTGGAAGTGAACCCAAAATGACCAGTTGCAGCAATCCTTTGAGGACAGTGAAGCAAAGCGGCTCCATGAAAGCAAACGGTGGTTCCAGTAGGAGGGTGGCCTGGCCGTGGTTGAGATCCATCCTGTCCTTAGACTGGCTGCCCTGGCCTCAGCTCTCAGGGTGGGTATGGGGTGGGGTGCCTGGTCCAGTGTACCATGCACTGCCAATTGGCCTCTGTTGGACCATTCACATGCCTTCTGCAGGATCTTTGTAAACTCTGCCTCAGTGTTCTCAAACCTGAGCTGGTGTGAGAATTACCAGGGAAGCTCATCAATAATACAGATTCCTGGGCCACACCCTTACCGATTGGATTCAGTAGCTGAGTGGGGTCCCAAAATATGTGTTTTGAAACCAGGACAGCAGTCTCACGAGAGGAAACTGTGTGGATTCTGGGAGAGAAATAGAGATATAGCCCTGCAGCACCATGCCCTCCAGAGCTGACTGTACTTCTAGCCTGGGTACCTGGGACAGGCCCCCTCATCCTTCCAGTTAGGCCCCCTTTTAGCTTGGATCAGCCTGTTTTAAGAGTTTGCTAGCCATGAATCTGAATGCCACACGGAATCTTCCCAGATATCTGTGACTGATCTGAGCCCCCGACGCAGCCCATCTCAGACAAGACCTTCTGTTTCTTCTACCTACCCTGTGCAGGCGCTCATAGCTGAATGAGGTGGGGAGGAGATGAGGAAGGTGAGCAGAGTATGCAGAAAACTATTGTGTTAATAATATTGTGTTTTGGACCGGTGCAGTGGCTCACGCCTGTAATCCTAGCCCTTTGGGAGGCCGAGGTGGGTGGATCACCTGAGGTCGGGAGTTTGAGACCAGCCTGACCAACACAGAAAAACCCCATCTCTACTAAAAATACAAAATTAGCCGGGCATGGTGGCACATGCCTGTAATCCCAGCTACTCAGGAGGCTGAGGCAGGAGAATAGCTTGAACCCGGGAGGCGGAGGTTGCGGTGAGCTGAGATCGCGCCATTGTACTCCAGCCTGGGCAACAAGAGCGAAACTCCGTCTCAAAAAATAATAATATTACATTTGGGGGGCGGAGCAAGATGGCCAAATAGGAACAGCTCCAGTCTCCAACTCCCCGCGCGAGCGACACAGAAGACCGGTGATTTCTGCATTTTCAACTGAGGCAAACAGGGTCTGGAGTGGACCTCAAGCAATCTCCAACAGACCTACAGCTGAGGGTCCTGACTATTAGAAGGAAAACTATCAAACAGGAAGAACACCTATACCAAAACCCCATCAGTACGTCACCATCATCAAAGACCAGAGGCAGATAAAACCACAAAGATGGGGAAGAAGG